>NC_090303.1:51732019-52043582 GCF_039906515.1 Pseudorca crassidens
TGGCAACATATGTATATATATAACTGATTCATTTTGTTGTAAAGCAGAAACTAACACACCACTGTAAAGCAATTATACTCCAATAAAGGTGTTAAAAAAAAAAGGAAAAGAACCTGCTGTATAAATAAATAAAACTCAAAAATTTAAAAAAAACCCAACAGGAAAATGTGAATAAAGCTATGAATAAGCAATTCAAAAAACTGAAAAATCGAAAGGACCAACAAAATCATCAAAAGATGCGCAGCTTCACAAGTAGTTACGAAAATGAAGAAGTATAAGATGCTTTTAAAATTGATTTTGTTGTCAAAGAAAACATCAGTGATAGTGAGTCTGTGAGGGAAATAGTTACTCTCAGACTTTAATGACGGCAGTAAGAACTACATCAACATTTCTGGAAAATAATCTGGCATTATGTATTAAAATTAAAACATTATATATTATCTACAAGATATTCATTGCAATATTGTTCATAATAGAAGACTAGAGACAACACAGATGTCCAAAATGAAAACAGATATGGTTTCATATATCTACTGCTACAAAACAAACCACCTCAAACTTAGTGCCTCAAAACAATGTCATTTCTCACAATTCTATAGGTTGGCTGGCCATTTCTTTTCTGTTTTCACCTCTGGTTCCTCTGCAGATGCATTCAGCTAAACAGTCAGCTGGGTTAGTAGGTCCAAGATAGTCCACTTTCATGTCTGCTGGTTGATGCTGACTGGGGTGTCTTGGTTCTCTCACCCTCCTATAAGCTAGACCAGCTTCCTTACATGGCAGCTACAGGAAAGCATTCTTTGAAGTCTTCTCTTAAGGACTAAGCTCCAGAACTCACATATCACATCCACCATATTCATTGGCCGAAGCAAATCACAAGGCTAGACAAGACTCAAGAGATGGAGAAATAGATGGGAGAAGCAACAAAGCCCCATGGCAAAGGGGAATGCATACCAGGATGGAAGAACTTTATGGTTGTTAATTAGTCTACCACAGGTAGTGTGTGTTTATGTGTGTGTACTATATAGCTGTATATTTCATTATATATGTGTTTATTTGTAAATCTATAGTTTTATTATAGCAATGCTATATAGTTGTATACGTCATCACATACACGTATGTTTGTAAATCCTGGAAATATGCTTAAAAATTAACTAATGAAATACTGAGCTATGTAAAGTAGTCAGCATGCTGGCTAAGGATGCAGGGCAGTGAGGGCATGTCAGGAAGGCCAACACAGGTGTGGCCCAGAGGTGAGGATTACCGGGTGTTGTGTGCAGACAGGGAGTTGCACAGAGCTGTGGGCCCAGGGAGGGCTTATGGATTCACAAAGAGGCACAGGCCAACAGGCCCAGCAATCAACGAGGCAGGGTGTGATAGGGAGAGATAAAGGGAGGTGATGGTCTACAAGGCAGGGAAAATGGTAACAAAACAATTAGACAAGTGATAACTATAATGAGACTAATGTGAAGCTAAGTTTCTTACCACCAGAGAAGGCATTATAAACATGGAAAGGGCAAAGACTAGAAAGAACCCTGGGGTATTGGATTGGAATTGGAAGTATAGGAACCAACTTCTGGTTTTATAACACGCACATAGATATAGAAATAATTATGGATGTATATTAGTACATTATACATATATGTATGTCTATACAAACCATCCTTACATACTCATACATTTCCTAGTCCCTATAAGCAATGACACCCCAGTAGCAATGAGAAACTAAGCCCTTAAATCTTTGTTTTTAAACACCATATTTTACAAAAACAAATAACAATGTCAAAAAACAAACAGGGCTCCTTGAAGAAATGGCTGATTCCAGGGCTGGACCAGGCAAAGTACAAGACGAACCAGGAACAGCATGTTCTGCCAGAAGTGCACAATGGATGAGATGGGAGCATGATAGACACAGGAGCCAGCTTGAAGGGGCTCCCACTGTCTAAATCAGGGACAACTTAAACAGCAAAATAAATAATGATAGTAACAAATCACAACACACTAAAATCAAAATCCACAAGTCCTTACTGATTTAATAAACAAATAAATAGGGGAGAAAGAAAAGTTCTACCTTACAATAAAATACCAACTAATACATGTAGAAGGAATAAAAAAAATAGAGAAATATAATTATAAAAGTAGTTAATTCAGGTGGGAGTCATCACTGATACCTACACTGAGGATAGTGAGTAGAGGTTTGATGAGAATCAAGATGCATAATTTTGGAATATCTCTCCACAAATTTTGATCAAATACAAAAGGACACCAATATGATCAAGGTGTTAATTACCAGTAGCAGCATGATTTGACATCATATGCCTGTGGATGCAATGCACCGAGACAGGCACAGCCCTACTTCTGTGATATTCCTGCTAGAAATGCAAGACTTGATTGGAGTCATGAGGAAATATCACATGGACCTAGGTTCAGGGTGATCTTACAGAATGTACTACCTAAAACTGTCAAGGACATGAAAGATGGGGGAAAATGAGGCTGAAGAAGTCTGAAAAGACATGACAACTAAATACAACATGTATTCCCAGATAGGATCCTAGATCAAAAAAGAAAGAGATATTGTTGGGATAGTCGATGAAATAAGAATAGGTTCCTTGGACTAGACAGTAGTGTTGTACCAATGCTTATCTTCCGACTCGGAGGGTTATATAAGAGTGCCTTGCTTTTGAGAAATAGACACTGTAGTATTTATGGGTGATGGAACACCATGTCTACAGCTTGCTCCAAAAGGTTCTGAAAAAGACTATGATAATGGGTATGTACGTATGTATTTATACACACATATACAAACATGTATGTAACATATATATGAAGACAGAAAGAGAGAGGACAGGCAATGGAAGAAATGCAGTAAAATATTAACAATGGTGGAATCTGAATGAAGGAGATAAAGGAGTTCTTTGTACTGTTCTGGCATCTTTTAAGTTTTAAATTATTTCAAAATAGTTTTTAAAAAATGGGATTATTAATATGTGATACAGAACATCTGGTGTTACAGCAAATGATAAGCAGCTACTGTCTGAGGCTAGGAGACAGAATGAAAACCTTGGCTTAATATGTTTATTTACATAACATTCCTTTACAATACCCTGAGGGGAAACATGAATAGGAGGACAATGTTTTATGCCTATTTGGCGTAAAGGCATCTCAATGTTTTTAAGTGAACTTTCCTTTCTCTTCATGGATATTAAATAGGCATTTTACAGTTCAATGAGAAAAGGAATTCTGACTTATTCATCTCTGTGGTTCCAGTACCTAATGCGTTTATGACTTTTGTCAATTATGTCTTGAATAGGAATTCTATCCCCAATATTATTCCAGCCAGAAAATACAGCGATCCTACCAAATATAAAATAGCTAGTGGGAAGCAGCTGCATAGCACAGGGAGATCAGCTCGGTGCTTTGTGTCCACCTAGAAAGGTGGGATAGGGAGGGTGGGAGGGAGACACAAGAGGGAGGAGATATGGGGATATATGTATATGTATAGTGGATTCACTTTGTTATACAGCAGAAACTAACACAACATTGTAAAGCGACTATACTCCAATAAAGATGTTAAGAAAACAAAACACAGTGATCTAAGTACCAAGAATTCTGTTACACTGAAAGGGAAAAACTGTATATGTTAAGCTAAAATATATATGTCAGACTGAGGATCGAAAAATATCAAGGATACCTTTCTTAGGAACTTGGAGGAGGAATAATTATATGCTCTACAGTCCTAAAAACAAGAATGTATAACCAGAAGCAAAAGGCCTTAGTCTAAAGAATGACTAACTGTTGACAGTTTTTGGTTAAAACCAACCAAACAGAACAGAATACAAATGAAATTTGGTGAAAAGAGCTGACAGTGGATGACAATCCTTTAAAAAATTTGAGAGGGGGGCTTCCCTGGTGGCGCAGTGGTTGGGAGTCCGCCTGCCAATGCAGGGGACACGGGTTCGTGCCCCGGTCCGGGAAGATCCCACACGCCGCGGAGCGGCTGGGCCCGTGAGCCATGGCCACTGAGACTGCGCGTCCGGAGCCTGTGCTCCGCAACGGGAGAGGCCACAGCAGTGAGAGGCCCGCGTACTGCAAAAAATGAGAGGCCCGCGTACCGCAAAAAAAAAAAAAAAAAAAATTTGAGAAGGTCTGAAAAACAATTAGACTGAACCATATCATACTGCTGATAAAGCATATATCCTACTAACAGATGAGTAAGGTCATTTTTAAATATGAAAGAATACATTTTTATTGCAGAAACCAAAACTCTCCAAAGCATCAAAGAATTGTCAGAATTGAACTGAGAATGTTTAAAAGCTAAATAGGTTTCATGTAGCTCAATACTCTCTCCTTCCTGGAGAATACGAACATTTTTTAGTACATTTTCTAGGCTCTTGGTCCCACTAATTAACTAGAAGAAAAAAAAGGTTATGCATGCTTGAAAATCTGTGTTACAGTTAACCATAATGAACTTCAGAACTGTCTTTTCAAAGGTTTAAACAACAGCTGAAAATTACATTTTGCTACTATACAATTCATCTGCTCTAGTAAATAAAAGATACTAATACCTTATGAAATTAGAATCTTTCTACTCATAGCGTTATTAACCTGACCTGACCAAGGAGGTGAAAGACTTATACACTAAGAACTATAAAACGTTAATAATGGAAATTGAAGATGATTCAAAGAAATAGAAAGATATCCCATGCCCTTGGATTGGAAGAATTAATATTGTTAAAATGGCCATACTACCCAAAACAATTTACAGGTTTAATGTGATCCTTATCAAATTATCCATGACATTTTTCACAGAACTAGAATAATCCTAAAATTCCTATGGAACCATAAAAGGCCAGAATTGCCAAAGCAATCCTGAAGAAAAAGAACAAAGCAGGAGGCCTAACTCTCCCAGACTTCCAACAATACTACAAAGCTACAGTAATCAAAACAGCATGGTACTGGCACAAAAACAGACATATGGACCAATGGAACAGAACAGAGAGACCACAAATAAACCCACACACCTACAGTCAATTAATCTTTGACAAAGGAGGCAAGAATATACAATGGGAAAAAGACAGTCTCTTCAGCAAGTGGTGCTGGGAACGTTGGACTGCCGCATGCAATTCTATAAAATTAGAACACACCCTCTCACCATACACAAAAGTAAACTCAAAATGGCTTAAAGACTTAAACATAAGACATGACACCATAAAACTCCTAGAAGAGAACATAGGCAAAACATTCTCTGACATACATAAATCATACCAATGTCTTCTTAGGCCAGTCTCCTAAGGCAATAGAAATAAAAACAAAAATAAACAAATGGGACTTAAACTTACAAGCTTTTGCACAGCAAAGGAAACCATAAAAAAAAAAAAAGACAACCTACAGAATGGGAAAATATTTGCAAAATGATGTGACCGACAACGGCTTAATTTCCAAAAAATACAAAGAGCTCATATAAGTCAACAACAAAAAAACAAACAACCCAATCCAAAAATGAGCAGAAGACCTAAATAGACATTTCTCCAAAGAAGAAATACAGATGGGCAATAGGCACGTGAAAAGATGCTCAACATTGCTGATTATTAGAGAAATGCAAATCAAAACTACAATGAGTTACCATCTCACACCAGTCAGAATGGCCATCATTAAAAAGTTTACAAATAAAAAATGCTGGAGAGGGCGTGCAGAAAATGGAACCCTCCTACACTGCTGGTGGCGATGTAAGTTGTTGCAACCACTGTGGAAAACAGTATGGAGGATCCTCAGAAAACTAAAAATAGAATTACCATATGATCTAGCAATCCCACTCCCAGGTATATATCCAGACAAATCTATAATTCAAAAAGATACATGCACCCCTATGTTCACAGGAGCAATATTTACAATAGTCAAGACATGGAAACAACCTAAATGTCCATTGACAGATGAATGGATAAAGACGGGGTACATATATACAATGGAATACTACTGAGCCATAAAAACGAACAAAATAATGCCATTTGCAGCAACATGGATGCAACTAGAGATTATCCTACTAAGTGAAGTATATCAGAAAGAGAAAGACAAATACCGTATGATATCACTTATGTGTGGAATCTATTGGGTTGGCCAAAAAGTTCGCTCGGTTTTTTCCCATAAGATCTTACAGAAAAACTGAATGAAGTTTTTGGCCAACCCAATAAAATATGACACAAATGAACCTATCTATGAAACAGAATCTCAGACAGAGAACAGTGGTGGTTGCCAAGGGGCAGGGAATTGAGGGAGGTTTGGAGAGGGAGGTTGGGGTTAGCAGATATAAGCTTTTATATAGAGAACAGATAGACAGTAAGGTCCTACTGTATAGCACAGAGAGCTATATTCAATATCATATGATAAAACATAATGGAAAAGAATATTAAAAGAAGAACGTATATATAACTGAATCACATTGCTGTACAGCAGATATTAACACATTGTAAATCAACTATACTTCAATTAAAAAAATTTTTTTAAATCACCTACAGGAAAAAAAATTAAAAACTGTTCAAACTATATTACAAGTTCTTCCCCTTAATGAGAAATCTTAACGTCAAATCTTTTCTAGCATATAAGAAGTAAAACAACATTCATCATTACTATAAACCAGAATCTGTATGGTTTATTTTTTTGTTTTTTTTTTAAAGTCTGGTTGGGGGTCATGAATTAGATTTTATTTCAGTCCCTTTGAGGGACAAGAGAAATGAAAGACTTTTTTTAAAAAATAAATTTATTTATTTTATTTATTTATTTTTGGGTGTGTTGGGTCTTCGTTGCTGCGCGGGGTTTCTCTAGCTGTGGTGAGCGGGGGCTACTCTTCATTGCGGTGCGTAGGTTTCTCATTGCCGTGGCTTCTCTTGTTGAAGAGCACTGACTCTAGGCATGCGGGCTTCAGTAGTTGCAGCATGCAGACTCAGTAGTTGTGGCTCACGGCCTCTAGAGCAAGGCTCAATAAGTTGTAGCACATGGGGCTTAGTTGCTCCATGGCATGTGGGATCTTCCCAGACCAGGGATCAAACCCGTATTCCCTGCATTGGCAGGCGGATTCTCAATCACTGCCCCACCAGGAAAGCCCTGTGTGGGTTTGTTAGTTAGCTAGCTACCTATCTATCTACCTATCTATCTATCTATCTATCTATCTATTTATTTATGGCTGTGTTGGGTCTTCGTTGCTGCACGCAGGCTTTCTCTAGTGCGGCAAGCGGGGGCTACTCTTCCTTGTGGTGCGCAGGCTTCTCACTGCCGTGGCTTCTCTTGTTGCACAGCACGGGCTCTAGGGTGTGCGGGTTTCAGTAGTTGTGGCGCATGGGCTTAGTTGCTCCGCAGCATGTGGGATCTTCCCGGACCAGGGCTCGAACTCGTGTCCCCTGCATTGGCAGGCAGGTTCTTAACCACTGCGCCACCAGGGAAGCCCCCCAGTGTGGTTTTTATTTTTTTTAATTTTTTTTAATTTTTTTTTTGATTTCTTTTTTTTTTTTTTTAACATCTTTATTGGGGTATAATTGCTTTACAATGGTGTGCCCAGTGTGGTTTTTAAATGGAGATAAAATACTTCTTAGGACACTTCTAAGAATTAAATGAGATAATGTAATAACTAAATGCAGGGTAGCTAGTGTGAATTAAGTGCTCAATAAATGGCCTTTACTGTGTTAATTCTTATTAACACAGTAAAGGTTGTGAAACAACCCTGAAATATGGTCAAGTAACTTAAAAACCTATTAGAGATGTCTGTAAAAGCATATGGATAAAATCACAGTCAAATATCTAGACTGGCAAATTCAGGGAGGAAAGGAATCTTAACTTATTTATCCTTGTAGTTCCAGAATCTAACATAGTGCCTGGTACACAGAGTAGGCATTCAATAAAGGTTTACTGAAATGAAGTGAGTATGAAAGTAAGTTATCTAGAAAAGAAAAAAAAAAAGAGGTAATCTGAGGTTGTCTGAAAAATAAACGTAAAGAGTCACCAAATTACTATTCCCTAAGCAAATCATACTTTAAGAAAGAAAACAAAATACCTAAGCATTTTTAGAACCATGCACAGAAAATCCTCTCAGACTGGTCTTTTTAATAATGACTGAGTCACTCTCAAATCTGTTTTGGCAAATGTGTCATATATAAAGTTCAATATTAGAGAGAAGGATTTTTAAATTTCATCTAAATAAATGTTCATACTCAAAGAGGTAAGAAGTACCCAAAACACTTGAGGAATCTTTCCTAACTTCCATTCAAGAAGAATCAGACTTAATTCATAGTTCTTCCATCTATTTATACATGAAAATTAGCTTGAGCTTTTACCTACAAGTAAGTTGTAAATACACATATTTCACTTTCACAAGTTCAAGTGCACCCCAGAAAAGGAAGAGGAAAGAAAGAAAACCAACTCTCTCAAAAGTGGGCAGTGTTATAGGAGTATAAAAGAGTAGCAAACAAAACTTCTCTCCCATGTCTCAGCAGCCACCTGATAGAGCCCACACTTATGGCACGCTCTGCATGGTTTCAGAACACTTTCATATTGAAAACTCAAAATTCCCAGTGCAATGGGCACGGGAAAAAGCATAATGTGAAAACACAGTCCTATCTTTTCCACCCTACGTCCAAGAATGATAGGGGTCAATTTACTGTTTCTAAGAAGGACCTTTTCAAATTATTGCCCATCACCTCACTACAGCACCCACTCTTCTTATTTGCAAACTGATCAATTTTACGAAAAGCAAAAACCACACCCTTAATAATACATTCAACTCTGTGCAGCGCTTGGCTTCTGACACAAGCCGGTAAAGTACAATTCCAGAGAGACAGCTAGAGATACATCTTTTAAGCCTAGTTCAAACTAAAATTTGTGAACAGTGTGCAGTTACAAATCAAATAATAACCTCAAATCAACTGCTAGAAGGAGGTTTTGAAAACAAAAAAATCATTATTAAACATTTACCTTTCTGAACAAAATGACGTTTTCTGAAAACAATAACCAAAGCTACCAGTCTAAACTAGAGTAATTTAGAGAACAATAACAAAGAACCTGTAGTTCACAGAGGAAAATCATTCTTAAATTATCATTTGCTTCCTACAGTACCTGGAAAAGTACAAAATGCATGAAGTCAGCTAAGAACTATTGTCCAGTCACTGACAGCATTAGTTACTTTTTAGTCTAATTTCTGGAAAGTTCTGCTGTGGTAGTTTAAAAAGGAAACCAAATTTTAACGAGAAAAAATGCCTAGTTTAAAATCTGGAAATACACATTGAAGATATTCACGGTTAATTTTTTTTTTTTTTAACTAAGAAGCAGGAAGGTGACAGGCACAAAGGTGTGTAACATCTGTAGATGGTTGAGCCAAATCAGTCTCTATGAAATTAAGGATTTAAGGATTTAAGATAATATCTTGACAAATATAATCTGACATGATCAAAAATCACTTTAGTTTTTTTTAACCACTAACAAAGCAAAAACTTCCAATACAAAGATTTTCACATCATACACACACACACTTTAAGAATTAAATGTAAATTCAACACACTAAAAAATTATCTAAAGGTATCCAAAATACATTTGAAACATCAGACTTTTGTTTTCACATTGATTTCTCAGACCTACTAGTAAATCTTCCCTGGAATGGGTCTTCATTTCAATACAAGGTTGTTCAATATGCCACTTCGTGTGAATAGAGCTTGTGAGACATCCTCAAAACCTCCTCGGGAGTTCTTAATTTACAGCTCTAATTCCAGTTTCCTGCGACTCAAACAGCAACGTACAGAAAACAGCTTATACACAGGAAGGGAGAGGAATGAAGGTCCAGGGGAAAGGTCCATTCTTTTCTGGTAGCAGAAGATGCAAAAATAAAGGTTCTCTAGAGCTATGTGCCCCTATCCCCACCCATCATAGCCCTTCACTTTCATCCATCCACCCGCTCAAGACTCTCGAGCTCACGAGAACAGCCGAACCCGTGGCTTTCCACGTCTCAAAGAATGGGCGGGGGAAGCTGTGAGGTCCGGGGTACAAACAGAAAAAAAGGGAGGACATAGATCCTTTGAGGACAGAGGGACAAGAAGATGCATCCAGATGGTGAGGATGGGACGTGCTACCGAAACACAGAGGCTTGCAAATTCGCTGGGAGAAGAGCTCCCAATGGGTCAGACAGAGGATGTTGACTGTTCAGGGATGGGGACACACAATCCTCCACAAATGAAGGGAGGCACATTTGCAGGAGTCCCGGAAGGGCGTGAACTCGGTAGCGCTGAACTCGGAGCCGAAAATAGGTTGAGACAGCCTCAAAAAGACCAGTACGTCGAAGCTGAGACTTACGGTTACTTCCCGGACTGAGGGTAAGGGTCGGATGGACTCCGCAGCTCTGCAGTTCTGCCGCCCCTGCCTCTCGCGCCGAGCCGGTGACCTCAGGTACTCCCTGCGCCCCACCCACCCGGGCGGACGCCCCTCCTCGCGCTGCACCCCCTCCTCACCGGCCCCGGTGCGCCCGCCGGGCAAAGGCTGCCGGGGCCGAGGGTGCGCCCTGGAGGCCCGCAGGGAACTCTGCGAGAGCTGGAAGCGCCTGCGGCGAGGCTCAGACTGGGCGGGCGCCCCCCATGCCTCTCCGGCCGCCGCGCCGCCTCACTCGGGGGAGGAGAAGAGGGGGCGGTGGCTCTTGCCTCCGCCTCGCGGTCAAATCCGGCTCATGCTCCAGCCTGGCCCGCGCTTACAGCCCGGGCCGCCCCCTCCCCTCCCCCGCCTCCGGTTCAGCCGCTGGCGTGCCCACTGCCGCCACCACCCCAGTCCCCGAACCGCCCGCCACCTGCCCCAGACAGCCCTCAGCCCCAGCTAGAAACGACAGGAACGGCAGTAGCTCAGCAGCCGACCCGGAAGCTCTTCCACCACCAACCGCGAGGCTGCGAGGGGCGTGAACCCGGAAGCGATTTCTTCGCCCCGGTAGCATCGGGATAGAAAGCTAAGGCCTTTGAAGATCTGGAATCCCCTAGTTTGGGGAGGGGGTGAGGTGTGTATGGCGCTGAGCTGGGAGGAGAGGGAAGGCCAATAAAGAGCTTGTGGACAAGAGGCTCTCCGAGTCCAGAGATCAGAGCTCTCGAGGCGCGGGGTGCGGAGGGCGGCCGAACACGCCGGGCGGCTTCTGGTGGCGACCGACTGTTTTCCTGTCACAGGAAGTTGGGCCTGGCCGCTGGGAAAGTGAAGGGAAGGAGAAATGAGAAAGCGGTGACGGTCCCCCGCCCCCCAGGTGACTGTCCCACCCACTGAATTGAATGTAGTGGCCCGGGAGGTCCTCGGCCCCCCACACGGGTGAGACGAGGAGGAGCACGATTCAGACTCCAGCGAGAGAAACGGAAAGGTAGGAGGCCGAACTATCTCCATCCACATCTAGTTTTTCCAGGCAAGGACTTTACTTCTTACAAGTAATTACAAAGACGCCAAAGACCCTTTTTGGGTGGCGGCTCTCTGTGCAGAGAGGCGTGCACGTCCTTTTCCGTTAGTGGACGCTGATGGGCGGTGGCGGAGGAAAAACCTCCTAGGCAGAGTGTTGATTTTTGTCATTTCAGGAAAAGCGATTCACAACTTGTCCTTGGAGCTCACCGCTCCTCTCTTTCCCTCTCTACATCTTTTAAGGCTTTGGGCTTTCGTTCTTTGCTCGGTTCTCCATGGTGTTTTTAGCTTCACCAGAAATCTTTGATCTAGCTGACCTGACTCGGGACCTCACCTCCATGATTCCCTTCTCACTCTTGGAGAGTTTTCGTATCTTCAGTTTGCTTGCAGATGCTTCTCTCAGCATCATGTCTTTTAACTGCTTTGATGATGTCCTCATCTTATTTTGGGGAAAATGTCAAAAACTCAAAAATGTTTTCATAACAGTAGGAAAACAAATAATTCATTCCATGATCTTTTCGACTTAAACCCGAGTTAATGTGTTAGTTGGTTTCCCCTTCGAACTGGGTCGAAGAACTATAGTAGCAGTTGATATAAAGCATGTTTAGATATACTACGGATGAAATCATGCTCCCCCAAATAACCTCCTTAAATATACTTGTAGGAATTCATTTGTTTCCCAATTCCACTATTACTTAGTTCCTTCTCTGTTAGCCAGATTTAGTATAATTGCATTCAGAAGGTATTTGAAGATTATTAAATATCTTAAATTACAGAATAGAATGTCACTTAACAGAAGGAAAGTACTTGAAAATTACCGATGGTACTTTTTGATACTACCTGATGATTGGTAGAACTGGTTGAAAGGACAAGGACAAAACAAGCTGTGTTAGAAGTAGCACCAGTGACTATTTTCTATTCTGCTTTATTATTACTTCCTCTCTTTTTATTACTATAAACCAGTTTGAGTGGCAAAAGGATGAAATTTTTAATGGTCAACATATCCCTGTAGGGGAAATCTTACAGATATTTAGTTGCCATCACTTCTCTCTAATGTAACAATGCTTTAAAATATTAAATTGTTCCAGGAGAGTGGAGAAGTGGCATGTAGCTACTCCACCTCAGTTTTTTTTTCCTGTAAAATGGAGATAATAATAATACTTCATCAGGTTTGGGGGAGAATAAAATGAGTTAATGCATGTAAAGCACTTAGCACAGTGTCTAGCACATAATAAACATTATAGGTGTTAGCACTTATTCATATTATTTTAAAAGCATAATAACATGGGTTTTATTAGGTTGAAAAACATTGCTTAAGGATGGAGGAGAAGGGATCAGGAACATCCTACAGAACCCTAAGATAATGCTCCTTTTTTTGTTTTTATTCATGAAGTACACTTTCTGATCATTATTGGTAATTTCTATTAGCATGTACTTTGTAAATCATCTTGTCAATTTTGACTTCTGGTAACTAAATTTACAATACCTATATTCATGTACTGAATCTTCTCTTTTTCTTCATTGCAAACAACTTTTAAAGTTTGTCCATCTGGGGAATTCCGTGGCGGTCCAGTGGTTTAGGACTCTGCCCTTCCATTGCCTAGGGCCCGGGTTCAATACCTGGTCAGGAGACTAAGATCCTGCAAGCCTTGCAGTGCGGCCAGAATAAATAAATAAAGTTTGTCTATCTGTACTCTATACAGCAAATGTTTCTCATTAAAGACATTATTGGCAGTTTGTTCAACAGGACTGTTTTTAGTAAAGATGTTAACAAACCTCCCCCCATGGGGACTAAATGGCATCTGTTCACCCCATTTCTCCCCAGTCATAGTGACGAGAAATGCCCGTACAGATTTTCAAATGATCCCAGGTAGGTATCACTCCCAATTGAGAACCACTTCTACATATTTGTAAGGCTTTATTAGTTAGGCAGCATATTATCATTTATTCTTAAGCATTTTCCAGAAAATGCCACATATTTCCTATTGGTCACTTGAATCTTTATCTAAAATTCAGTCTAAACACATTACAAATTTTAGTTATAGCTTTTTCTGTTATTTTTAGCTCAAATTACCCTCTTCCAATCCTTTTGCATGTGTTTCTGCCCTGGCAGTTTTGCCTTCATATATTAGTAGCTTCTGTTCTTTTCCTCACTTAAGCCTTTGTTTCCTTCTTTCATGTCACTGGAAGTATGTATATTTCAAACATTCAAGTATGAATATTTCTTGAAACTCAATTTTTAGAATCTTTGGGGTACATTAACATTAAATGGCATAAAAACAAAATGCTATAACCCTCATGGTTTTTTAAAATTATATCACATTTGTTTATCTTTTAAAAATTGAGTGTATTGTGCAATACCAAATATTCTAGAGAAGTGATAAGTATTAACAAATAAAGCTTTTTGCTAATAGATGTTTTTTTAACATGAGTTGACCAGCGCAGGAATTGATTTGCTTTAAATCATGTTTAGAAAACTAAGAATTACTTGATTTCTCTTTTTAGGTGCTTAGTAGAAAAAAGGGTTTCCATAATAGTGCCATATATGTTACAAAATGTATTCACAATGCAATGTCTTTCTTTTGGGGGCTGGCAGTCTTCAAGGAGGCATCCATATATTTCAAAATTTGTTGGGTTTTATTATCTTGAAGTCATTGTTAATCTGAGGTGAAAAGTAATTGCTAAATGGAAATTCTGAGAAGAAAAAAGCCTCATCTTTTTCACTTAGTATAGAAAGTGCTGTTGTATGAGGTGGGTTTTAAGATGATCTTATGGAAAAACTGAACTGAAAATAATTCCACAAGGTATAGAGTGAAAATGAATGTCTTCAAAACTTTTCACAAAATGAAATGTCTCAATCCTAATGTTTTCTGTAGTTTCTCTGTTGAGATAGCTGTAGTTTCTCTGGATCTAAATCAGTGAACATTTTTATAATCTAAAATAAAATATTTTATAATTTATAACTAAATTTTATAATTTAAAATAATTTATAAATTAAAATAATTTTGTGCAATAATTTTAATGGTTCTTTTAATTTTAGGCTAACATTTACTTAAAATGTCATAAGTTACTGGATTTTAAAAACATTTCTTTTAAAGGAAATTTTCCAGTTATAAGGCAGTGGAAGGAAGTAAATTAAAGGCTTTTGTTATTACACAAGGAAGCAAATTAAAGGTTTCAAAATGACTATTAATTGCAGTTGAGAAAACAGTAAAGTCCTCTATCTCCTCTCAAAAGATATTCAAAACCTTTCTTGAAAATGAGCTCTTTTTTTTCTATGAGAGTTGGGGCAATAAGGAAATCATTAAATATGAACAGGTCATTTTAATGCCTAATGGACTTTAAAAAAAACTGAAGAAGGTTCATCTCACCATGGCTAGGAAAGCAACTCCTTGCTTGATGTTCTTTTAGAAATTTACTGGCATATAAATGAGAGGAAGTTTTTTTAAAACAAATAAATAAAATATATTCAATACAAAGAGATTTGTTTTAGTCTAGCCATGAAAAAAAATTAATAATAGCACTTAATGAAGAGATGGAACTATCAAACAACCGAGAGTGCTTGAACTTCAATTACTTGTTAGAAATTGCCTAATGGAGACTTCAAATTAGTCTGGGGAAAAAAGTGTTCATGTGTATGTATATTTAAATATATATATTATATATTTGGAAGAAAATTTTTGGATTATGTAGGGAATTGATAACGGAAGTGGGAAATATTCTTAAGTCATCATCAGAAAGCTTTTATGAACTGACTAAATGTTTTTGAGTCTGTGATAGGCAGCTCCAGTGAAAATTATAAACTATCCTTTAGTTCATCCAAATGTCAGATATCAAAGTTCTTTTTAAAGATTCTGGAAAGAATGTCAATGGCAGCTATCTATTTCTAGCTTCCAAACTATTAACAGTATGACATTCACTTGTGCAATTTATGGAAAATAAGTGGGTACTATTCTAAATTGCTAGTTCAAGCCATTTTTTACTTAGTATTTACAAGACATTTTATAATCATATCACCTTTTTATAGGTCCAAAAGGCAGATTCTTATGCTGTTAAGACCTATGAAAGTATGTATCCCCATTTTAAAAAACAAAAATCTACCTTTAATAGGAAAAAAGGACAAAGTAATCTTAAATTATAAACAAAGGTTTTGAATGGTAACATATTATCAGTTATCTCTGACTTGCTTTTTACATAGTATATGTATTCTAAGATAGAAAAATCAACATTTTATTTTTTAAATTGTTTTTCAGAGTGGTTATGTGTCCTTTAATTTAATCTTTCAAGGGATTTCTTTGTTTTATAAAGCAATGGGAAATCCAGAAAACATAGAAGATGCGTACGTTGCTGTTATTCGGCCAAAGAATGCTGCCAGTCTCAATTCTCGGGAATACAGAGCTAAGTCATATGAAGTGAGAACGATTTACTAACATTTGATTTTCAACCATTGAATGTCATTCTCCATTATCATTTTCATTTACATATAAAGTATAACCATAGCCTGTAAATTCTTGTTGATAACCTTGATCTTGACAAGCTAGAATTTACAGTCGTAGATCTGCCCATCATCATATCTTTTCCGCTACATGTATTTTGACCATTTTTCTATTCATTGATAGGGATAAATTATTAGATATTAAAAGTTACTTATTTGAGTTTTACTTATAACTTATGAGAGTTTGGTTTTTAGTACAGTTTATGGAATGGCTCTCAAAAATTGAAAAAAAATTTGCAAAATTCAGCTTATTCAAAATTCCAACCTAAATTTCGTTCTTGGCTGTTTTCCCAAAGAACTATTTTTAAAAGTTCATTAAAAAATATCTTTACCTTTAATTAAGTTTTAGGCAATTAAGTTACTTCTCTGTCGTCTTGAATACATATATTAGTAAACATGATTGAGGCTCCTGCCAAAAAAAACCCAAAGCAGAATTGTTATCTTTTCTATGCAGCAGATTTCAAGCATCATAAAATGCTTCTAATCTAATCTAACTTGAACTAACTTCTCTAGTATTTTGCTTTAATTGCTTTTTTAAGGTTAGTTTTCTGAAACCTATTAAGGGATACTGCAGGGGTTCTGAGGAGACTACTGCTTCAGCAGTGCTCTGACTTACTGGTTCTCAGTCTTGGCTACACTGTTAAATCACTGGGAAACTTTAACATTTCCAGTACCAGGACCCCACTCCCCTGACGTTCTGATTTAATAGGTCTGAGATGAAGCTGTGCATTGATACTGTTTTGAAAGAGTCTAGGTTATTCTTATATGCAGCTAGGGTTAAGAAAGACTGCTGGCTTATTATATTCTAGGGCAAGTAAATTTAATTTTAAACACTCTCTTAATATTATTTTTCTCATCTAAGATTTTGTTGCATGAAGTTCCCATTGAAGGACAGAAAAAAAAGAGAAAGAAGGTTTTGTTGGAAACTAAACTTCAGGGCAACAGTGAAATAACACAAGGCATATTGGATTATGTAGTAGAAACCACCAAACCAATTTCTCCTGCAAACCAGGGTATCAGAGGTAAGAAACTTTTCTTTTTAACACAGTTGGCTTTAAATGCTTGTGGAGAAAGACATTTTAAAAAGTAGATTAAAATCAGTTTCTTTTTATGTTCCTTTTCATTTGAAAAACTTGAAAAAGACTCAGAAATTTCTAGGGTTTTTTTTTTAAGGTGCAGCCAAGCCCCCTTCAAAAAGCAACTTAACAATTTTTTTAAGTTAAAAAATATTTTTGAAATGTTTAGATAATTTTAAGTAAAAAAAAAATTGAAAATATTTAAATTGTGTTAATGATTTGTTCAAGAGAGAGAGGAAGCCAACAGGTGGCTTAAAAATTAAAAGAAAGCACAAAATTACTTTTGTTAGAAGTATATTTCCCTAGATAAGTATCTGTGAACTACTATGTTTGTTTCTCTACTCCAGGACAAGAGAAAACTATAAACCTCTCTCCATAACTAAGTAACAGTTAAGATTTTGTGTATTAGAGCAAGTCCTATAAATTACCAGTCAGCAGAGGTTTTCTTCCCATTTGGTCACAAGAAGAAGATCATTTTCAATGAGCCAAAATAAATTGTAGAAGTATTCACCCTGAAAGGTTCAGGCCTCATTAAAAATATTAGATAATCTATAGCCTATGAAACTGATTAAACATTAATGATCAATTTTATCAGGCTGTGGCCTCACAAGAAGCATATAGCAGAAGTTACAGAAATCATATACTCTGTCCAGGATTCAGGCATTATAATTAAAAAGGTAAAGCTAATTTCAGTCAAACAGCAGTTGAAAACAGTTGTTGATAGTGAGGTAAAGCATACCTCTCTGTGCCTAGTTTTCAGTTTTTTAAAGCTTATTTAGTGTTTTTTTCTATTTGTTCATCTTTATAGAGATTAGTTGTCTAATTCATCTCTCACTAAAGAGACTATTTTTGTTGCAGAGATAAGGCTGAATCCTGTAATTTGATTTGTTGGTTATTTGGGATAGTTGTTCTCTAGAGATAGCTGAACTAAGCCTGTTTCATAACTTCTGGAGGTACCATTCACCATATTTATCTCCCCAACTGGTAACCTCCTCAATAGGGCCTGCAGGGTTTTTGTGGCTTGGGGCTCTAAGCATTGTAACTCGAGATTATAAGAAGTTCCTGCATAAATTTACAGATCTTTGATACACATTCTGAGTACTACAGAGAGAATCCCCTTTCCCTAATTATCAGATTGACTTTTTAAATAAAATGATCTAGAAATTGATCTTAGCTAAAAAGGGGGTCTATCCCTGTGGGTGATCAAGGCAAGTGAAAGGCTCTTCTTTTGGATGCCACAAATTTGTCAGCCTTTTCTACCTCAGTCTTGGACTTCTCTGATAAATTTTCATCCAGATTTGTTTTACTATCACTAAATTGTTATAGTTATCAGGATCTATTCTGAGATCAAATTACTGAGACAAAGTCTGAGCCCAAATCACATATTTGAGCTGAGATAGACAAGTCATAATTTGCTATGAATTAGCCGAACTCTACCACTTGGTTCATTTACCAAGCAGGGGGATATAAGTGATATCAGTGTTAACAAAAATATCCCCCGGCCCAGAGGGCTGGGTAGTTTTTCTTAGGAGAAGTTACAAGTGGATAGGCACCCTGAAACATGTCTAGCACAATTATATCTTATATACTTAGACAGTAGAATGTACTAATACATTTTCAGGCAGCTTTTAATAAGAGAAATGAAAGTAAAGAAGTTTTACTTAACTAAATAGACAGTTATATCAATGAACCATGCCATACCTGACTATCCTATTCAATTGAGGTTTTCTAAAAGTGTGAAATATTTTTATAGAGTAATATGATTTCTTATATAAGCATCACATGAAAATTACCAATGACTTTATAATAGCAGTAGTTGTGCCTTTTTGTGCAGTGCTATATATAGTTTATAAAACACTACCACAATTACTTATTAATGAAATTCTTAAATTGGTCCTGTGAGTTAGTATATAGTCATTTTTACATCTGTAAAATGGAAATGCAAACATAGGTTGTCACCTACAAAAATCATATTCCCATTAGTGGAGGAGTTAGGACTAGAACTTCATTTCCCAACTTGTAATCAGTGCTTTTCTTTCCCCGCATGACAGATCTCACAGTTGCATATATAATTTGCAAAGTAGGCAATTAAACAATGGATCAGAACTGGATTTAGGGAAGCTGCAAGGCAGGAAAGATTAAGTGGGACAAGACCTCAAGCCAGACAAAAGAAATATTGCCTCTCAAATTTATTAGAATGTATCTAACACTTATATTTTGTACAAGTGTCTATTTTGTAAAAAATTGTTTGGGGGCTATAATAATAATGTGCCATAATAATCACAAATATTGACTCCAGCATTTTGTGAATGAATAAAGCTGCTTGAGCTCATATTATCTACCTGTCCGCAGAAGGCATCCAGCCAGGCATTCCTACCTGGGTCAAGAACAAGGTTCTATTTCTTGAGATGGGGAGATTGGAAGGGTTGATAAAAATTATGACAAAGATATCCAGAATATGAAAGGTTTTAGAGTGAAAGACTTGTAGGTTGTTATTTATAGCCCCCTTGCTGCCAAATCAGGAACAACAGACTAAGTATAAGAATGGTGGTTACGGGCTTCCCTGGTGGCGCAGTGGTCGGGAGTCCGCCTGCGGATGCAGGGGACACGGGTTCGTGCCCCAGTCCGGGAAGATCCCACATGCCGCAGAGCGGCTGGGCCCGTGAGCCATGGCCGCTGAGCCTGCGCGTCCGGAGCCTGTGCTCCGCAACGGGAGAGGCCACAACAGTGAGAGGCCGCGAACCGCAAAAAAAAAAAAGAGAGAATGGTGGTTACAATTCAGAACAACAGTTTATAGCCCAATCAGATTTTAATAAAAACTGAAATTGAGAGTGGAGGTTGAATATTAAATGAAGAGCTGCTAAACTTTAAGACTTTGCAGTTTATGTACACTACGCTTCTTGGCCAGCTTAGACTTTAGTGAAACTCTTACCATCTACATCCCAACTGAATGAAGTATATGCCTGTTCACCTTGCAGGATGTGTTGCTGTTCAGCTGCTCTATCAGTCCTTAGCAGGATGGTTTTCCTTGCTACGTATAGGAAGCTTCTCTTTTAGTGAGTCAGAACAGGGGATCTATTGGTTGATTGTCCACAGAATGATTTACATTATTATCAGAATTACCAGTTTTTATTAGTGCCCATAATAAAATTGACTTTTTATATTTCAGTTCCTCTTAATACTGCCTTTAAAATATTTTTTTCTAATTCTCAAGGTAATATATAAGATTTTAAAAGGCCCATTATTTTTATCTTTACTGACTTAAAAAAAATGATTAGGAAAACGAGTGGTACTAATGAAGAAATTTCCTCTGGATGGGGAGAAGATGGGCAGAGAAGCGGCATTATTTATTGTTCCATCAGTTGTCAAAGGTAAAGTCTAAGTTTCACCTTATGAATCTTTGTATACCTTAGGTGCTAAGCTAAAGTCTGTTGAGGAACTTAGGAATTTGGATTCATAGTTACTATTGTAATACTATTATAGAATACATGTTTTTAAGATAATGGAAGATGGAGAAATTTGTTACTTAAAAAGATGGTTTGATTTCAAAATAATATTCAGGCTTCCAGACTGATCAGTAATATTTTTGTTTCTGTTTTTAAAAGTAGAACAAAGAAGTGAGGAAGGAAGCCATAATCGAAACAAAAAGTTTTTAGCTTATAATGAGGGATTTTTCAGACTGTGTTATATAGGTAGAATAGAAATAAAAATTTATGTATTTTGGAAAATTAACAGATTATGATCAGAACCTATCTTATATTTGGGAAAAGAAAGTGTCAGTAATAGTTCTAAAATACTCTTCCCAACAGTAGTGGTAATATTTAAAGAACTTAGATCTAATATGAAAATTTAATTTGAGCTTTGACAAGGAATTTATCCTATTATGCTGGAATAATAGAAAAAATATTGAGGTTCAGTGCAGACCATGCAGCCCACTAATTTTGTGTTCTGGGCAAATCACCTCTTTAAGCCTCACCTCTTTATTTGTAAGATAGATACCTGCTCCTACTTGGTTCATCGTGCTGGAAGAATTCAGTGAGGTATTAGATGTAAAAATCACTTTGGAACCTGTAGAGTACTGGCCTCATGTAAGGCCGTAATAATACTAATGATATATTAATGACCCACTGTGGACATCTCATCAGACTGCTGCTACACAGTACTTACACGTATTTTATTAGCCAGCTCTATCATTACAGAATTTTTTTTTTCCCCAGCCATACTTAGGTTAAACAGATCAGTATGTTAAATGGTGCTGGAAACCTTATTATTAATCAGAATTTTACAACATTGTTGAGGAAGAGAAAGGGGAAACAATTTCTGTAGTCCTCCAGGATTCTAAATCCTGCATTCACCCAAATGGATAAGGTCACAGAGCTGGCCAGCAATTGAATCCAAGTCTACTAATTTAAAATCTAGAACAATTTATGTTATACTTAACAATTTTTTTTAACATACTGTGTACTTTTAAATAAAAATCATGCAGTCGTAAACCTTTTATATGATGGCATAATTCTTCATTTTTCTTTTTCAGATAATACTAAATATACGTATACTCCAGGATGCCCAATTTTTTACTGCTTACAAGATATTATGCGAGTCTGTAGTGAATCCAGCACTCACTTTGCTGCACTTACAGCAAGAATGTTAATAGCCTTGGATAAGTAAGAACTGCCATTAAAAATATTTTTTAATAAATCAAATACATGTTCATATTAGATATTAGCTCTGAGAGATAGAAATTCTTTTGGAAGAAAATAATAAAATTAATAATATATATATTAAGAAATGGTAAGTTTTTGAAGTATAATATAAAAATTTTAAACCCCAAAGACAAGATTGTCCTGATTTGCTTGCAACATGTTAAGTTTATTCTTAGAAAATGACAAAGATTGCCCTGGCCTAAGAATTAAGATTCCTTTGTTATAAAACTAGATTTAGTATTGATTTACCCTTATCAGTGAACAAGTCGTTTCACCTGTCATGCCTTTTGTCTTTCTGTAACAGCAGGTCTAATGTCACCTACATCTCAGTGGTTTAAATTTTTAAAGGGCTTCGTGTTTTTTGAAAAGGATTTTAATTATTATTTGTTACATGCATTAAAAAAAATAGTTTGCTATGTCCAATAACAGAACTTTTATTTACAGTAAATGAAGTACTTAACACTAATTAAAATTATAAAAATCCCGGGACTTCCCTGGTGGCACAGTGGTTAAGAATCCTCCTGCCAATGCAGGGGACACGGGTGTGAGCCCTGGTCCGGGAAGATTCCACAAGCTGCAAAGCAACTAAGCCTGTGCACCACAACTACTGAGCCTGAGCTCTAGAGCCCGCGAGCCACAACTACTGAGCCCGTGTGCCACAACTGCTGAAGCCCATGCACCTAGAGCCTGTGCTCTGTAACAAGAGAAGCCACTGCAGTGAGAAGCCTGTGCACATCACTGAAGAGTAGCCTCCACTCGCGCAACTAGAGAAAGCCTGCGCGCAGCAACGAAGACCCAGCAGAGCTAAAAATAAATAAATAAATTTATTTTTAAAAAAAATTATAAAAATCTGAATGTAGTATTAGAAAGAATCACACATCAGAGTTGGATAGTAGTTTAGTTTTTTCATCTTCACTTTTTAACAAATACATCTACTACCTCTTCTTTTTATTTTGCCAGGTGGTTAGATGAACGTCATGCACAATCTCACTTTATTCCGGCTTTATTCCGACCTTCTCCTCTTGAGCGGATAAAAACTAATGTTATAAACCCTGCATATGCTACTGAATCAGGTCAGACAGAAAACTCACTACATATGGGCTATAGTGCACTAGAAATAAAGAGTAAAATGTTAGCCCTAGAGAAAGCAGATACCTGTATTTACAACCCTTTGTTTGGATCAGATCTTCAATATACAAACCGGGTAAGAGTTGAATGAATTTTGGCTTTGATTTCAAAAGACATGTCATTTCAAATGTAATTTTTTTTCCTGAGATAAATGCATCTATTATTAATTGTAAACATTAAGATGACATCCGTACTTAGCTCTATTTTTATACATCAAAGTCAGGTGTCTAAAGCTCAGTATCTAAAGCTGTTTTTGTTTTTGTTTTGTTTTGTTTTCCCTTTCTAGGTAGATAAAGTGGTAATAAATCCATACTTTGGTCTAGGAGCTCCAGACTACTCAAAAATCCAAATTCCCAAACAGGAAAAATGGCAGAGAAGCATGAGCAGTGTCACAGAAGACAAGTATTGTTCTGGTTTTCCTTCACATTGCTTTTTAAACACCTAATTCTAATGTTAAAATACTGTTTAAAATGATATATGCAATTAGTATGCAATGTAATCATTACATAAATGATTTAGTTTACAGCTGCTCAGTGAAACATAGCTTTCATAGATATGTCACATTTGTTTCAAAACAATATGAATTTCAACAGTGCCTGTTTTTTTTTTTCTTCTTTTCTTTTAATGATTAGGGAACGACAGTGGGTAGATGATTTTCCTCTCCATCGAAGTGCCTGTGAAGGAGATTCGGAATTATTAAGCCGACTTCTCAATGAAAGATTTTCAGTCAACCAATTAGATAGTGACCACTGGGCACCCATTCATTATGCATGCTGGTAAATAGATTATTCTTTTGTTTTTAGAAAGAATGAATCCTTAGTTTATAAATGTTAGTGCTTCTTTTCAAAGCTGTTCTCATTCCAGCCACTTTTTCCTATACCATGTTTGCCTTATGAGCTTTCTCTGTAGTAATCTTTGATTACTGTGTATGTGCCACACCGTTCAGATTTACAAGGTCTGCCCCACAGGAAAAGTATCATTAATGTTTTCAGGCATCCTGAGGTCATGCAGTAGGATAGCTAATGACTAGCAAGTGCCATTGCACAGCACACAGTCCCTTATTCACCCTTGCAATTTCTATTGTTTCGTACTGGAGTTGTGTTATGTTTGTTTATCCTTATTATATTTTATTTTATTATTGTTATTATTTATTTTTTATTTTTGGCTGCGTTGGGTCTTCGTTGCTGCGTGCAGGCTTTTCTCTGGTTGCAGTGAGTGGGGTCTACTCTTAGATGCAGTGCACAGGCTTCTCATTGCAGTGGCTTCTCTTGTTGCAGAGCACGGGCTCTAGGCACGTGGGCTTCAGTAGTTGTGGCATATGGGCTCATTAGTTGTGGCTTGCAGGCTCTAGAGCTCAGGCTCAGTAGTTGTGGCACATGGGCTTAGTTTCTCCGTGGCATGTGGGATCTTTCCAGATCAGTGCTTAAACCTGTGTCCCCTGCATTGGCAGGCGGATTCTTAACCACTGTGCCACCAGGGAAGCCCTATCCTTATAAAATTTTCATGTGTTAGCTACTTATGATTTGACCTTGCATCATGTTAGAAAAGTATTCTTTTAGTTCTTTGGAAAGCTGTGGTATCAGGAAACACCAAAAGTTTTCATTAGAATTAAAGCCTGCCTTTTTTTTTTTTTTTTTTATGAGAGGGATTAGCTCACAGGATTGGAGTTAGCTCTTTCCACTAGTTGCCCAGTGTAGTTCTTGCTCTGGTACTCTTCTCACATAATAATAACTCTTCCCCTCAGCCTGGGTTACGTTCTTAAATTTATGTTCGTAGCAGTAGTTAACTATTTGCTGTAGCCTGTCCTCTAGAAAGGATGTAATTAAGTTATTTACTATTATTTCTTATGGGAAAGTTGCCTTTGACGTACTGTTTAAAGTGAACTTCTTTGACTAGTTTAAGAAGTGCCTGCACTATTTACGGCCTGTTAAAGTCCACAACTTTTTAGCTGCATGACGTTGAGCAAGTGACTTTACTTCAGAGGTCCCCAACCCCCAGGCTGTGGACCGGTACTTGTCCGCGGCCTGTTAGGACCCGGGCCACACAGCAAGAGGTGAGCTGCAGGCGAGCAAGCGAAGCTTCATCTGCCGCTCCCTGTCACTCGCGTTACCTACCGCCTGAACCATCCCCCATCTATGGAAAAATTGTCTCCCATGAAACCAGTCCCTGGTGCCAGAAAGGTTACTGCTGCTTTACTTTACCTCTCTGCATCTTAGTTTATTATCTATATGTAAAATACATTAATTAGATCATTTTCAACTCAAACTCTTTTTATTTCACTGTGATCAAACAGCTTATTGATCAATATTTCTGATCTAGTAGCTAAATATAGTTGCTTTTAATATATATCTTTTCTCCATTAAAAATATGCTGTTTCCTTAAAAATATGCTCCTTTATTAAATAAATATGCTCTTAATTTTTTTTCTGTTTCCTTAAAAATATAATCTTTTATTCTATAAATGTATTCTTAATTGTTTTACCATTACAGGGAATTTTTATACTCAGATTTGGAAAGAGTTACCCTAAATCTTCTTACACTGAACTTACAGTTGTTTCTTCAGATTACTGGTAGATACTGGTAGCAGCAGCAGTACCAGAAGAAATCACATGCTTTTTGTTGAGCTAAACAGAAAGAGGTAGAGAATATAGTTCAAACTCCAAGAAAGTACACTGTGGAATTGAAAAAGACAGAGGCAGTAAATTTTAGCTTAGGAATCCCAAATTTATATTTGCCTATATTGTTGCCCTTTTTGCGGCAGGGCCTTTTTTTCTTCTCTATTAAAAGAATGGTAATATTTTCAATTGCCTATTACATAAAAACAGAAGTATGGTATAGTATTTAATGTGCTTTGGAATGTACCTACGTTTCAGACCCAACTGAAACTTTTAGTTCCTAAAAGTATGGCCTTTAGCAAATTACTTAATGTCTCTAAGGATCTGTTTCTTTATCTAAAAGATGAGCTTAATTTTAGTGCCTCTCTTCAGATTAGAGGAGAAAATGCAAATAAATGCTTTGAAGGGTACCTGGCAGTAATAAGCACTCAAAAAATGTTGTCTGTTATTAAAGTGTTATAAAAATTTAAAGATTTTGATGTCTGAATCTAAAGTTCATTACCTGTTGTATTTTTATTTGTAAAGTCGTATTACTGCAATACACCAAGGAAGAGTTTTATCCTTCGATAAAACTAATTTCTGTTAGCTGGAAATAATAACCAAGTTTAATACACCACTAGTAGTATAGGTCACCTTGCAATACTTTTTATTTTTTTTATTTTTGGCTGCATTGGGTCTTCGTTGCTGTGCGCGGGCTTTCTCTAGTTGTGGTGAGCGAGGGCTACTCTTCATTGTGGTGTGCAGGCTTCTCATTGCGGTGGCTCCTTTTGTTGTGGAGCACGGGCTCTAGGCGCACGGACTTCAGTAGTTGTAGCGTGTGAGCTCAGTAGTTTTGGCTCGTGGGCTCTAGAGTGCAGGCTCAGTAGTTGTGGCTCATGGGCTCAGTTGCTCCACAGCATGTGGGATCCTCCCGGACCAGGGCTCGAACCCGTGTCCCCTGCATTGGCAGGCGGATTCCTAACCACTGCGCCACCAGGAAAGTCCTGCAATACTTTTAATAAGATAGATAATTTGATTCATGTGAATTTGAATGAAGACTGATTTAACTGTTTAGTAAAGAACATAAATTACCTTATCTTGGAAATGTACTCTTATTCACTAACTGGTACGAGGATTGAGAAGGGGAATACTGGGCTATCTCATCAAGAGACTGGGATTTGGGGCCTATCTTTATAAGCTTAGACAAGATGTTTTACCCATCTTTCTCTGTTTTCTCATCTTTAAAATGAGGGGTTTTATTAGATCAGTGGTTCTCAAACTTTTGTGTTAGGGTTCCTTGTCATTCTTCAAAATTACAGGATCCCAATTAGCGTTGGTTTATGTGAAGTATATCTAGTGTTACTATATTAGAAGTTTAAACTGAAAAATATTTTAAGCATTTCTTAATTCATTTTAAAATAACAGTAAATATATATTAACATAAATAACAAAGTTTTATGAAATATGCCCTTATTTTCCAAAAACAAAAAAATTAATGAGAAAAGTAGCATTATTTTACATTTTTGCATCTTTTTACTGACTAGCCTTGTAGAAGACAGTTGGATTCTCACATCTGATTCTGCCTTTAATTTGCTGCAATTTTCATGTCAGGTAGCTTCTAGAAAACTCCATCGTACACTTATGAGAAAATGATAATGAAAAGGGCAGATAACATCTTAGTATTATTATGAAAATATGTTTGACCAAGAGGACACCCTGAAAAGATTTCAGAGATCAAAGAGTTTCCTGGATCACTCTTTGAGGACCACTTAATTAAATCACTCCTAGGATTACTCCAACTTCAAAAATTCTCATATTGATGACATGTGCCTAAAAATTTTCTTTACTAGAATCACCATTTTCCAAAACTATTTAAGGGTAACTTGTCAGCCACTCAGTAAAAGTCTCACTGACATCTCATATTTTCTCACCTCTCTCAAATCAGTATCTTCTCTCTCTGATAGTACCTTCAGGCTTCATATCATTGCTAAAGAGTATTTTAGAACTATGATGATTTGGCTCCCTACAAATTATTCCATCTGATTTCATTTGGGCCTTCCCTGTAGCCAGTTGTGTGTTTTTGTCTCATTCATCTTGGCAGCCTTTTGGTCCCCTATAAACTATTCTAAATCTTTCTACTCTTAAGCACTTAAACTTCCACTACCTTTTTTCTCTACTCTCATCAGATAGTTTTACCCCCTATTTTCAAAGACAGTTGACGCCATCAGAAATGTCCTTCTTCTCCACCCCAATCATCAGTTTTTTTGTTCCCATCTCTCTCCTGTATCATAGAGTTTGCATGAAAAATCCTTCTTGTTCCCCATTAAATTCACTTCTTACTTTTCTGCACTTTCTTTCCTCTTGTCTTCAAACATACATGGTTCCTCTCCCTCCTTGAAAAAGAACCTTAATTTGAACCTGCTGCCTCTTCTGGCCACTATCCTGTTTATTCCCTTCCTTTCATAGCCAGACTTCAATGGTAAGGGGGCCACACAGACTGCTTTCTCTTTTTCACTCTTCATGAACCTTCTTAACCTTTTCTGAGTTTTTAATCTCTTTCCCTGCTCTGCTGCATTAAATGCTGTTGACCACCCCTTTGTTCAAGGAACAAATTGCAGTTGAAAGGACAGCTATAATGGAGCTATAGTAAAGGTCAGTACAAATGCAAGATATAACTGATACCATTATTATTATTATTGAAATACTGGTCTCCATTCTGTGACCCAAGCATGTGTTTATAGTATGGAAACAGCTATACCACGATTCAGAAAACTGGATTCTAACTGGCTGGTAACCATGAGACCTTGGGCAAGTTACTTAACTGGTACAAGCTTCATTTTTTTCATCTGTGCACTAGAAATATCTCTGCCTGCATCATAATTTGCTGTGAAGATTATATTAAGTAATTATATAAGGAAGTACCTTGAAAACTTTAAAGAATCATACAAAATATGTTTATATTAATTATTTTTATTATTACTTCTTGAATTGCTCCCCTAGTATCTTTTCCTATCCTGAAAGTGTTTTTCAAGATGCATTTCATTGTTCTAAAATGTTCATCTTTCTCAAAATTCTCTCAGAAAGATTTCATCCATTCCTCCCAGCCTTAACAGTAATTCTTCTCAGTTGGATGAATTTGCATATTCTTAGATATCTCAAGCCTTTGCCTTCCTCCTGAGTACCAAGTCTGCATTTTCAATTGCCAACTGAACAATTTAGTCACTCATTTTTTTTTCTTTTTTTTTTTATATACATAAGGCAGTTTGGAGAATGCAAAGACATAACCTTCAAGGAGCTTCCAGGCTGATAGAAATGTATATATACAAGGATGAAAGTAGATAAAATGAGGTTAAAAACTAAAACTGAAATGGTAAAGTGTAGTGGGAATATACAGGAGGTAGATTTTAAACTGTTTCAGAGAAATAATAGAACTTAACCTAAACAAAGTCAGGAGGGGGAAAAGGACATCTCAAGAATAGCTAAGAACATGAGCAAACAGTCATATGAATAAGAAGGCTAGGATACAATTAGCAGGTTCAGGCTGTAGGAAAACCATAGGGTATGTGAAGGGGAAGAAAGTTGACAGCAAATCGTATTAGTTCTAAAGATGCTATTTTCCCCTCAAATGCACCATATTTAAAAGCAAATTTCCTTTCCCCTTCTACCCATTTATTTCCAAAAAATGAATTACCTTTCCACCATTGCATTAGATTGTGACCTTATATAAGTCTTTATAACCAAATGGTGGACTCACTATGTCTCGCACATTCTTTGTACTCTTTTTCCCACTATCTAGAATATTTACTTCTCTTTAGCATCTCTTCAGCTTCTTCCTATTTAAAATCCAGTTCAAATCATTCTTCTATCAGAACACTTTTCAGAACTGAGACTGAAATCTTATTTTCCTTTTCCAACATTTTTTAAAGCATTAATTATATACTATTATGATTTGACAAATATATATTTTTTGATTGTTCTCCTCAACTGTTACTTAAATTTTACAGTGTTATGTAACTTATCTTATGTTTTTGTTTTCCTCTCTGATTACATTATAAGCCTTTACCAGAGCAGAGACCGTTCATCGTAACATATCTTTGTGTCTCCCACATTGCCTCATACAGCAGCTATGTGGAGAATTACGTCTTTGGGCCTATTTTGTAAATCAAAGGCAGGGCTGAGTAAAAAGCATTATTAAATTTATGGGTTACTTTCTGCTTCTGAAAAGAATTTTGACTAAAAATTTTATCTCCCTAATTTATAATTTTTGTATTGTATTTTGTGTGATAGTGATTCTCTGTCATCTACTCTATCTTGTATTTGAGATTATATTTTCTTCCAGTTGATCAGAAATAGAAACAGTTGAACTGAATCAGAGTAATTCATAAGAAATCCCTAAGCACTGAAAACATTACATCTGTGTCTTCATTGCTTGTTCTCTGCCCTAGAAAGATCTTAGATGTTGTCTAAAATTTGGATTTTTCAAACATTTCAGGTGACTTTTTAGGTGTTTTATTTTTTTATAGGTATGGAAAAGTTGAAGCCACTCGCATATTGTTAGAGAAGGGAAAGTGCAATCCAAACCTTTTAAATGGACAACTTAGTTCTCCTCTTCATTTTGCTGCTGGAGGAGGACATGCTGAAATAGTACAGATTCTCCTAAACCATCCAGAAGTTGACAGAGTAAGTTATTTTCCAGGCTTTTTTTTTTTTTTTTTTTTAATGATCAAACAGTGAATAACAATGACACTAAAATGTTAAGTTATACACTTGAGAGGTCAGCTGAAAAATAAAAACAAATTTCACTTACTATATAGAATAAGTAATATTTATGTGTATACTTTGCTTTTGTACATACTTTTTTAGATTATAGTAAAATATGTCTCACATAAAATTTACCATTTTAGCCATTTTTAGATGTACATTGGCATTAAGTACATTTACATTGTTTTAGAACCATCACCGCCATGCATCTACAGAATGTACATAAAATTTAACCTCTTTTCACTTTATAGTGTATTTTCTCAAAAATATCTTTAAGAAGGAAAAGGATATTTTGGAATTTGTATTAACAAGTATTTTGGGGCTTCCCTGGTGGTGCAGTGGTTCAGAATCCACCTGCCGATGCAGGGGACGGGGGTTTGAGCCCTGGTCCGGGAAGATCCCACATGCCGCGGAGCAGCTAAGCCCATTCACCACAACTACTGAACTTGTGCTCTAGAGCCTGCGAGCCACAGCTACTGAGCACACACGCCTAGAGCCCGTGCTCTGCAACAAGAAAGGCCACCACAATGAGAAGCCCACGCATCACAACGAAGAGTAGCCCCCACTCGCCCCAGCTAGAGAAAGCCCGTGCACAGCAACAAAGACCCAGCGCAGCCAAAAATAAATTAAATAAATAAATTTTTTTAAAAAAAGCTTTAACAAAACCTTTGTTGTTACTATAATCAGAACTTTTTTTTGGGGGGGGGGTGCGCGGGCCTCTCAGTGCTGTGGCCTCCCCCACTGCGGAGCACAGGCTCCGGACGCGCAGGCTCAGCGGCCATGGCTCACGGGCCTAGCCGCTCTGCGGCATGCGGGATCCTCCCGGACCGGGGCACAAACCCACGTCCCCCACATCGGCAGGCGGACTCCCAACCACTGCGCCACCAGGGAAGCCCTATAATCAGAACTTTTGAAAAACAGTAATCACATTGATTAGTGCTTTGAGTCATCTTTGGCAGTTCATGTTTAAGTATAGCATGCACTAAGTTTGCTTAATATGTACTTAACACTTGACAATAGTTTTGTAATGAAACTTTGATATTTTCCCTTATTTGTACATTTGTAATGCCTTTTATCTTTAACCTTTTTCCCCCACATTTCTAGCACATAACAGACCAACAAGGAAGATCTCCTTTAAATATTTGTGAAGAAAACAAACAAAATAATTGGGAAGAAGCTGCAAAATTGTTGAAGGAAGCCATTAACAAACCAGTAAGAATTATCTTCATAAATACTAATTAGAGCCAAGCATTGTATTTAAATTGATAAGTAATTTGAGGATCTGTGTCAAGGGTGGAAGGATATAAATGTATGGATGGCTTCTTTCCTGCTTTTATAAAACCTCATGGTTAGACTTCATAGGTATTAAATTTGTTATCATCCCTAACATTTGGATATTTATTCTTGCATATCAAAATAAAACTGCATAAATAAATCTTTCGATCAGTTAAAATTAATCTAATTTCCAGTGTAATCTGTATACTTGGTGTGCTGATTACAAATTTTAGCCTATTCATTGGAGCATCTCTCTCTACTTAGGCCTTCTAAGTAATATATTTATAAATATTGGGCTGGCCAAAAAGTTCGTTCGAGTTTTTCCATAATGTATGAAAAACCTGAACGAACTTTCTGGCCAACCCAATAATAATATTACATATCATTTGGTAATTTAGTTTTGGCAAGTTGTCATCTATTACAGATTCATCTTCCTCCTCAAGATAGTGAATGGGTTAAAATAGGAGATTTCTAAGTCTTTTATTCTGCCAATTCAACCTGGCCTTTCCACCTACTTATGTACAAAATAATTAGCAGTGACATTAAAATAGAGAAGAATTAACAATTAGAAAAAACTCAGTTATGCCTGAAAGTTATAGTGATGTTAAAACTGTTATCAGTTTAAAAATTGTTTGGAAACTTGAAAAACAGATAAAAGGATTTATACCAACTGATAAAGGATAAAAGTTTTATACCAACAGGTATAACCCATATGTTTGAGCCTTTCCAGACATTTCTATTAAGTAGGCAATGAGTATTTGTTGAATATTTTTGTAAATTTAATACCATAAAATGCTGAAAGTGATGTGATAAAGAATACATATTCTTTATTTATTCAGTACATGATCTCTGCCTTTAAGGAAAATTACACACATTCATACACATTTTTGTCAAAACACTATTCCCTGAGTACAGGACAAAAGCAAGGAAATAGATAAGCAGTACAGGCACCCTTATGTTATACTTCATTGCAATTTGTTTCCTATTTGTATAGTTAAAACACATTTTTAGGGACTTCCCTGGCAGCACAGTGGTTAAGAATCTGCCTGCCAATGCAGGGGCCACGGGTTTGAGCCCTGATCCAGGAAGATCCCACATGCTGTGGAGCAACTAAGCCCATGCGCCACAGCTACTGAGGGTGCTCTAGACCCCGCGAGCCACAACTGCTGAAGCCCGTGTGCTGCAATGAAGAGTAACCCCCTCTTGCCACAACTAGAGAAAGCCCGTGTGCAGCAACAAAGGCCCAACACAGCCAAAAATAAATAAATAAATTTTGTAAAAAACCATTTTTATTTCTTATATAATTTTTATATCTGAATGTATAAAAGGAATTAGGTACTTTTATCTAAAATGAACTGTCCTGGAAGTTGTTTGGTGGCATCAGTTACTTCCTATAACAATAAAAATGTATTAAGAATATCATTTCTCTCTGGGATTTTCTGAACAGGAGGAAAGAAACTGGCTCATGGTCCATTGTTTCATAACTTTTATCTGCAAAGTCTTCTATCACAGATTCCTCTTAGGACAAATTATTGCTGGTACACATTTCTACATTCTAATTTGTGGCTCACTAAACTCACGAGGTACTTGACTAACACCAGATTTAGTTAACCAAGTCTATATCCCCCATTTGATATTTACATTGTACATTAATGGCTTTAAAATATACTTTCAGAAGATTTTGAAGTTGAATATTTTTTAAAAACCCATTTGCCTTAGTTTCTCAAACTTATTTGACCATGGAATATTCAGAGGAAAACATGTTAGAAAATATAAATAATGAAAAAAAAATTTTTTTTAATATCGCTAGAAGGTCCAGTGGTTAGGACTCTGTGCTTCCACTGCAGGGGGGGGTGCAGGTTCAATCCCTAATTGGTGAAGTAAGATCCCGCAAGCCACATGGCAAGGCAAAAATAAATAAAATATTGCCAGAAGATTCTCACTTGAAGTTGTTTTTAAGCAGATGAAGTTGAAATTAAAGCATTTTGTTGTATTGGGATGTATAATTTATAACCAGGTTGCATAATTTATTATCATTCTTTGTCCTAGTATGAAAAAGTTCGAATATACAGAATGGATGGATCATACCGTTCTGTTGAACTGAAGCATGGAAATAATACCTCAGTGCAGCAGATAATGGAAGGAATGCGTCTCTCTCAAGAAACACAGCAATATTTCACTATTTGGATCTGTTCAGAAAATCTCAGTAAGAAATTTGTTATTCTGTTGTATAAACCTGATTATTCCTTTTTGAGAGTGGGTTGGTAAACTTAAGTATAGCATCAATTATTATTGACTTTTAAATTTTCAAATGAGACAGTGTTCTTCTCTTTTATACAGATTGTTTATGTTCAGACAGCTGAAACAGATAAACCTCTGCTTCCTCCTGGCCCCTCTTTGTTCATACAATGGTTTTTTTTTTTTTTTTTTTTGCGGTATGCGGGCCTCTCACTGTTGTGGCCTCTCCCGCTGCAGAGCACAGGCTCCGGACGCGCAGGCTCAGCGGCCATGGCTCACGGGCCCAGCCGCTCCGCAGCATGTGGGATCCTCCCGGACCAGGGCACGAACCCGCGTCCCCTGCATCGGCAGGCGTACTCTCAACCACTGTGCTACCAGGGAAGCCCGCGTACAATGTTTGAAATGATAAAAACCAAAACATTTTTCTTTGGCAATGAATTTGATTTGAATGCTGTTAAACGTAGTGCTCATCCAACTTGCCTTTATTTTCAGTGCTCACCTCATCTCAGAATAATACAGATTTTCTTTTTCTATATATTGGTTTTCTATCAGATCTTTGTTATTTAAACTCGACCCAATGTCATTATAGATTTGTCTCTCAGACAAAGTATTGCAGATACATAAGGGATTTCATTGAGGTGGTTGTGATTGGTTATCTAGTGATTTAATTGTATTTTTTTAAACACCAAATTCTACTGATTTTCTCATTAAATAGGCTATCATGGAATTAAGGATCTTAAATATATTTGATAAATTTTATTCATTTTCAGATTTAGTCTCATAATTCTTATATTCTTAATAAACAATTAACCTCAAATTGGGTAGTAATGTTGATTAAAGTCAATATTGATTTAAATTTAGATCTGTAATTTGTGTGTGTTCAGTACTTACGTACAGAGAGTTTGATAAAAAGTTTCTATGTGTTGATATAATTGGTTCATTTTTACATTATCATTTATAAAAGGAAAGATGTTTTTCAGGCCTTCAGCTCAAGCCTTATCATAAACCATTGCAACATGTTCGTGACTGGCCAGAAATACTTGCTGAATTGACTAATTTGGATCCCCAAAGGGAGACACCACAGCTTTTCCTAAGAAGAGATGTGAGACTTCCTTTGGAAGTTGAGAAAAAGGTTTGCTCAGAAATCTTTTTTACAGTCATTTAAATGTTCAGAATCTACTGAGTTCCTGTTTTAAGCACTAGAGGCAGAAATTGTACTCTTCCTTTACAGGAGGTTTTATTTCTGTTTTTCTGTTCAATCCTTACATCCCTGTTGTAAGTGGTAGAGTTTGAGTCAGTCTACTTACAAAGCCCCTGGTTGGTTTTTCCATTTCCCCACCTCCATTGTCTTAGAATACAAAAGAAATAGAGAATCCATCCTAAGGAGAATTACCAACCAGATGGGAGAAAGATTTTAGAGTAGAAATTTTAGAGTAGTTAGAAAGGGAGTACAGTGTCAGATAAACTTAATAAATGGCTAATCAGTTGCGTAAGTTTCAAAGGAGCAAAGAGATGCATTGGTGTAAGGGGAGAACAGAAAAAATATTCTGGATAGAGAAGATTATATTTACAAAGGGGACATTAAAAAGTTATTCTCAACAGTCGGTAAATAGCTGTTTTTGACTCAACAGAGAACTATATAGATAGTAAAAAATGAGAATGGAATTTACATTTGATTAAAAAAAGGTCTGTCCCAAACAAGTATGTTTGGATTTGAATTACTGTAAATTTTAGAGGAGAAGTGAAATAATGTCATCTGAGGGACGACTGGACAAGGAAGAAACCTAAGGGAGATGTTACAAGTTAAACTAGGTGATAATCTAAGTACAGTGGTAGCTGTGAAAACTGGGGGAAAAAGAAAATTTCCAGGCTCTCATAAATTTGGTGAAGAAAAAATACACAATTTCCAGATTCTTTATTCAAGAAAATATTAAACAGACAAGGTTAAACAAATTTTAGCACATGAAAATTTCAGTGACCTTGTCCAAACTTGGTAAATGTTTTATGCCTGACTATTCATATTGTCCCTCTTCTGTTATCAATCTAAAGGTAAAAAAGCCATTTGACAAAATCCAGTAGCCTTTCATGGTAAAACTCTCAGAAAACTAGGATAGATGGGAACTTCCTCAGTGTAATAAATGGCATTTATGAAAAACCCACAGTTAACATACTCAGTGGTGAAAGACTGAAAACTCCTCCTAAGAACGAGACAAGGATACCTGCTTTCACCACTGCTGTTTAACAAAGAACTAGAAGTTCTAACCAAAGCAATGAGCCACACTCCCCCAACCACCACCGCCCAAAAAAAAGGAAAGAAAGAAAAGAAAAAAAAAGAAAGGCATCCAGATTGGAAAGGAAAAAGTAAAACTGTCTCTGTTGATCACAAATGACATTATCCTGTATATAGGAAATTCTAAAGAATCTACACAAAAGCTACTAGGGCTAATAAATGGATTCAGCAAAGTTGTAGGGTACAAGCTCAACCGACTAAAATCAGTTGTTTCTATAACCAGCCACAGACACTCCCCCCCCCCAAAAAAGGAAACTAAAAACTCCATTAAAATAACTTCTAAAAGAATAAAATACCTAGGAATAAGTTAAACAAGAGAGCTGCAAAACTCGTACACTGAAAACTACAAAAACATTGCTGAAATAAATTAAAGAAGACATAAGTAACTAGAAAGACATCCCATGTTCAAGGATAAGAAGACTTAATATTGTTAAGACATCAATACAAGCAAAGTGATCTACCAATTCAACACAATTCCCTAACAACAGACGTTTTTGCAGAAATGGGAAAGGCAATCCCCAAATTCATTGCAAAGGGCCTTGAACAGCCAAAACATTCTTGAAAAAGAAGAATAAAGTTGTGGGATTCACATTTCCAAATTTCTTAGTACAAAGCTACAGTAATCCAAACAATGTGGTACTGGTATAAGAATAGACATAGACTAGTGGAATAGAATTGAGAGTCCTGAAGTAACCCCATATATCCATGCCAACTGCTTTTTGACAAGGATGCCAAATGCATCCAATGAAGAAAACATAGTCTCTTCAACAGATGATGCTGGGACAACTGGAAATTCATATGCAAAAAGTATAAAATTAGACCCTGATCTCACACCACATCAGAAATTGACTCAGTGTATCAATAACCTAAATATAAAAGCCAAAACCATAAAACTCTTAGGACAAAATATATGGGTTGTCTTCATGACCTTAGATTTGGCCTTGGAGTTTTAGATATGACACCAAAAACATGAGTAACAAAAGAAAAAGTCGATAAATGAGACTTCATCAAAATTAAAAGCATTTGTAAATCAAAGGACATTATCAAGAAAAAGACAAGCTAGAGAATGCAAGAACATATTTGCAAATCATAAATCTGGTAGGTGTTTACTATCCAGAATATTAAAAGAACTACAACTCCACAATGAAAAGACAACCCAATTAAATTGGGTAAAGGACTTAAATATCATTTCTCCAGTAAAGATATACAAGTGGCCAACAAGCATATGCGAAGACGCTCAGCATTATCAGTCATTAAGGAAATGCAAATCAAAACACAATGAGAAACCACTTCACACCTACTAGAATGGTGGTAATAATAAAAATTTATAAAAGAAGATGTTGAGTTTTGATGAAGATATAGAGAAATTGGAACCCTTGTATGTTGTAGGTAGGAGTGTAAAATGGTGCAGCTGCTGTGGAAAATAGTTGAGTGGTTCTTCCAAAAACTAAACATAGAATTACCATTTGATCCAGCAATTCCACTCCTAGGTATATACCTAAAGGAAACAAGAACTCAAACAGATACTTGCATTCCAGCGTTCTTAACAGCATTATTCATAATAACCAAAAAGGTGGACACAAGCTAAAGTGTTCATCAACAGATAAATGGATGAAGAAAATGGAATATTATTCAGCCATAAAAAGGAATGAAGTTTTGATACATGTCGTAACATGGATGAACCTTGAAAACATGCTAGGTGAAATAAGCCATACACAAAAGGACAAATACTGTTTGATTCTACTTATCTTAAATAAATATCTAGAATAGATACTATAAACAGAAAGTATATTAGTGTGATGGGGGGAGAGAATGAGGACTTAATGGTTACAGAGTTTCTGTTTGGGCAATGAAAATATGGAAATAGTTGTGATGGTTCACAACATTGTGAATGTAATTAATGCCACTAAATTCTACAGTTAAAAATAGTTAAAATGGTAAACTTTGTTAGCAGTTCTTAAAATGTAATAGATGTATGAAATTTGCAAATAATCTAAATATACTCAGCCTGTCTTCTTTCTTTCTAAGTAATATTTTTAAAGTTGGCTGGTAGAGAAAGAGCAATAATGATAATACTTGGATATTAATTAATTGCATATTATGTTACAAATAATACAAAGTAGGTTCAAGTGAGAAGAAGCAAGGCTTAGTGAGTACTTAAGGTGAATCAGAATATCACGATCATCTGATAAAGTGGTTGCGTTCTTTTTCACTCATTGTGTAATTGAAAAATTCCTATTTTTACCACCTGAAAAATAGAAGAATTGTATTTTTTTGGTTAGGATTATTCTTTTAGGATGAAAAGAGCCTGCTTTCATTTAAAAAGAACAATTGTTGACTAATAGTCACTGAACACACTATTAGGAATTATAATTATTCTCTATTCAAACTCTTCAAATTCTTTAAGTTAATTTTTATTAGAAAAATGTTTTCTTTCATTTTTTCCCAACAATTATTTTGAGAAATTAAAAACCCATAGGAAAGTTGAAAAAGTAATAAACTTCATACCATCATATACCATTCATTAAATTCACTAATTGTTAACATTTTGCTACATTGGTTTCATCTTTCCTCTCTTTTGGTTGTGAACCATTTAAAATTGAGTTGCAGACATCCTGGCACTTCATCCCTAAATATTTTAACATGCATCTTCTAAGAACAAGGATGTACCTACATAGTACAGTACCACTTTCACCCTAATAAAATTAATGTTTCCATAATAACCTCTAATATCAGACCCATATTCAGATTTCCCCCCAATTTTTCAGTCTCTTCTGAACAGCTAGTCAGCGTTCATGCTTTGCATTTGATTACTGTCTCTTTAAGTCTCCTTTAATCTAGAGCAATCCCCTTATCTTTTTTCCCCCATGAAATTCTGTTTCAGTTTTTTTAATATTATCAATATATGGAGTATTATATTATTTTAGTTAGTATGACAACATTTCTTTTGCCATAAGGAATTTGGGTCATTTTGAATCATATTTGGAAACATACTAAGTATTCATTCAGAATCTCTATAATTGGTGATTATTTCCAAGTAGAAATGTATTCTTTAGGCTGGCATTTTTCAATGTTTGTTAATCTTATCAGATAAAGTGAAACTTTAAAGTTTTCAAAACTTAAAAAAGTATGCTCTCCTTTAGTGTTATTTGAAAGTGCAAAGTACTGAATATTTTTTAGTCAAATAAAAAATGTTAAGCTTTTTTCAAACTTCATGTGTCCTTCTGGGAGTTAATACTTCCTTTTATCTTCTTTGAGGTTCACTACTATATTGGGTGAAGCACAGATTGTAGAAGAATGTTTGAGGAATATTAAGAATTTAAGTAAAATTGTACTATAAGTTATACACACTCATATCCATAAACTGATGATAATTTTATTGAACTGTGAATCAGAGGTTAGCAACCTATGGCCTACTGCTGTATCTGACCTGTTGCCTACTTTTGTATATCCTGCAAGCTATTAATGGTTGAAAAAAATTCAAAAGAATATTTCATGTCATGTGAACATTTCATGAAATTCAAATTTCAGAATCAATATAAAAAGTTTTAGTAGAACTCCAACATTTGTAGATGTATTGTCTATAGCTGCTTTTGTGCTACAATAGCAGAGTTGAGTCGTTCTAACAGACTATCTGACTCACAAAGCTTAAAATATTACTATCTGGGCTTTAATAGAAAAAAATTGTCAACCTTTGCTCTAAAGCAATAACAGCTTATTTATATGAAATTACATAGCTTTTGCTTTTTCATATTAGATAGTGGCAAGTTGTACATTTATAACAGGAAATTGTGACCTAATAACCAAATTATACTTTTTCTTTTAAGATTGAAGACCCATTAGCTATTCTTATTCTCTTTGATGAAGCCAGATATAATTTATTGAAGGGCTTTTATACGGCTCCTGATGCTAAACTGATAACATTGGCAAGTCTACTGTTGCAGATAGTTTATGGAAATTATGAGAGTAAGAAACACAAGCAAGGTTTCCTAAAGTAAGTATTTAATACAATTCATGGTCTTGTGCTATACCCAAGGTTCAGTTTAACCAAGAAAATTTAGAAATATTACGTTACTAAGAACTATTTAGACGTTGGTTTGGAATTAAATAATATAAGGCATGGAATGAGGAAAAAAAAAAAAAAGTAAAGCATTCTTTACGTTACACTCTCTCCAAAGTTCTTTTTCTTATATTTGAATATAGTTTGATATGCCTTATACTTGTTAGCTTTATCTTTCTTTACTGTATGTTTAAATAAGTTCACTAAAACCTGACTTGGATTAGTAGAAAAAATGTTACAAGGCAGATGCATTTCACCATATACCACCACAAAAACTAGTTCATGTTTCATATTGAGAGAAAACATTGAGGTTTAGCACATTTAAAGTTTGTTTATTGTAGTTTTAAATATTCAAAAATATTTTGTGGCTACTGAAAGAAACATTTCTCTAAATTGAGCAATATTAGGATCGTGACTTTTTGCTTAAAATGTTGAGAGTTCTCCGATATGTTACAATATAATATTTTTCAGCTCAAAAATCATATTAATTAAAGCCATTTACATGTAAATGATTATATTACTGTAGCTACTAAAGATGATTTATTTAAAAGATGTTGGTGTATTTGCTTACAGTGAAGAAAATCTAAAATCCATTGTACCTATTACCAAATTGAAAAGTAAGGCACCTCACTGGACAAACCGAATACTTCATGAATACAAGGTAAGCTGTTAAATAGAAATAAAAAGACATTTTATAGCCTAGTTGAAATTTTGTTAGTATTATTAATATGTTTTAAACATAGGTACATTACATTTTATTCTTGAAATTAAATAAGGATCTTATAGTTCACATGCCTGAAAGGAAAAGGAGCAAAATAGTTTTATTTTTAATAATGTAGAATCTTTTACTGAATACCGTCTGTATGCTGGATACTGTGGTAAGTGCTAGAGATTAAAAAAACATGAGATAATACACTATCTCTATCCATGAGGCACTTAAAAATATAATAGAATAGATAAACATTATTTTTAGACCTTGATATTTCTTTTTTTTTAATATAAGATCTCAAAAGAAAAACTGCCTTTGGTATAATGTCACACAATTTTATTTGTCTTTGGGATAGCCTTGATTTTAGAAACTGTTTAGTTGACCTGTTTGGATTATCAAAGGTACATTCTCCTTTCACATCTGTTTATTTTACTTTGTTTTTAGAATCTTAGTACAAGTGAAGGTGTCAGTAAAGAAATGCATCACCTACAGCGCATGTTCTTACAGAATTGTTGGGAAATTCCTACATATGGAGCAGCTTTTTTCATAGGACAGATATTTACAAAGGCAAGCCCCAGTAATCATAAAGTCATCCCTGTGTATGTAGGTGTGAATATAAAAGGACTTCATCTTCTCAATATGGAAACTAAGGTAGATTTTCATCTTTTCAGCTGTTTTTGACCAGTCACATTATGTAATATCTAAAATAACAGTACTAGCCTACATGAACAATTTCATTCATTTATAATAGCAAAGGATAGGGGGGTGAAAACGAAATGATTATCAATAGGGAGTTAACATATTAATTGTAACATTGAAATACCTTGCAGCCATATAAAAGAATGAAGAATATTTTTCTGTGGAATGATCTCCAAGATATATTTGGTGCTGAACCATATGTAATAGGCTACCATTCATGTAAAAATGGGTGGAAATGGGTATTTATCTGAAGAAAACAGAAACGCTAACACAAAAAGATACATGCACATCCCTGTTCATTGAAACATTATTTACAATGGCCAAGATAAACAACCTAAGTGTCCATCAGTGGATGAATGGCTAAAGAAAATGTGTAAATATATACAATGGAATATTAATCGGCCATTAAAAAGAATGAAGTCTTTCATTTGCAACAATATGGATGGACCTTGAGGGCATTATGCCTAGTGAAATAAGTCAGACAAAGATAAATACTATATGATCTCACTATTTATATGTGGAATCTTTTTTAAAAAAAAAAACAAGCTCATAAGATACAAAGAACAGACTGGTGGTTGCCAAAGGCAGGGAGTTGGGAGATGGGCAAAATGGGTAAAGGGGGTCAAAAGGTACAAACTTCCAGCTATAAAATAAATAAGTCATGGGGATGTAGTATAGAGCATGGTGACCATAGTTAATAATACTGTATTGCATATTTGAAAGTTGCTAAGGGAATAGATCTTAAAATTCCTCATCACAAGAAAAAGAAAGTTGTAACTATGTATGGTGATGGATGTTAACGATACTTATTGTGGTGATCATTTTGCAATATATATAAATATTGAATCATTATGTTGTATACCTGAAACTAATATAATGTTATATGTCAATTATACCTCAAAAAATGGGGGGAAGTGAATACTATATTTGCATAAGTATTGCTTTTGTATGCATAAAATGTCTCTTAAAGCCTTTAGAGGGGGGGAACCATGTAACTGGGAATAAGAGTAGAAGGGAGACTTTTCATTATATAGCATTTTGCAACTTAAAAAAATTTTTTTTAACTGTGAATGTATTACCTATTCTAAAGATTAGATTTAAATGAAAAAAATACAGATTTAAAAAAGGAAATATAATATCTGACACAAGTGGTTCATTTTGCAAATTAGAATAAGTTATAAGAACATTTTGGGGGGCAAGATGAAGTGTGGATGGGACTGTGAATACCTGTTACAACTGTTCAGAGGTTTTCTATTCCACCATCTTTTTTTTTTTTTTTTTTTTGCGGTACGCGGGCCTCTCACTGTTGTGGCCTCTCCCGCTGCGGAGCACAGGCATGTGGGATCTTCCCAGACTGGGTCACGAACCCGCGTCCCCTGCATCATCAGGTGGACTCTCAACCACTGCACCACCAGGGAAGCCCCACTATTCCACCATCTTGATCTGGCCGCCCCTACTTCAGAGCTTTTCAATCAGAGGCTTATTACTGTATTGTGCCCCTTTTTCTAATCAAAGTCATGATAATATAAATATGGTGTTATCAATTAATTTTAGCATATTTAACACATTTCACAGGATAAACAGCTTTCTAGTTAGTAATAGGAAGCAGATAAAAATCTATTTTGTTCATTCAGATATGTCACGAACAGACTATTTTCCAAATCAGTTTAAGTAACTGAGCTTACGCATTTTTAAAAGGCGTTTTAGATTAGGGAATTTCATCGTAAACCTAACTTTTTTCATCATTTTTGTAAGTCTTTATTATGTAATCACATACCTTCTGAAAGTATCCCAATTGTAGTTTAGTTATTTCCTGATAACTCAGGGTCATCATTATGGGCAACAGTTATTTTCCCATACTGTTAGAAATGCCTGTGAATGGAGATAAAGAATATGCAGGGACATAGGGCAGTGACTGACTTGGAACTTGATTTTTTGAAGTCTCTGATATCTGCTTGCTTTGGAGTCATTTGCTTATCATTTTCTATTTAGACTATTTTACTCATACAAAATAAGCTGCTTCTTATTAGCTTGTAACTACTTTTTCTATTCCTGTTGTACTAAAGACATGAAGGAGAAATTCCCCTTGTCATTTCAAGAAATTTTTCCTCTGCTATTTCAGAGCATTTTATACAAATATCTGCAAATTCTTCTTCATCGAACTGGATGGTGATACTGTGGGCATAACACTGAGCCTTTTCTCTAAACTATATTTTGTGTTTGACTTTTGGGAGCATTCCAAATTTAGGCAACAATGAAAAGTTTTATATAGTATTCAAATGATGTTTCAGTAATATAACATTTCATATTATGAATAATATTCTGGTCCAGGAATTGAGTAAGTGAGATAGCAGTAGCAGGCAGAGGATGATAGTGTTATTAAGAATCTGCTTTTTCTAGAAATATAAATAGAAATGCTGTCATTGGGCATATAAAAAGGTGATTGAAACCAAGGGTAACAATGTTTTCTGTCCACATAATCATTACCTTGTGTTCTGTAAGCTACTGATAAATTTATGGCACTTATAAAAGCTCTAAGATAATTACATTTTCAAACGATCTAAGATAGGAACAATCAGCTTGTCCTCAGTTGTCTTAGATTGACCAAATCTGCTAGGGTTGAATATGACAAGCTTGCTTAAATAAACATCTTCATCTGCAAAAATACATTCATTTGCATTTAAAAGTCTACATATGGGATACATTAGCCTCAGAGATTAAATCTCAGGAAAAGCCATAGAATACAGCTGTGTTGTTTTTTTTAATCTCAATTACTTCTGCCTTCTATATTTTGTTATTGTTTGGAATAATAAAAGTTGCCCCTCAGAAAATACACCTCAGCCAGTTTCATATACTCATCAGAGACCTATCTTTCTACTTACATAAAATGTAGGCACTATCGAATAGGTAAATGCAGTGTTACAGTTCAATGTTTTACTATAGTGAAAGCATTACAGTCTTCATAACTGAACTGTACTTGTTGATATATCTTCAGCCTTAATACCACTGCTACATCCAGGCAATAGATTACCCTTTGCTGATGTCAATTTATGTAGACCATAATGCCCTTCTGAAATAAAACTGGTTCTTTAAATACCCATTTAGTGCCATTGTTCATGGTCACTTGTCAACATCACTATTTCTCCTGTGTGTCCTGGTTGGCTATGTCTACTTCTGACTTACATGGTTTCCCTTTTCTGCTCTCAACTATCCCTGTCATTTCTCTTACTTTTTGACTTCCTTCACTAAGCACCTTCCCCTTTGTAGGTTTTACCTCCTAATGAGAGCTACTTTTTCCTTCTGGAGCAGACTGGTCTCTCAAAACAGCCATGTGGGCTCTTCAACTCCATTCAGCCGTTTTCATTATTGTGGATTTCTCAAGAATTCCTTTCTCCCTGCACACTGTCCTTTAAAAACAAAACCTTTATTTTTAACTTATGGCTTCAGTGCTTTTGTTGGTCATTTGACCTTCACGTAATCTAGGAGTTGCTATACCACAGATGTATTTTTTTTCTGTATATTAAACTGTTTTGAGGACATATTAAATGGACAGTTTCCTGTCTCTTGATTAAAGAAGTTTCAAGTCACTGATCCAAAAGATAGTTTAAAGTTTTATGATATCTTGACTCAGTGTTTCATTGTGTACTTTGGTAAATAGCTATTTTAGTAGATCCTGTCTATAAGTTATATTTTATAAGTATAGCTATTTTAAAGCAAGATACTATTTTCCCATTATAAGTGGTATACACTCATGTAAATTAATTATATTACATTTCACTTACAGAACCTTTCAGAATGCCCTAAACCATTACCTTTCTGGAATATCCTTAGTTTATTATTTACAATCATTATGTTAAGAACTGCTAGTCATAGAGAGGTAATGTTTCTCAACATACTTATTTTAAAGGATGGCATGAACACTTTCTTTGTATATGTGTATACAAAGAATATATTTTTAGGGTAAGAAAATGTAAGTTACTACTAGGAGATAATTGTTTTTTAAATAATCCAAAGAATATATTGGATTCCTATTTAAATATACCATTATGTTACAACATGTAGGAATAGGGTACTGTAATTGGTTTTAAATAGTTCTGTTGAATATATGAAGGATATATTATTAATTTTTTAAATAATGCTTATATTTACAATAAATATATCAGCGTACTTATTTTCAGTGATATGAAATTGCCTAAATCGACATGTTACCCTATTACATAAATTTCAGATCTGAAAGTACTATATGAATATTCAAAAGGTACTGAATATATCAATAGTAAAAGGAATTGTTTTTAAGATGCAGAAAGTAAAAACTTGCAGTACACTTAATTTTCTTGAAAGCCACTGATAGAATGGGCATCTTTTTTTTTTATGTACACATAAGGTGTACAATATGTTGATTTGATACACTTATCTGTTTCAAAATGGTTACCCCAATAGCATTAGCCAACACCTCTATCACATTGCATAATTACAGTTTCTTTTTTCTGGTGAGAACATTTAAGATCTACTCTCTTAGCAACTTTCAAGCATATTGTATAGTATTGCTAACTATAATCATCATGCCCCACATTAGATCCCCAGAACTTATAACTGAAAGTTTGTACTACTTTGACCAACATCTCCTTAATTTCCACCACCAACCAGCCCCTGGTAACCACCATTCTACTTCCTGTTTCTGTGAGTTTGGCTGTTTTAGATTCCACATATAAGTGGTATCCTATGGTATTTGTCTTTCTTTGGCTTATTTCACTTAGCATAATGCCCTCCAGTTCCATCCATGTTGTTGCAAATGATAGGATTTCCTTATTTCTCATGGCTGAATAATACTTCTTTCTGTGTACACATATACAAATACATAGCACAGAATGGGCATCTTTAAATAATTTTGTTGGGCTTCCCTGGTGGCGCGGTGGTTGAGAGCCCGCCTGCCGATGCAGGGGACGCTGGTTCGTGCCCCGGTCCGGGAAGATCTCACATGCCGCGGAGCGGCTGGGCCCGTGAGCCATGGCTGCTGAGGCTGCGCGTCTGGAGCCTGTGCTCCGCAGCGGGAGAGGCCACAACAGTGACAGGCCCGCGTACCGCAAAAAAAAAAAAAAAATTTGTCATTCTGATAAGAAGAATATCATTGCTCAAGGCACTCTTCTAAGAGTCTACCATATATGTGGCTCTGTACTGCAGGCCGTGTGAAGTTAGTGTGAGCACTTTGAACAAGTTTTATTCTAACTGTCAAAACCACTGTTTAGACCTGTCTAGATAGGTGTAGATAGTAAGAGAAGATGGGTGTTGTTTTTAATAAATATTTCACTATAATGATTTCTAATTATGTTGTAGGCTTTACTCATCAGTCTTAAGTATGGTTGTTTTATGTGGCAGTTGGGAGATGCTGATACATGTTTTCAGATCCATAGTATGGAATATAAAATGAGCTTTATAGTACATACAAAACAGGTAAGTACCTAATCAGTTACTCTGGACTTCTAGTAATAAACTCTACTGTATTAATAAAGTTATTTCTTTTTTAAAAAATTACAGTCCATTTTACTTTAAGGAAAACCTCTAACATGAAGTTAACATATTTAAGACCAAGGTAAAAAGGCAGGCCTTTCCTAAGCAAAGCCAGAAACTTATCTGAATAATTTATTGCAGTCTTATAACAATGAAAAGTTCCTTTTCAAATACATAGAGAACTGTCTGTCCACTGCCATGTATGTCATTTACACATTCTTACATGTTTCAAATTTATTGTCAATGTATTTTACTTTGTAGGCCGGCCTTGTGGTAAAACTACTAATGAAGCTAAATGGACAGTTAATGCCCACCGAAAGAAATTCATGAGAGGAAAGCAACTGATACTTAAGCCACCACATTTTGTGATATAGATTTTTTCCATGAAAGATTTCTTAAACTATTACTTTTAACAAGGCATTTAGTCTCTTGTAATATATATGTATACTATTACATTGTACAGAATCTGTACTTACGTTTGGTGTGTAATATACCAATTAGTTTTATATAATATCCTAATAAGGTAATCTAATTTTTAGGAGAAACACACAAAAATGTGTAGATTGATAGTCTGTATAATATTAGACAAAACAGTAAGCTTTATAAAAAGTTATTTTTGGTAAATGGTACAGAATTTAGAGTGGAATATGATGAAATTAAAATATAGCTTTGCTATGACTTTGTGTGTCATTTCAAAATGTACAGAAAGTCACATGATTTGAATAAAGAAAATGTGTTTTCTACTTAAAGCATATGTAATACTGTTACTTAAATTTTTTTTTGTAATCTCTAAACATTTCTCAACATGTTTTTAAAAGACTTAGTTAAAATGTTTATTTGGTATAAGCTAGTATTTCTCAAAGTATTATAGTTCTTGAACCCCCTGCATCATAATTACCTGAGTGCCTCTTAAAAACAAGGATTTCAGGGACAAGTTCTAGACAAGTTCATTCACTCTTGGAAATAGCAGGGCCTGGTATTTTTTTCTTAAGTTTTACTTAATTTTCTGTTGAAATAATTCCAGACCTAATGATGAACTTGTATTATTAAAGTTAAGTAAATTACACAGAACTGCCTGGCACATAAGCACAAACATACATGGACACATAAACTAAGTGACAATCTCTGAATATTACTAGTTGCATTTGTTAAGAACATGTTGTATTTTTATGAGTTGGCTCAATGATGTATTTATATTGCCTTTATATTGTAGAAAGTAGATCACCAAATATCTGGTTGTTTTACTTAGGGGAGCACAGGTATCATATTAGGAGCTAACTTGATTAATTTGCTATTTAATAAGCTTAGAAATTAGTCTTTCCAAGCTAACAGGTTGTTGTGTTCTAAGTAAGTTCAGAGATAACAGTAGTAATACTTAAAATTATCATACAGGTTGCAGATAATTTTTTTATATTATCATCTACTCCTCACGTTGACATCTGCATATTTTTAATGGTGGTCTGCTGAGCTTTATTAAAATTAAGGGGACTTCCCTGGTGGTCTAGTGGTTAAGACTCCATGCTCGCAATGCAGGGGGCCCGGGTTTGATCCCTGGTCAGGGAACTAGATCCCGCATGCCGCAACTAAAAGATCCCGCATGCAGCAACTAAAAAGATCCTGCACGCGGTAATGAAGATCCCACATGCTGCAGCTAAGATGCAGTGCAGCCAAATAAATATAAATATTAAAAAATAAAATAAATAAAATTAAGATTATGTGGTTTAGTAAGTTTAATGAGAAAGCCTGATTTATCTTTAATTCTGTGCTAAGCACTTCTGACTCTACATAGACAGTTCTCTGTTCAGTTTCATCCATTCCAATAGCCTCAATTGTTACCAAATACCCTGTTGACTCCCAAACCTAAAACTTCAGCCTCGACCTCTCTTCTGAATTCTAGATCTTAATTTCCAATTTCTTGGTATTCTAGCTCCACCTAAATGGTTTACACAAGGAACGTCTGTTTCATCATAGCTGGAAACGGAATTTGTTTCATCTACCTGCTCCATTCTATCCTTACACTTGTATTCTCTGGTTAATGGCATCAAACTGCATCCAGTTGCTTACCCTGGAAATCTGGGAGTGGTCTATAACTTCTCCCTCTTTAATCACCCTACACATTCCACTTAGCGAATTCTGTCAAATGTCTTGTGAGTCCTTTCCTAGTCCCTTCTTCTGTGTTTGCACTGCAGCCACCCTAGTTCAAGTCCTCGCAGTCTATTCTTGGGCTCATTGTAGCTTCTTCCCCTGGCCTCCCCAGCTCAGGCTCTAAACCCTGCCACACTGGTGCCAAGTTAACCTTTCTCCTAGATCTGATTATTTCATTACCCTCTTAAAACCCTCCTCACTGATGTAAAGTTAAATTCCAATTCCTAAGTGTTGAATACACTAACCTGCCTATCTAGATTAATTTCTAACCAATTCTCCTACATTCATCCTGTGCTCCCACCCCAGTGTTTCCCAACACTAGCTCTGCAGTTACCTGGGGAGTTTTGGTACTTTATGACTCAATAATTTTCGGGTGGGGCCCAAGCATTTCTGTTGTGAAAGTATCCCAGGTGTTTTTGATTTATAGCTTAGGGTTTAGAACTGCTGTTGTAATTAACTTTAGGAAATAGCTGAATGCTTTTCCTTTCACAGAGGGAAGTGAGGATGCATCAGTGCTGCATCAGACAACTCCCTGCTCCATTGAGTACAGTGTACCCTGCCAGAGTTGTACAGTATGGCTGCCCTGAGAGAAGGAAGAGGAAATTATTGGAGTAGCATGGCTCTTAAAAGCTTAAAAATATGTAGCATTAAGAAGTCAATTTCAAAGTTAGTATTGAAAAAAAATTCATCATTGTCAGACCATAACAAACCAGAAATAAACAATAAGGGGAAAATGCAGACAGCTTTTAATGAGTGCCTAGGATTGGTCAGGCACTATATGAGCACTGGGGATAAAAGATATTATTTTCCTTTTCATCATTCTTTCAATAAATTTGAGTGCCTTTTATGTGCCAGGGATCCAGTGGTAAGAAAAAGTCCCTGCCTTCAGGGATCAGAGTTTAGTGAGGGAGATAATAAGTACTCATATTTATGAACTGTGATGAGGGACTTCCCTGGTGGCACAGTGGTTAAGAATCCGCCTGCCAGTGCAGGGGACACGGGTTCGAGCCCTGGTCTGGGAAGATCCCACATGCCGCGGAGCAACTAAGCCTGTGTGCCACAACTACTGAGCCTCTGCTCTAGAGCCCGCGAGCCACAACTACTGAGCCTGTGCACCACAGCTACTGCTCGCATGCCTAGAGCCTGTGCTCCCCAATGAGAAGTCACCGCAATGAGAAGCCCACGCACCGCAACAAAGAGAAGCCCCCACTCTCCGCAACTAGAGAAAGCCTGCGTGCAGCAACGAAGACCCAACGCAGCCAAAAAATTAATTTTTAAAAATTTTTTTAAAAATCTTCACCCATAAACTGTGATGAAAGAAAAATAAAATGTACTATCTAAGCAAAAAGAGGGAAACTTGATCTAGTCTTAGAGATCAGGAGAGGCTTCCTCGAGCCAGTGCTGCTTGAGCTGGCATCTGAGGAGTAAGCAGGAATGAATGATGTGAAGAGAGTTGAGGGGAAAGGAAATGAGGTGAGATATTTTGACCTCAAGGATGGTCTTGGAGAATTGATGAGAGGAATTACAATTTTTAGCTAAGAAGTGAATTCAAACAGTTGTTTATCCAAATCACAGCAAATGAATTTCCATTGTAGAAATAAAACCAGAATGGGTAACCCTGTGCATGATAACTGCATTGTAAAGAGGAAAACTTACTGAAGAACTACGTCTTGTAAGATTAAAAATTGCAAAATTTGACCCTAGAAAAATTAGACTTGATAGAAATATATAATGAAGTAAAACTGCCCATAGTTCTTGACCAAATTTAATAGAAGAATTGCATAAATAAAATATAGATTTTAATTTGATCCTGAGGAACTCAGTGGCAAAAACTGTAATTGGAAGAATTTGATATGTGCAAAAAACTGATTTATTAATCAATTCCTTTAAAATTTACAGAGAAAAAAACAATGAAATTATTTCTTACCGAAATAATTTCAGTCAGATGAAAATGGGAAAAATTTAAATTGTTTTTGCTGTACTTTGTGTATAGGAAACTGATCATGAAATTAAACTGGTTTGAGTACATGCAAAAAATATTTCCTCAACAAAAATCCATCTGTGATGGTATGATTCCCATTTAACATTTGTATTCGTAAAGCCAGAATGCCTCCATGGTCATATCTGGTATTTGAAGAGGCAGGGATAGGCAGACTGAAAAGGCCCTAAAGCAAAAGAGGGGTAAACCCTGGGGGTTCCTAGAAACCAAAGTGCTTCAGGCAAAGAAATATATTTTAGACATCTTAGGGTGTAGATGAGAAAAGCAATTTCAGTACATTGTGCCAATTTCTATTATAAGAGGAAGTGCTGGTTGTTCAGAATTCATTTGAAGGGCACCAAGGATAAACAGGAAATACTTCCCCATTAGTTAAATAATAATAATAACTAATACTTTAAAATGGTGCATGCTATATGGCTGGCATTGTCTGAAGCACTTTTAGATATATTAATTCATATATATCTATATATAGATATATATATGTATGTTTAATCCTCATAACAATAACTTTGAGGCAGTTACTATAATTCCCATGTAACAGATGAAGAAACAGAACATAGAAAGAACATAGAAAACATTTGTTTTCTATCTTTTAAAAAGCTTAGGAGCCAAACTTCCTAACACAGTAATGTAAATGTTTTCATTTTCTTATGTTGTATAACCTGAGTACAACTTTATATGTAGAGGTTATGTTACTTGTCTAAGATCAAAAACCAATAAGTGGTAATCAGAATTCAAAATCTGGCAATCTGTCTTCTGAATTTAGACATTAGTCAGGTAAAGGAGAGGTAGCTGAGAGGTTTATCCAAAAAAAAAAAAAAAAGATCAAATCTTGAAGGATGTTGTGCTCCCTGCTAATGAGCCATTGGAGCATTTAGGACTTGACTAGTTCAGATTTGTGTGTTGAAAGATCACCCTAGGTCACTGTACAGAAGGGCTCAAAGGGGTCTGAGCAAGAAGATATAAAACAATGGGAAGAAATGGATCAATGTTTTGACAAAACCAGTGACCTTTTGGATATGAGGAATTAGGAAGAGACAGGAATCACAAATAATTTCCCTCTTTCTGTCCTGGGCAACTGGAAAAATGGTACCACCATATATGCTTAACATAGGGAAGGGAGGAGGAAGGTTTGAAGAAATGTGTTGAAATCCTGGTGCCTAAGGGACATGTAGGTGGAGATGCCCCTGGCCTGAAGCTCAGAAGGCTCTGCTTGAATGGCAGTTGAAACTACAGGAACATATTTAAAGTCACCCAGGAAGAGAGTAGAGAGAAGCAAGCCAAAGAATGCCATTTGAGAAATGGGCAAAGGTAGGGCAACACACAAAGCATCTTGTTAGGTACCTGGATATCAGTATGGAAAAGAAACAGCTTGGCACCATCCTGCATACTGTATATTAATAAATTTCATATGGGCAGAAGGAAGTATTAAAAGAATCTTTAGGGGACTTCCCTGGTGGTGCAGAAGATTCTTAACCACTGCAGGGGACACGGGTTCGAGCCCTGGTCCGGGAAGATACCACGTGCCGCAGAGCAACTAAGCCCGTGCACCACAACTACTGAAGCCCACATGCCTAGAGCCCATGCTCTGCAACAAGAGAAGCCACCGCAGTATGAAGTCTGCACGTTAGAGTGATGACTTATGGGTTTGTGTTGGATGGTAGGGGCAGGGCTGCAGGGAGGTTGGTAACCACATCACTAAGGCCAGGAGTTTAAAGAAAGCTTTTATGGCAAGTAAAACCTAAAGGCTGAGACAAGGAAGAATATTTATACCAATATGATTCATAATGGACCCAAACTAGAAATATCTAAATGTCCATCAACAGTACAATCATGAGTGTGCTGCATGATTTCATTTATATAAAGTTCAAAAATCAGCCAAACAAGTTGATGGGGATAAATATGAGAATAGTAGTTACCTTGTGAGGGGAGTGACGGGGACAAGGTACAAAAAGGGTACTGGAATATTCTATCTCTTTTTTTTTAATTGGGGTATGGTTGATTTACGGGGTTGTGTTGGTTTCACGTGTATGGCAAAGTGATTCAGTTATATATATGTATATTCTTTTGCAGATTCTTTTCCCGTATAAGTTATTACAAGATATTGAATATAGTTCCCTGTACTATACAGAAGGTACTTGTTGGTTACCTATATTATATTTTATATTTTATGTGTTAATCCCAGGCTCATAATTTATCCCTCCCCTCCTTTCTCCTTTGGTAACCATAAGTTTGTTTTCTATGTCTGTGGGTCTGTTTCTGTTTTGCGTATAAGTTCATTTGTGTCATTTTTTTTAGATTCCACATATAAGCAATATCATGATTAAAAAAAAAAAAATGAAGCCCACGCACTGCAATGAAGAGTAGCCCCCGCTGGCGGCAACTAGAGAAAGCCCGTGCGCAGCAACAAAGACCCAACGCGGCCAAAAATAAATAAATTTAAAAAAAAAAAAGAATCTTTAGGGAATTCTCTGGCGGTCTAGGGGTTAGGACTCTCGCTTCCATTGCAGGGGGCATGGGTTTGATCCCTGGTGGGGGAACTAAGATCCTGCAAGCAGCACCGTGTGGCCTAAAAACAAACAGAAAAACAACGAGAAAAGAAAAAATAAAGGGATCCTTAATATCACTAGAGAAAAACAGATCAATATATTTTAGAGCACATTCATTTATGGATTTTTTAATGGGTATCATGAGAAATAGGTGTTTAAAATGCCTTTAAATGTACACAATAAAAAGGAAAGCAAAAGAATCAGGGAATTTAGAGCAACTGGAACTCCTACATAGCAATAGCAATGCAAAATGGCACAACCATTTTCAAAAACAGTTTGGTAGTTTCTTATAAGTTAAATATATACCAACTGTAGGACCCAGTCATTCCACTCCTAAGAATTTATCCAAGAAACAAAAACATGTTCACATAAAAATTTGTATGCAAATATTTATAGCATACATTTCTCATTTTTTCATAATTCATAATGAAATGTAATTACTCATAACTGCCCCAAACTAGAAACATGCCAAATATCCTTCAGTGGGTGAGTGAATAAACAAACTCAGGTACATCCATACAATGGAATACTACTCAGTAACAAAAAATAAACTGTTGATGAACAAAATGGATGAATTTCAAATGCATTATGGTAACTGAAAGCCAGACTCAAAAGGTTACATACTGTAGCATTCCTTTTAGATGACATACTGGAAAAGGCAAAACTATACAGTCAGAAAGCAAATAATGATTATCAGAGGTTAAGGATGGGGGTGAGGGGATGTGGGGATATAAAGGGGCAGCACAAACGAATTTGGGGGAGTAAAAACTGTTCTATATCCTCATCATGATTGACAAATACTCGGTGTATTTGTCAAATCTCACAAAACTGTACATCAGAAAGGATTCTACATAAATTTTAAAAGTACATTAAAGAAACGAATCACAACTTGCTATACAAGTGTTGAAAATTTACCAAAAATATATGTAGATTTAATGGAAATATAAGTCAGTATTCAAATTCTAATAGTGAGTGGTCAAAGAAGATTCACAGCTTATACGTTCAGAAATGCAGACAACTATAAAAAGTGGAAAAATACAAATCTTTGCTAACAAAAATGCAAAACAACCTTATTAAAATAGTTAAAATAGTATGAAATAATAAAACAACTAATTACATTAATAAAAATCAATGACAACGCAGGATTAAGACAACATATGAGAATATATTCTGGGTAGTACTGAAAATTGGTTTAATCTGCTGCTAAAGCCATCTGGGAAATGTTTACTCTCCTTGACCTGATGATCCCACATTGAGGACAATCCAAGGATGAGCCCACTATCCCCACTTTCTCATTTGCAGTGCTCTACTGGCACAAGTTCCCTTACTTGCCTAGGAAGTAAACCATATGTGATGCAATTCAACAGGGGAAAAAAGTAATAGTTGTCTAACATTACTGTAAAACTGGAAGAAAATTGTACAGTTAAAAATAATATATACCTCAGGCAATTGCTTTTAAAACAAGTCTCCACCAGAGCATTCCAAATGCTTTAGTTGTTACAGGATCACGTAATAATGCCATTAACTCAATTATATGATCAAATAATGTATGTATAATCTCAAACCAGTAGTCAGCGAATCATTTGTTGATTTTGGAATATGTTATGTTTTAATAACATGCCTTCCCAGTTATATTTTACAGATGCTGATAATACTTGTTTGTATTTACTGAATACATACTAGTAGGGCAATGAAAGGGAAAGAACCTAAAATGGCAAGTCATATATGGATAGAAAAACAGATAAATTTTTCACTTAATTCAAATATGCACCATTTTTCCTTTCTGGATTATTGGCTTTCAATAAATACTGAATTTAGTTTCGTACATATAACCACTAGGAGGAAGAAAAGCCAAATCTGGATTTTTAATTTATTTCAGCCTCTTCACTCACAAATAATTTACTGTATATAGTTAAAAGTTGGATTTTAATTAATTTTATCTGAACTTTGGCTTACTTGTTAAGTTACCTCCTATCTTAAAATACATGGATATTCACACACCACTCATTGTTTTATATTGTATAACAGTTTAAAAGCAGGGTTTCACTATGTGGTATAAAGTTAATTACATTTTTCCCTCTTTCTTAGTCATAATCATTGAAATGGTAAATATATCACTTCTCATTTACATTACTGTATAAATGAGGAAAGATTCAGAAATAGACATTTTCCAAGATGGATTAAATACTATTATAGGAGTTACCACAACAAAATGTTTTTGAAACTTAGCTTATTTTCAAGTTCTAAACAAAATTTGAGACAATTCTTAGGTAGAAGTAATCCCAGTCTGCTTTTTAAGGTGGAGTTTAAATCACAAGTCAGAACCTTAGTATTTAAATTCCCTAAAAGAAACGGGAGGAGGGGGATAAGAAAACTACCTGTATTATGAAGACCAAAGGTAATATAAATTGCAATATTAAGATTAAAAAGCTTTTTTCACCTCTACCTTATGCTGAGTAAAGAAGGTAAGTATACTAATTAGTACTCTAATGCTCTTGATTAAACAAATACCAGACCTCTGGAACACTAGCAAATTATATGTATTTCCAACAGTATGATAGGGACATAAAAACAGACATATATGTCAATGGAATAGAACAGAGAGCCCAGAAATGAGCCCACACATATATGGTCAGTTAATTTATGACAAAGGAGCCAAGAATACACATTGCGGAAGGGATAGTCTCTTCAATAAATGGCGTTGGGAAAACTGGACAGCCATATACAAAACAATGAAACTGGATCACTATCTTACACTGTACACCAAAACTAACTCAAAATGAATTAAAGACTTTAACTTAAGATCTGAAACCATAAAACTAGATGAAAGCATAGTGGGTAAGCTGCTTGATATACATCTTTGTGATGATTTTTTGAATTTGACACCAAAAAATCACACACACACACACACACACACACAGACACACACACACACACACACACACACAGTGGAATATTACTTGGCCATAAAAAAGAAAATCTTGCCATTTGCGACAACATGGATGGACCTTGAGGGCATTATGCTAAGTGAAATAAGTCAGAGAAAGACAAATATCATATGATCTTGTAAGGATGTGGCAATATTATCTTGTAATAAAACCTGAACTCAGGGCTTCCCTGGTGGCGCAGTGGTTGAGAGTCCGCCTGCCGATGCACGGGACATGGGTTCATGCCCCAGTCCGGGAAGATCCCACATGCCGCGGAGCAGCTGGGCCCGTGAGCCATGGCCGCTGAGCCTGCGCATCCGGAGCCTGTGCTCCGCAACGGGAGAGGCCACAACAGTGAGAGGCCCGCGTACCGCAAAAAAAAAACCCAAAAACACCTGAACTTATAGATCTAGAGAACAGATTGGTGGTTGCCAGAGGCAGGGGATGGAGGGGGAGATATGAAGTGGATCAAAAGGTAAAAATTTTCTGTTAAAGCATAAAGTCCTAGGGATATAAGTACTATTTGAAAGTTGCTAAAAGAGTAGATCTTAAAAATTCTCATCGCAAGAACAAAATTTTGTAACTATGTAGGTTGACAGATGTTAGACTTACTGTGGTGATCGTTTTGCACATATACAAATATTGAATCATTCTGTACACCAGAAACTAACAATGTTATATGTCAATTATATCTCAATTTTAAAAACCACCAAGTTCTTAACTCATTAGGCAGATGACAAATTACAAGTACAATCCACAAAATAGCATGCTAAAAGGCTACACATGTAGAATTATTATAGAGAAGGGAGCCTCACCGCTTTTCATAAATTCTAAAAAGTCAGCCGTAATCATTATTCAACTTTAAATTCCAAATTTGAATTTGGTGGTGACGGGAGGGGTTGGAAGGCTGTGGAAAAGGACTGGGAAAAGTCGTGGGCCAACCACCCTGATAACCAGGAGGGCCATGACTATTCACCAACGCAGCAACATCCAGGCCGAGGGGAAGCATCCAACTGCCTAGACCAGGGACCTTGCAAATGAAAGGTGAGCCTTTGATATGAGTCTATAGATAATGACGCATAGGAGTTTTCCTGTTAAACCGGCACTCAAAGGACATTTTAAACATCACTTTGAAATAGGGATGTGATGGTGTTCATCAAAAGATATGAATGAATTCAAGTGGCATTTTTAGAGTACTTTATTTCAATCATGATAGAACACTTGGTATATTCAATTTTGTAACATTTTAGATATTGGTATTGTTAGGGGAAACACTGAAACCACCCACCCTGGCATGAGTTATCTTACAACAGGAGTTCTTGGTAAGGAACGCGGAACTAACAAGCTACCACCAACTGTAAGAATTTGGGAAAGGTCAAAAGGAGAGAGGAGATGTCAGTCCATGTGTCCTACCAGCCTCCCAGAATCCTCCTCGCTGGAATCCATCTTGGCTGAGCATGCAAGCGCCACCAGGAAGGACCCTGAGTCAGAATGATTGGCCAGAGACAACCCGGAAACTAACCCCATTACCATAAAATCCAAGACTGCGAGCCACGTGGCAGAGCAGTCCTCTGGGTTCCCTTACCCTGTTGCTCTCCACCAGGTGCCCCTTCCAAATAAAGTCTCTTGCTTTGTCAGCACATGTGTCTCCTCGGGCAATTCATTTCCGAGTGTTAGACAAGAGCCCACTCTCGGTCTCTGGAAGGGGTCCCCCTTTCTGCAACATTATTAGTAAACCAAGGAATTCCTTTTAAAGTTTTCTATTTCCCTTTTCTTAAAGTTCTATTATCCGGTTCTTCAATTACATTCTCACATTCTACAAATAATTCCTGTTTTTCTGATAAATACCGTGTTTTTGTTATATTAGGCTAGGACTAAATTAGTCCTGTAACTTTTCCTCCTCCTGTTGTTTAGATGATGGGAGAAAGGAAGTCACACTCACCCCAAGAGCTTTCTCAAAGCTCAGCCACCTCTCCTGCCTACATTCATTCCCCAGTACTATTCTTGGTAACTTCAAAGGCAGACACGCCTCCAAATCAAATCCTCATGGTCTCGGGGATCCCTTTAAACACAGGTGCAGTCGCCACCTCCTGGAGATCAGCATAAACTCGGTTATTCCTGAGCTCGGGTTGCTCTCCTTCAGCCTGGTTCGTGGTTTGGGAGCCTCGCCCACCCTGAAGAATAGCCCGGGAGCAACCGAGACAAAAGAGGTTGGACTGGCTGTTTGGTTAAACCAAATGAATTGGTTCGGTGACAAGCTGCGTCCTCCATGTCACTAAATGCCATTTTCACCGCGCCTGTATCGCCTGCTGTTCATCCCACAGGCAGGAAAATCAGGTTCCGGGAGAAAAACCTCGGAGCATGACTATCCGTGAAGTCGGACTCGAGTGGATTAGCGTGGTAGTAACCTCTGGGGACCAGGGCCCTGGCCCGTGGCTTTTCATCCCCGCGGCTTCTTAGAATCAGAAGCCTGGGACGCCCCCGACTAATTAAATCAGAACCCTTATCTACTTGGGAGATTCTAATGCTCAAGCCGAGGACCCAGGCGCGCGTTCTCTACTCAGCACGCGGAGGCCGGCGCGCGTCCCTCCTGGGGAATTGAATGGAGGCCCGGGCCTCCCCCGAGGTGTCCTAGTGTGACCAGGGGCCAGCTCACAAACGCGCGGGGGCGCGGCAGAGCCCAGGCGCCAGGCCACTGCTGCCGTGGGCCCAGGCTCGCGTCAGAGCCGAACAGCAGGCCGCCGCCGTCGCTGGAGTCCTTGGAGGCGACTCCTCCCGCCACTCGCTGCGGAAAGACTCCAGGTGACACGAAGCTCTGTGACTTACTTTGGCGGCCCTCTAAGCCAAATCCAGGTTTTCTCCTCCCGTTTCCACTCAACACCTGCGGCTCTGCGTGTCTTCCCTTTTCTCTATGCCCCTGGGATACCCATTTCGAGAGTGTGTGCATCCTGTCCTACGTTGCTTTAGCCTCTGTTCAGTGGCCATTTCTTCACATTCTAGGAAGCAATTTGTCGATGCTGCACGGTATAAAAATGCCCCTGTGGCTCCCTGAACGTCCATGTCTTTCAGCTCTGTAACAAATTACATTGGGTCATTGTTCAACTTACTAATATTTAGGGAAACAGTATTGGGATCTATTTTTGCCTATCAAATTGGCAATATTTGTTTTTAACTGAAACTCTCAGTGCTTGTGAGAATGAGGACAGACAATATAGTATACATTTTTAGAATGTTATTTAGTTGTGTATATCAACCTTAAAAATGCTCACATGGGAATGGTTAAATAATTGATGGTACATCCTTCTATGGAATATTTCTCAGGCATGAAAGATAAACTTTTCAAATATTTGATTTCAAACCATGGTATGTTAACTATGATTTATATTCTGTGACAATGTAAATGTTTCATATCTGTACCGTTCAATAATGTAGTCGCCAGCCAAGTGTGGCTTCTCAGCACTTCAATTGTGGCTAGTATGACTGAGGAGCTAAACTGTAATTTAACTAAATTGAAATTGAAATAGCCACATGTGGTTAGTAGCTACCATATTGGACAATGATGGACAGTCTCAATTTTGTTTAAAAAAAAGTATATATATGATATTCATCACTGGCTATCTCTAAGAAACAGACATCATAGTTGCTTCTCCAGCACCTATTCTTCCTTTGGATTGCTCTATCTCCCCGATATGTGTATATATGTGGGTGTTTATGTGTGTGTGTGTGTGTATATATATACACACACACACAGATATCATCTCTGACTCAGTTTCTTCTCCAATACCAGTCCAAACTGGGTGCAGCATTCATGGCCAATCTGTAGGTACCCACACATGGAGACCAGAGCAACACTTATTTGATTCTGTATCTTTTAAAAACAACCCTTTTGTTACATAGCAATGGGAATGTACCTAATGCTGCTAACTGTACACTTTAAAATGGTTAAACTGATAAACTTTATGTATATTTTACCACAATAAAAACAAAACAACACCCCTTTTGCAGAAAAACAACCAAATACCAGAGGATAAAACTACCATAAACTATGGTGACCCATCAATATCACAACCCCATGTATGCCATGCTTACTAAAGCACAAGGGCTAAAGCCACCTGAAGAAGGCATTCCCACAAAAGCCAACTGCACAATCTGGGCTGCTACAAAATACCAAGGTCAAAACTCCAAGGCTGTAAACCATGAACCCTCACAACCCCCAGAGCCTTAATTTCCCTAGTTGTATTTATTTTTCAAAGTGTTCAGCCAATGCACCAGATGTTGCAAATTGTGGACAAAGAATAACACCCTTTCTTCCCCTCCCAAGTTTCTTATCATTAAATATAACCAGCTACAAAGAAGTCAAAACATCACATTTATGACTGATAAAGCAGTTTAGAGAGAGTGGCTTTGGTCTACAGCTAAGTGAACTTGTAATAATTTGCCACTGAATTTGACATAATTCCCTTGTCATCACACAGATGGACAGCCTTGGCTGCCCCAGCAGGTATGCAGCCCTTTTATTCTATGGAAGACAACCGGCTAGAACACAAATCTTGCAGACAGAAAGACTGGAAGGAAGGAGCCCAAAAGGGCCTGAGTTCATCCGTCATCCAAGTCTCCTCTTCTCTGAAGAGGAGATATAGTGGAGATGAGGCTCAAGACCAAGGGCATTCCATGAGTAGAGTTTCCTCCACATGAAAACTTGAAGTCAGGAGAAAGCAGTTACTTCCCCACATGTCTCAAGAAGAAAAAGAAAATTTGGACAAACCAGTAACCATTAACTCAAATTAATAAGAGATCAAAAAGCAAATTTTACAGAACCTTCAGGGAAGAGATTATTCCTATAATATATAAAATACTTCAAGAAGTAGGTAACTAGGTTGTTACCCAGCTCATTTTATGAGCATAGTATAACCTTGACAGTAAAACTGGACAAGAACGGTACAGAAAAGGGAAATTACTAGCAAAATTACTAATGACATAGGCATTAAAAATTCTGAGTAAATGTTACATTTAATTCAGAAGTAAATTAAAAAGTAATATATTATGACCAAGTTTGATTTATCCAAGAAATGCCACATGTTCAATAAAGAAAATCTATTAATGTAATACACCACATTAGCAGATTAAAGAAATAAGACAGCGGCTATCATTCCTCCTATTCCACATTGTGTTGCAGGGCTTAACAAGTGTAGTAAGACCATAAGAATAAACAAGAGTCAGGGACTGGATAAGAAGAAAGAAAAAAAACACCAATATTTATGATATTGTCCCTGTAGAAAATCCAGGAGAATGTGTAAATTTATTAGAACTAATAAGAGAGCCCAGTCAGCTTGCTGGATACAAAATCAACAAACAAAAATTAGTAGTGTTCCTGTATACCAGTGTTTTAAAAACTAAAAAAAAAAAGGGCTTCTCTGGTGGCGCAGTGGTTGAGAGTCTGCCTGCTGATGCAGGGGACGCGGGTTCGTGCCCCGGTCCGGGAAGATCCCACATGCCGCGGAGCGGCTGGGCCCGTGAGCCATGGCCGCTGAGCCTGTGCGTCTGGAGCCTGTGCTCCGCAACGGGAGAGGCCACAACAGTGAGAGGCCCACGTACCGCAAAAACAAACAAACAAACAAACAAAAAACTAAAAAAAAAGACATAGGAAACAGATATCATTCCCAACAGTAACAGAGCTATATCACATTATTAAATAGGAAGATTCAACGTCATAAATACATCACTTCTTTCCCAAATTAATTTACAAATTCAATTCTTATTGAAATACAAGCAAGATATTATGTGGAACTTGGCACACTTATCCTGAAATTGATCTGGCAATGTAAACGATTGAAAATAACCACTATAGTTTTGAAGAAAAATGGTAATAAGGTGAGAGCACTTTCTCTACCAGATATCGTTTTATTATAAAATTATAATCATAAAAAAACATGTAGTATTGATGCAAACTTACACAAGTAGATAAAAGGAATAGAATTGAAAGTCCAGAAACAGCTTCCACACATATATGAAGTATGATTGAGGCAACATTAGAAATCAGTGAAGAAAGGACTTATTATTCAATGAAGTGTTGGAAATAATTGACTAGACATATGATAAAAAAATTAAATAAGATACTTTTCCTCAAAGCATACACAAAATTATTTCCATATAGATTAAAGAACCAACTGTAAAAGGCAAAGCATAAAATGTTTTAGATGCTGGGTATCTTTCATCTGCACCTTATATCAGTTTTTGCTGCATACCACTACTATTTATTTATTTTTGACCATGCCACGCAGCTTGTGGGATCTTAGTTCCCTGACCAGGGATTGAACCCGGGCCCTTGGCAGTGAGAGCGTGGAGTCCCAACCACTGGACCACCAGGGAATTCCTTGAATAGCACTTTATTAAGCTCACAATTCTGGGTTAGCCACTTGGGGTTGGCTCAGCTGGACAGGTCTTCTGATGACTGTGGCTGGGCTCACTCACGCATCTGTGGTCAGCTGCCAGTCAGCTGGGTCACTCTGCTTCTGAGTGTTGGCTGGCGAAAGGCTGGGGTGACAAGTTAAATGTCCTTCATCACCCAGTAGTCTAGCCCAGACTACTTCACGTAGGTAAGGGTCTCAATAACTGTTGACAGGACAGTTGTATAAGCCCCAACGTCTTTCAAAACTCTGCTGGCATCATGTTTGCTAATGCTCCATTGGCCAAAATAAGTCACATGGCCAAGCTGAGATACAAGAGGTGGGGAAATATTGATTCTAACTCTTGGAGGAAATACAGAGATAGGCAACATTTGTGGCCATTTTGTAATTTCTGATTCTGCTTTCTGCCCCAGGGGCTGAACCATATGGACTGCATCAAGTGTGTCTCATGCTCTTTGGCTTCCATTTGGGTTCAGCAAATGGGGAACAGCAGCAGAAGATAAGAGGAATGGAGGAGAGTGAGATTGAGGATTTATTCCCTTGGCTCTCTTGCTGCAGCACATTGCTGCAGACTGACTGGTTTCTCCATCCAAAGGCCCAGCTCCAGTCAGGTGGCCTTTCTCCACAGTGCACTATCTGGGTTCTATTTTTCTATCTATCTATCTATCTATCTATCTATCTATCTATCTATCTATCCATCCATCTACCTACCTATCTACCTACCATCTATCTATCTGTATCTTTCTCTCTCCTAGAGTACAACGCTATCCTTTGTGGTTTCCCTACACTCTACCCACACCTTTGAAAATAAGCTCTCTGTTAAATTTTCCTCAAATTACTCAATTTGAATGGATCATGTCTTTCCTGTGGGACCCCGACCGATACAGAAGTAAATATTTAAGAATTTCTTAAATGAGGCACAAAAAGCAAAAACTATAAAATTAAAATATGACAAAACACATTGTGGAAATAGAGAATTCTAGACCCAAATACTCTGACTCAGCCATAGTTGAAATTACAGTTAAAGCCATAAGCCATACATTTTGAGAAATTTTGAGTGGAGATCATTTGGACACAGATTTTTTAAATAAGCTTTAACACTCAGTTAAAGCAAAATCCAAAAGTGTATTGATTAAATCCCGGTCCAGTCTGGTGTGGTTACAGTTCTACTAAAGTTAGATCTACACATGGAAATAATATAATTTATTTAATATGCCTACTATTATGGACATTTATGTTATAGCCAATCCATTACTATTACAAACAATGCTTTTTGTGTCCACTTAAGAATTCATTCTCTATCCTAATGTCATGAAGATATCCTCTTAATATCATCTACTTGAAGTCTTATTGTTTTACTTTTCACATTTAAATCTATAGTCCACCTAAAATTGATTTTTGTGGATGCGAAGATAAGGGTCAAAACTCTTTTTCTTTCTATATGGATTCCCAGTTGACCCAGAATCAAAAGCTATTCTTTCCCCATTGTTCTTAATGCCATCTTTGTCATAGATGAAGGTCCATATATGCATGGGTCCCATTCTTTTAATGTCAACCTTTTTGTGGTTTTATGCTTTAGAGTTATCTTTCATAAATAGCACTTAGGTTTTCTTTCTTGTTTTGTTTTTTTACAAATTGGTTATTTATTCCATTCACATTTATTTTGATTATCAACATATTTAGACTGGATACCCATTTCTACGTTGATCATGACTTTCACCATAGTTGCTAGGAAGTCTTGTCATTCCTTTGTAAGTGTTCCCTCCCTACTCTCTGACTGCTCTCATGATATTTTCATTGTTTATAATGTTCTATAGTTTCAGGGTAAAACTTTTTATTTATTCTGCTTTGGATATGCTGTACATCACGGATCTGTGGATTCATATTTTTCATCAGTCCTGGAACATTCATAGCCATTATTTTTTAAAATATTGCTTTTGGTTCATTGTCTCTACTTTCTCCTTTCGAAACTTTAATTAGACATGTTGGCCCATTACATTATATTTTCCACGTGCTGCTTTACACTTTCCATCTCCTTATCTCTCTTTACTACATTCTGGATATATCTTTCATATTTTCTAGTTCACTAATTGTCCAGTTGCTCTAGCATCATTATTGAAAAGACCATTTTTTCCCAATGCTCCAAAGTCCCATCTTTTTCATAAATCAAGTATCCATATGCCATAATCAAATGTCTGTTTCTGGGACTTGTATATATTCTACTGATCTACTTGTATATTCTATCTTTTTTTTTGGCTGCGTTGGGTCTTCTTGCTGCACACGGGCTTTCTCTAGTTGCGTTGCACGGGCTTCTCATTGTGGTGGCTTCTCTTGTTGTGGAGCATGGACTCTAGGTGTGCAGGCTTCAGTAGTTGTTGCACATGGGCTCAGTAGCTGTGGCTCACAGGCTCTAGAGTGCAGGCTCAGTAGTTGCAGTGCCCGGGCTTAGTTGCTCCACGGCATGTGGGATCTTCCCAGACCAGGGATTGAACTCATGTCCCCTGCATTGGCATGCAGATTCTTAACCACTGAGCCACCAGGGAAGTCCCTACTTGTATATTCTTGTACCAATACCATATCACCTTAATTACTGTAGCTTCATAATAAGGCTTGATATCCAACAAGCAATTTCTCCCACCTGCATTTCCTTCTTTAAGAGTATCATGACTATTCTTGGCCCTTTGTCCAAGTACTTTTAAGAATCAGCTTGTCAAGTTCCACAAAAAGAAAGTTAGGATTTTGATTAGAATTTTATTCATTTTATAGATCAATTTGAAAAAAAATGCTCCATTTATTTAGGTTTTGTCCAATTTATCTCATCACATTTTGTAGTTACATTAAGTAGTATTTTTTTTGTAGAAGTCTTACACATTTTTTTTTAGATTTATTCCTATGTACTTGATATTTCTGGATCATAAACGATACCTCTTTAAAATTTCATTTCTAACTCCTTTTTGTTGGCATAAGAAACGAAATTGATTTTTTTTTTTCTTTTTTTTTGCGGTATGCGGGCCCCTCACTGCTGTGGCCTCTCCCATTGTGGAGCACCGGCTCCAGACGCGCAGGCTCAGCGGCCATGGCTCACGGGACCAGCCGCTCCGCGGCATGTGGGATCTTCCCGAACCGGGGCACAAACCCGTGTTCCCTGCATCAGCAGGCGGATTCTCAACCACTGCGCCACCAGGGAAGCCCTGAGATTGATTTTTGTATGTTGAGCTTGTATTCATCAACATTACTTTATGTTCTTATCAATTCTAATAATTTATCTGTAGATGATCTTGGATATTCTACATATATAATTATATTATATGTAACTAATGACTTTTATTTCTTCTTTTATAATCACTATACAGTTTTTCTTTGCCTCATGACACTGGCCAAGATCTCCAGTACAATGTTGAATAGAAGTGATGATAGAGGGCAACATTTTCTTGCTTCCAATATCAAAGGAAGTTTTTACTGTTTCAGCACTAGGTACGACATTTATTGTAGATTTTTTATTGACACTGTTTAGCAGATTAAGGAAATTCTCATGTATTCCTAGTTTGCTAAAAGTTTTCTTTAAAGTTATGAAAAATGTTGCAATTTATCAAGTGCTTTGGCATCTATTGAAATGATAATATGGTTTTTATCTTTTAATATCTTAATGTGGTAAAATAAATTTTCTCATGTTGAAATCAAACCTTGTATTTCTGGGACAAAGGCAAATTAATCACAAAATATTCATCTTCTGGGCTTCCCTGGTGGCGCAGTAGTTGAGAATCTGCCTGCCAATGCAGGGGACACAGGTTCGAGCCCTGGTCTGGGAAGATAGCACATGCCGCAGAGCAACTGGGCCCGTGAGCCACAATTACTGAGCCTGCGCGTCTGGAGCCTGTGCTCCGCAAGAAGAGAGGCTGCGATAGTGAGAGGCCCGCGCACCGCGATGAAGAGTGGCCCCCGCTCGCCGCAACTAGAGAAAGCCCTTGCACAGAAATGAAGACCCAAAAAAGCCATAAATAAATAAATTAATTAATTAAAAAAAAAGTAATATAAAAAATTCATCTTCTTATATATGCTAGTTTCTAAAATATATAGAACAGTTTTATAATGTGTAGAATTTTTGCATTTTTGCCTTGAGTAAAATTGACCTGTAATTTTCTTATTCACATTGTCTTCCTTAGGTGTTGATATCAAGGTTAGTCTCATAAAACATGTTGAAAACTGTTCCCTCTTTTTCTGTTCTCTTGGAGAGTTTATGAAATATTGAAACCATACCAGTTTAATAGAAAGAATTTAGGAGGGAGACTAAGGTGGCAGTGTAGGAGGACATGGAGCTCACCTTCCCCACAAACACATCAAAAATATACCTTCATATGGACCAATTCTCACAGAAAACCAACTGCAAACTGGCAGAAGATCTCCTATATAACCAGACCTGCAATAAAGATCTCCATATAACTGGGTAGGCCCCCAAAAAGAAAGGGCATCCAGTGGAGACTGGTGCCCCTGGGACACATCTGTAAGGAAGAAAAGGTCCATATGAGTGGACTCTCGCCCTGGGGAGCCCGCTTGTCTGCTGGGAAATCTGCTGAGACAGACAGAAGGGCTGGAGAAGCCTAGACTCTCACGAGGAGTGCCCGCATGCTGGTGTGCTAACAATCAGGGAGGAGAGAGACTTGCTCTGGTGGCTACCAACTTGCTACATTTCCCAATCCAAAGAGGTGAATACCCTGGCCCCATTCACTCCACACCACAGGCTGGTGCGAGATCAGGGCAAAGATTCAGTCTAGCTACACAGAGACAGACTGAGGCACCTGAAATGTGATCTGGGCAGAACTGCAGAGACCATTGTCAGCACACACTTGAGGGCTGTGGGTGAAACTGGGAAGACATTGTCAGCTTGTGCACCAGGTGGTGCCAAGAACATGCAGTGGCTAAGAACTTAATCTTGGGCAGACAGGTCCTGGGAGAAGACTGCCACAGAGGCAGTCCAGATCCCAGGAGGCAGCACAGCCACCTCAATTCCTGCAGCCACAACACCCTGACCCCAGCCCCAGGCTATTGCACACCACAGCCTTGCACTAGATTTGGGATGAACACAACAGAGAAAGGGATGCGATCTTGGGCTGCTTCTGAGTGAAAATGCAGATGCCTACACAGGCAGCACACACGTCTGCTGTAACAGCATGGGCCTCACTTGCTTCAGCAATCATCTCCTTTGGTGCAAGGCATGCACCCAACGGCAACGGAGCCTGATCAAACCCAACCTTCAGGGCTTCTACTCGAACAACTGGGGAGCAGATCCCACCCCCAATAGGGTAGTGACAACCACAGAGCAAAGAGGAAGCCCCACTTCACATCCAGTACAGCCTCTAGACACCACAACATCAATCACAACCCCTTATCAAAGGGATAACAGCCAGCATACTCTGAAGAAAGACGTGGCTGTTATGTATACCAAAACCAATTCTTGCACCAAAAATATTGGAAACGCAGTCTTCACAGGGATGATCCCACATAAAAACACCCCTTCAAGACCACAGTAGATAACTGTTTCTCCTAAATTCATAGAGACATAGAAAGTTAAGTAAAATGAAAAAGCAGAGGAACTACTTTTAATAAAAAGAACAAGAGAAGTCCCCTGAAATAAAAAAACAATGGAACAGACCTCATTAGTCTACCAGACCCTGAGTTCAAAAAGGAGATAATAAAAATGCTAAAGTAATTAAAAGGGGATAATAAAAATGCTAAAGTAATTAAGAGAAATTTTCGATAAAAATGAAGATCACTGTAACAAGGAACTAGAAACTATAAAGGTGAATCAATCAAAATTAGACAATTCAATTGCCGAGATAAAAACTAACCTAGAAGCAATGAATAGCACTAAATGAAATGAAAGAACAAATAAGTGATCTGGAAGAGAGAATAATGGAAATCACAAAGTCAGAACAGCAGACAGAAAGACAAATGAAAAAAAATGATAGCAACATATGGAATCTATAGGAGAATATAAAGCATGCCCACCTACGCATAATAGGGGTTCCAGAAGGAAAAGAGACAAAAAGGGGGATCGAAAATGTATTTGGAGAAATTATGGCTGAAAAATTCCCAAACCTAAGGAAGGAAACAGATATTCAAGTACAGGAAACCCAGAGGATCCCAAACAAGATGAACCCAAACAGATCCACAGCAAGACACATCATAATTAAAATGGCAAAAGTTAAAGATAGGATTCTAAAGGCAGCAAAAGAAAACAAAGAGTAAGTTACAAGGGAATCCCCATAAGGCTGTCAACTGATTTCTCTGCAGAAACTTTGCAGGCCAGAAGGGAGTGGTGTGATGTATTCAAAGTCCTGAAAGGGAAAACCTGAAAACTAGAATACTCTATCCAGCAAGACTATCATTTAGCATAGAAGACAAGATAAAAAATTTCTCAGATAAGCTAAAACTAAAAGAATTCAGCAATACTAAACCTACCCTAAAAGAAATATTGAAGGGTCTTCTCTAAACAGAAAAGGATCTATAGGAAATGGAAAACCATATAGGAAAGGCCAATATATAAAAGAATTGAAGATCACTTAAATAAGCCAGTACATAGCTCAAAAAAATAATCAAAAATTTTGCAAAAGCAATGATAACTATTACAATTAACAGCAAAAGGATAAGCATGAAGATGTGAAACAGGACATCAAAATTGCAAAATGTGGGGGAGAGGAGTATAAATATATAGATCTTTTAGAATGTGTTTGAATTTGTATGACTATCAGTTTAAAGCAAGTAGATATAGTCATGGGTCAACATACTTGAAAACTAGAGTAACCACAAATCAAAAACATACAACAGATTCACAAAAAGCAAAAAGAAAGGAATTCAAGCATACTGCAAAAGAAAATCATCAAACCACAAAAGGAAAAACAAAAAGAAGAAGAAATGAACAAAGAAGAACTACAAAAACAACTGGAAAACAAGGTTTAAAATGGCAATACCATTTTACATACCTATCAATAGTTACTTTAAGTGTCAATGAACTAAATGATCCAGTCAAATGACATACAGTAGCAGACTGGATTAAGAAAACCAAGAATCTACAATATGCTGCCAACAAGAGACTCACTTCAGGGCAAAAGACACACACAGAATGAAGGTGAGGGGATGGAAAAATATATTTCATGCAAATAGAAATGACAAGAAAGCAGAGGTAGCAATACTCAAATTAGACAAAACAGACTTTAAACCAAAGGCCATAAAGACAAATAAGTACATTATATAAAGATAAAGGGATTAATACAACAAGAGTATATTACATTCATTAACATATATGCACCCAATATAGGAGCACCTAAATATCTAAAACAACTAACAGACATAAAGGGAGAAACTGACAGTACTACATTAATAGTAGAAATAATTGAAATTATAATTGAAATTATTTCAATTATTTAAGAGAATAGAATTATTTCATCCTTTCTGACCACAACCATATGAAACTAGAAATCAACCACAGAAAGAAAAACGAGAAAAGAATGAACACATGGAAACTAAACAACATGCTACTAAAGAAAACAATGAGTCAACGATGAAATCAAAGAAAAAATCAGAAAATACCTCAAGACAAACGAAAATGAAAATACAACCTTACAAAATCTCTGAGATGCAGCAAAAGCAGTTCTAAGAGGGCAGTTCATAGTGACACAAACCTTCCTCAAGAAATAAGAAAAATCTCAAATAAACACTTAACCTATCACCTAAAAGAATTAGAAAAAGAAGAAAAAACAAAACCCAAATTCAGCAGAAGAAAGGGAATAATAAAGATCACAGAGGAAATAAATACAATAGAGATTAAAAGAAACAACAGAAAAGATCAATAAAAACCAATAATTTTTTTGAAAAGATAAACAAAATTGACAAACTTCAAGACAGGCTTACCAAGAAGAAAAGAGAAAGGACCCAAATTAACAAAATAAGAAATGAAAGAGAAGAAATAACAACTGAAACTACAGAAACTGAAACTACAGAAGAAATAACAACTGAAACTACAGAAATACAAAAAAAATCATAATACTATGAACAGTTATATGCTAGGACAACCTAGAAGAAATGGACAAGTTTCTAGAAACATACAGCTTGCCAAAACTGGGTCAAGAAGAAACAGTTAATTTGAACAGAGCAATCACTAGAAGTGAAACAGAATCTTTAATGAAATTCCCTGCAAACAAAAGTCCAGGACTGGACAGCTTCACTGGGGAATTCTACCACACGTACAAAGAAGAACTTATACTGATCCTGTCAAAGTACTCCAAAAAATTGAAGAGGAGGGAACATTACCAAATTCATTCCACGAAGTCACTATCACCCTTATAACAAAACTAGACAAAGACACTACAAAAAACGAAAATTACAGGTCAATATATTTGATGAGTACAGATGCAAAAATCATCAACAAAATATTGGCAAACTGAATCCAACAATACATAAAAAGGATCATACACCATGATCAGGTTGGATTCATACCAGGGTCGCAAGGATGGTTCAACATATGTAAATCAATCAATGTGATACACCACATCAACAAAAGAAAAAACAAAAACCACACGATCATCTCAATAGATGCAGAAAAAGCATTTGACGAAATTCAATATCCATTCATGATAAAAACTCTTACCAAAGTGGGTATAGAGGGAACATATCTCAACATAATAAAAACAATATATGACAAACCTACAGTCAACATTATATTCAGCAATGAAAAGCTGAAAGCCTTCACACTAAATTCAGAAACTAGATAAGGATACCCAATATCACCACTTCTATTTAACATAGTATTGGAAGAACTAGCCCCAGGAATTAGGTACTAAAAAGAAATAATGGAAAGGAAGAGGTAAAACTGTCACTATTTGTCACTATTTGCAGATGACATGATACTCTATATAGAGAACCCTAAAATCTCCAAACAAAAACTATTAGAACTAATCCATGAATTCAACAAGGGAGCAGGATACAAGATTAATATACATAAATACGTTGCATTTCTTTACACTAACAATGAAATACCAGAAAGAGAAAGTAAAAAAACAATCCTGTTTAAAATCGATTAAAAAAAATTACCTACAAATAAACTTAACCAAGGAGGTTAAAGACCTATACACTGAAAACTATAAGACACTGATAAAAGAAATTGAAGATAAGTCAAAGAAATGGAAGGATATCCGATGCTCTTGGATTGGAAAAATTAATATTGTTAATATGGCCATAATACCCAAAGCAATCTAGATTCAATGTGATCCCTATCAAAATACACATGACATTTTTCAAAGAACTAGAACAAATAATCCAAAAATTTATATGCAACCACAAAAGACCTAGAATTGTCAGAGCAATCCTGATTAAAAAGAACAAAGCTGGAGGCATAACTCTTCCAGACTTCAGACTATACTACAAAGATACAGTAATCAAAACAGCATGGTATTGGCACAGAAACGGACATATGGATCAATGGAACAGAACTGAGAGCCCCAAAACAAACCCACATACCTATAGTCCATTAATGTACTACAAAGGAGATAAGAATATACCAAGGAGAAAAGACACTTTAACAAGTGGTGTTGGGAAAGCTGGACAGCTACATGTAAATCAGTGAAATTAGAACACTCCCTCATACCATATACAAAAATAAACTCAAAATGGTTTAAAGACCTAAATATAAGACATGACACCCTAAAACTCCTATAAGAGAACATAGGCAAGACATCCTGACATAAAGTGTAGCAATATTTTCTTAGATCAATCTCCCAAGGCAAAAGAAATAAAAGCAAAAATAAACAAATGGGACCTAATCAAACTAAAAAGCTTTTGCAAAGCATAGGAAACCATCAGCAAAATGAAAAGACAACCTACAGAATGGGAGAAAATATTTGAGAATAATGTAATGGACAATGGGTTAATATCCAAAATATACAAACAGTTCATATAACTCAACATTGAAAAAATAAGTAAAAACAAACAACCCGGGCTTCCCTGGTGGTGCAGTGGTTGAGGGTCCCCCTGCCGATGCAGGGGACACGGGTTCATGCCCCGGTCTGGGAAGATCCCACATGCCGCAGAGCAACTAGGCCCATAAGCCATGGCCTGTGAGCCATGGCCGCTGAGCCTGCACGTCCAGAGTCTGAGCGTCCGGAGTCTGCGCGTCCGGAGCCTGTGCTCCGCAACGGGAGAGGCCACAACAGTGAGAGGCCCGTGTACCGCAAAACAAAACAAAACAAAACAAACAAACAACCCAATCAAAAAATCAGCAGAAGACCTAAATAGACATTTATCCATAGAAGACATACAGGTGCATGGAAAGATGCTCAACATCTCTAATTATTAGAGAAATGCAAGTCAAAACCATGATGAGGTAGCACCTCACACCAGTCAGAATGGCTATCAACCAAAAGTCTACAAATAATAAATGCTGGAGAGGATATGGAGAAAAGGGAACCCCTCTACATTGTTGGTGGGAATGTAAATTGGTGCAGTCACTATGGAAAACAGTATAGAGGTGCCTTAAAAAACTGAAAATAGAGCTACCATATGATCCAGCAATTCCACTCCTGGGTATATACCTGGAAAAGACGAAAACTCTAATTCAAAAAGATACACACACCCCAGTGTTCACAGCAGCACTATTTACAATAGCCAAGATATGGAAACATCCCAAATGCCCATCAACAGATGACTGGCGTAAGAAGATATATATACACAATGGAGTATCACTCAGCCATAAAAATGAATGAAATATTGCCATTTGCAGCAACATCGTTGGACCTAGAAAATATTATGCTTAATGAAGCAAGTCAGATAAAGACAAATATTATATGGTATCACTGATATGTGGAATCTAAAAAAATAATACAAATGAATATGTATACAAAACAGAAATAGACTCACAGACATCATAAACAAACTTATGGTTACTAAAGGGGAAAGGTGGGGGAAGGGATAAATTAGGAGTATGGGATTAACAGATACAAAGTACTATACATAAAACACATAAGCAACATGGATTTACTGTATCACACAGGGAACTATATTCAATATCTTGTAATAACCTATAATGGAAAAAAATCTGAAAAATATAACTGAATCACTTTGCTGTAACCTGAAACTAATACAATATTGTAAATCAACCATATTTCAATAAATAATAATAATAAAAAGAAGGAGCAGTAAATATAGGGAGTTGTGTAGTCAAGTATTGGAGAACTGAAAAGGTAGAGGGGGAACTGCAGTAACATAGAGATAATAAATACAGGAAGTAGCTACCACCCTTAGGGATGATGGAACGAAGGGAAGAGGTTGGGTTATTAAAAACCACAAACTTGGAGGAGGGACCTACAGAGATGGGATCCAGACCTCTGAAGAAGGGTGCTGCCTAGTTGTGCAGGTTCCTCAAGAGTTAAACAAAAGACTTAAAGTCAGGCGTTAGTCCTTGAAAAGGTTGTTTTACTTCTACTTTTTATAGAAAGCATCCTCTTCTTTAAGGCATTTTACTTCCACCTATTGGAGAACTGTCATAACGCACTGAATTTGTTGGGACAAGATGCTTCAATACCATATGTAAACCTACAATATCCACAATGAGAATGGTACTCTCTGCATGTGGCACGGGGGGGGGCCACTGGCTATTCCCTGTCTTCCAAAAATTTGCTGAGTTCTTTCATTCTCTCATGTAACCTTCCTCATTTTCTTTGATCTTTTTTATTCCTTTCTATAATTTTAATGTGGTATCAAGAGTATTGTGATAAATGCATGCAATCAATAAACTATCTTTAGCCAGAAATTATATATAAGTTAATTAGTTATAAATGTATTTTAATAATTATTAAATTACTTATTATAGAATAAAGTTGTATTAAAATTCATTTGTAATTTTAACAGCTTTATTATATCTCTTCACATCATTTGTTTTGTAGGTTCAAAGGAAAAAATTAAACATGAAAATTATAATTGAATTGCAATCTTGTATTGGTATAAAACATATCAGCAAAGAAGATGTCTGAAAAGAAGAGTACTTCAGAAGAGCTAGAGGATCTCACTAGTCAATTTAGGAAAGAATCTAGATCACGGTTAGTAGAGAAATCTGGAATTATTAAAGAAACATCAAACTCTCTAAAGGAAGCTTCTGATGGGACCACTTCCAACCAAATTTGTAAAGTGCGTCCTAGAAAAAATACATTAGGTATATGTGATGATACATCAACATCCTCCTCTGGAAGTAAGTCTAAGAGAAATGAAGAACAAAGGAAAACTCTTCAAGTTTCTGAAACAATTGCTACATATGACAGTTTGCAGTCAAAAAGTGAAATTTCACAAAGTTCATCACTATCAGTAACTAAGATGAGTGCTGAATATCAGGCTTTCGTTGACTCCCTAACTCATGAAACATTAGAAAAAATTAGTCCACAACTCTCTGAAGAAAATCAGAAAGGACTTGGCTTAGGATCAGATAAGTTTACAGTTAACCTCAAAGCCAAGGGTTTACAAGAATTCCCTAAGGACATTTTAAAAATCAAGTATGTAAAATATCTCTATTTAGATGAGAATGAAATCAAAAGTTTTAAAGGGGCAGACTCCAGTGATCTGCTAGGACTTGAAATTCTAACCATGCAAGAAAATGGGTTATCATCACTTCCATCTGAAATTCAGTTACTTCATAATTTACAGCTATTAAATGTCAGCCACAACCAAATATCACATATCCCTAAAGAAATATCACAGCTTGGGACTATCAGGCAACTGTTTTTAAATAACAATTGCATTGAGGATTTTCCTTCTGGCTTGGAAAGTCTTGGAAACTTGGAAATTTTAAATTTGGCTAAAAATAAGTTAAGACATATACCAGATACTCTCTCTAGTTTGAAAAACTTGAGGGCTCTCAATCTGGAATATAATCAGTTAACAGTATTTCCTAAAGCTCTGTGCTTCCTTCCAAAGTTAATTTTACTAAACCTTTCTGGAAACCTGATAAACAGTTTGCCAAAAGAAATTAAGGAACTTAAAAATTTAGAAATACTTTTACTTGATCACAATAAACTTACCTTTTTGGCCGTGGAAATTTTTCAGTTGCTCAAAATGAAAGAACTCCAACTGACAGACAATAAATTGGAAGTTATTTCACACAAAATTGAGAATTTTAGGGAACTTAGGATTCTAATACTTGATAAAAATTTATTGAAAGACCTACCAGAGAAAATTTCCCACTGCGTAATGTTGGAATGCCTTAGTCTTAGTGATAATAAGTTAACAGAACTTCCTAAGAACATACATAAGCTTAAAAATTTAAGAAAACTCCATATAAACAGAAATAATATCGTGAAAATACCTGAATATATTTCACATCTTAATAATATGTTCAGCCTAGAATTTTCAGGAAATTTAATCGCAGACTTTCCTATTGAAATAAAAAACTGTAGAAAAATAACTAAAGTTGAATTGAGTTATAATAGAATAATGTATTTTCCACTAGGTTTGTGTGCTTTAGATTCTCTTTATTATTTGGGTTTTAATGGAAATTATATTTCAGAAATACCTGTAGATATATCTTTCAGTAAACAACTGCTTCATTTAGAATTTAATGAAAACAAACTCCTAATATTTTCTGAGCACTTATGTTCTCTTATTAATCTTGAATACCTTGATCTTGGTAAAAACAAAATAAGGAAAATTCAACCATCTATTTCCAATATGGTATCGCTCCGTGTTCTTATTTTATGCTGTAATAAGTTGGAAACTTTCCCCATAGAAGTGTGTACTTTAGAAAATTTGCAAGTACTTGATCTTTCAGAAAACCAAATACAGACTATTCCTTCAGACATCTGTAACTTAAAAGGAATCCTGAAATTAAACATCTCAAGCAATCAATTTATATGTTTTCCTATTGAACTTTGCCAACTTCAATCACTGGAAGTGCTGAATATAAGCCAGATAAATGGGAGAAAGGTAAGAGATGGATATTTAGGACTTTGTGGGGAAGGCATGACTGAAGGGGATCAGAATCTAAGCTGTAGTGTGTGTGTGTGTTTAATTTAGCTGGAATACTTTATTTTGTAAAGGATAGGCTTTTTTTAAAAACCTCAAATGCGGCTTACAAATAAACTTTTCAACACAAGAGTTTTATAGGAAAATATTTCATTAAAATGAAATCCCAAGTAATTAAAGCTGACAATTTTATAGACTTATTTTTATTTCAGTTTAACTGTGAAAGGAGTTTTAAAGTTATGGATGTAATATAATTTAGAACTAAATTTTAATCTCCTTGAAGTTAGGGATTGTCTGTTATGCTTCTTTTATATATAGAAGAACACTGAGCACAATATCCAGTATTCACCTTGTTGTTTGATTATTTCTGAGGGGCCCATATATTCAAAACTCTTTTGTTCACTCATAGAACTTCCTTTATTTCAAACACCACTTGTGATGGCCTTAGTTTTTCTGACGATGCATATTTTTTCTTTGCCTTAGCAGAGTATCTTAATTCCTGTTACTTTGCAATACTTTTCATACTAGGAATTTTCATTTGAGGCTATATTGCCAAACTGTGTGTGTCCATTATAAAGAAATTTACTGAGCACTTACTCAAAATGCATCATGACTGGGAGCATGTATACAAAAAGGATAAAACATATATCATGTCATTTAAAAATCCAAGAAGAACACATAAGGGACTAATAAAAAGTAATGTTAATGAGAGTAGGAGTAAAGAGATCAAATATGGAAGAGAACAGTTTAGAAAGACTTCAGGGCGGAGAAGAAATCAAAGCAGGGTAAGCTTTAGGGATGGAAGAAAGGGATAAGGTGGCAACGAACACTGAGTGTTGGGAGAGTGAGGAAAGTGGTTAGCAAGCCACAGGGTTGAATTGGTAGCACTGGTCAGACTGGGGAAATACCTGCATGCTACACAATTTGTTGTGGGTTTTATTAAGCAAGGGAATCACAAAGACTTTGTGACATAATGAAAATATATCTTTTTTAGGACAAAAAAACTCTCCTTCCATTTTATTTTATTAAAAGTTTTAGTCATAGAAATATTTATTAAAAATATAATTGTTTAACCTTTGTTACAGTTAACAAGACTTCCGGAAGAGCTGTCTAATATGACTCAACTTAAAGGACTTGATATCTCAAATAATGAAATCAGAGAGATGCCAAGAAATATAGGGGAGCTGAGAGGTTTGGTTAGTTTAAATGCATACAACAATCAAATAAGATATCTGCCACCATCTTTTCTATCTTTAAATGCTCTCCAGCAACTAAACTTGAGTGGTGAGTGTCAAGCATAACCAATAAGCATAATAAATTAAGTTGAGTTTTGGTTTCTAGTTTGCAAATTTTGCTGACAAGACAGAATGGCAAACAGTCAACATCATGTATTAAGTGCCAATAGGAAGGAAATGGCTAGTGCAGGTACAGAAAATGAGAGCAAACCATAAGGTCCAGTTCCTTCCCTAAAAGAGGTTATAATCCAGCTGGGGAACCTGCACACATTTTCATTTCTTTTCTGTTTTCTCTGCCTATACCCAGTCATTATTTCTTCCCTTTGTGAACCTGACCTCATCTCTCTCTCTTCACACACCTACCTACACAACCTTAGGTCAGCATTTTCTCTATTTTCCTTCTCTGCTGGCTCCTCGATCCCACTCCTACACCCTACAATACTCTAATACCTTACACTCTTTTACAAAGTAAATCACTTCAATAACAACAACAACAAAAAGTAAATCACTCACTCTAAAAATATCAGAATTCCCAAAGCTAGACTAGTATTTTTCTTAATAATTTTTATTATGAAATATTTCAAACTTACAGAAAAATAATAAACACCTATGTACTTACTCTCAGGTATAAGGAATGCTAACATTTTGTGTTATTTACTTGAGATATTTTTGATTAAGAAATAAAATAGAATTGAAACTTTTTTTGTACTTCTCCCCAAACTAGAAGTAACCAGTGTACTGAAATTGATGTATATCTTTTTTTTTTTTGCGGTACGCGGCCTCTGACTGTTGTGGCCTCTCCCGTTGCGGAGCACAGGCTCCGGACGCGCAGGCTCAGCGGCCACAGCTCACGGGCCCAGCCGCTCCGTGGCATGTGGGATCTTCCCGGACCGGGGCACGAGCCCGTGTCCCCTACATCGGCAGGTGGACTCTCAACCACTGCACCACCAGGGAAGCCCGATGTTTATCTTTTAAAAATAGAAGTGAAACTTCTTTTGTACTTCTCCCCAAACTAGAAGTAACCAATGTACTGAAATGGATGTATATCTTTTTTCTATCTATGTTTTTATACATATATATATCCATAACAAAATAACATTATTTAGAGTTTTAAATTTTATTATATCTTATACTATATGGTATGTAATTTACAATTCTGTAACTTGCTTTTTCATTTGTCATATTTCTAAAGTTAATCCATGTCAATGTATACATAGACCTATTTCATTCATTTTAAATGTTGCATAATATGTATAATATTCAATTACATGGTTAAACAACAATTAATCCATTATCCTGTTGATAGACAATTAGGTTGTTTCCAATTTGTTTGCTACTATAAATATCCCTGTACATGTTCCTAGTATACATCTGCTTGAGTTTTTCGAAGTGCATATAGCTGTAAGTAGAATCACTGGATCAGAGGTTATGTACATCTTCAACTTTACCAGATATGAGGAAATTTATGCCCATAGTGGTTGTACCAGCTAATCTCATAAACAGCTGGGTTTCTAAAATTATATCTTTCAGTTGAAAGTAGCACTTATAACCAGAGCCCTGCACCTTCTTAAATTTAGAGGATTTCTAGATTAAAAACAAACTCATCTTTTGGGTGCACTAGTACCAGTAGTACAGTAAAACCTACAGTAAATATATCAATACTTAGATATAATGCAACTGGCATTTGTTTCCTGAATCCCCAGAACCCCTAGTAAGCTGGCTATGTAGGTATACATCAGTTTGCGATCACTTGCAATAAGGTACAATAACTCAGCCCTGCAATTTAAGTTTTTGGTCCCACTTTTGTATTTTGGCAAAGTTTCACTGTTTTTTAGGGAGGTTATCTATTTTGTCCAAGTGTAGGACACGCTTCACTCAGCTACTATTTGTGCATAAAAAAAAAAAAGGCTGACCAGAGTCTTCTGACCCACTGGAGAACACAACTACCAATAGAAAGCACAGTTCTCTCGAGGTTTTCTAGTACAAGAATCAAGACAAAATAGGAAGATCACAGACTTTTCTGCAAGCTTAGCCAGTTCTCTGTTAGTCCCTATCAGAATTAGAAAAGTGTATCAGTCAGGATCCAGAAACCACACCTTAGTTAATTACTAAGTAAAATCTTCTTAACTGTTTAACTAAAAGGGTAAAGAGAGAATCCTAAGGTTATCACAAAAGTAGCAATGGCAGGAAGCAATAACCGTCTTATGGCTAAGGGAATAAAATGAAGAATTTGGAATTATTAAAACTTATAAGTTTGGAAGAGGGGTCACGCAGTGGTGAAACTCGGAAGTCTGAGGATGAAGTACTGCTTGCCTGGTGCTTGTTCCTCTGAGCTTGGGGATGGTAAGTGTGTGTTTGTGTAGGGGTGTGTGTGAGAGAGAGAGAGAGAGAAAGAGAGAGAGAGAGAGAGAGAGGAGCTAGTTCTGCAAGTGTTGGGAAAACTGCAAACTGCATTCACCTGTTATATGGGCTGGAACTGCTGCCGGTGGGGTAAAAGAGTGTTGCTGGTGTGACACTCAAGGAAAAACAGTCAAGGAGCCCACGAGATGGGTTTGTATCTAAGAGATCCAAAGTATGGACTAGTATTTTCTAGTCCATACCCATCTAGTCCAAACCCATCCAAGAGATGGGTTTGGATCTAAGAGATAATCGCTACACAACTGGCATGCCCACGGTCTCCAGCTTTCCTTGCCAGATTTGAAGTTATAATCTGTTTCCTCCATTCATGAAACGAAGCTAACAGGAATACCCACGTCATAGATTTGGACTGAATGAGACTTTGAAAGCTGGTAGCATCTTCATTATTCAGACAAAAGACATTTATATACAGTCTTGAGAATTAGTCCCCTCTGTCACTAACGCTAGTGGATTTAGGAAGATAACCACTTTGAACCTCAGTTTTTCCATCAGCAAGATAGGAAAGCTATAACTTCTGTTTGTTCATAGAATCGTGGAAATATAAGTTAAAACTTATGAAAATATTTTGATAAATGTGAGACATTATACCAGTGAACAGGATTTATAGATTAATTCCTTGCTTTCCTCAAAGCACAGACTTTGAAGTAGGACATTATTTAGAATTCTAACTCCATCATTCACATCAGCTAGATTATCCAATTTGCTGGTATAGTAATGTTCCCAGTACTCTATAATCTTTTATTTCTGTAGAATCAGTAGTAATGTTCCCATTTTCATTTCTGATTTTAGTAATTTGAGTCTTGCTTCTTTTTTCTTAGTCCATTGAGCTAAAGCTAATGGACTAAAGCTAATTTGTCAATTTTGTTGATCTTTTCAAAGAACCAACTTTTGCTTTTGTTGATTCTATTGTTTTTCTATTCTCTATTTCATTTATATCTGCTCTAATCTTTATTGTTTCCTCCTTCTGATAGTTTTGGATTAATTTGCTTATCTTTTTCTAGTTCATTTAGGTGTAAAGTTATTAATGTGAGATATTTCTTCTTTTTCAGCTATAAATTTCATCCTAAGCACTGCTTCTGTTGCATCCATAATTTTTGGTTATCGTTTTCATTTTCATTCATCTCTTTGTATTTTATAATTTCCTTTTTGATTCCATCTTTGACACATTGGTTGCTTAAAAGTATGCTGTTTAACTCTGTAAATTTTCCAGTTTTCCTTCTATTATTTTTCATAGTTTCATTCCATTGTGGTCAAAGAAGATATATTGTATGACTTTTTTCAGTCAATTTTAATTTATTGAGACTTGTCTTGTGGCTTAATATATGGTCTATCATGGAGAATGTTCTATGTGCACTTGAGAAAAATGTGTATTCTGCTGTTGGAGTGTTCTATGTATGTCTGTTAGGTTTAGTTGCTTTATAGTGTTGTTCAAGTCCCCTATTTCCTTACTGACCTTTTGTCTAAATGTTCTATCCATTATTGAAAGTGAGGTATTATAGTCTCCATCTATTACTGTAGAACCACTTGTTGCTCCCTTCAATTCTGTCAATATTTGTCTAATATGCTTTGGGGTTTTGCTGTTAGGTATGTATATACTTATAACTGTTATATCTTCTTAATGTAATGATCCTTTTAAAAATATATACTGTCCTTTGTCCTTTATAACAGTTTTTGACTTAAAGTCTATGTTATCTGATATTAGTAAAACCACCCCAACTCTTTGGTTAGTATTTGCATGGATATCTTCTTCTGTCCTTCAATACCTGGAGCCATAAAAGAAAATACTACTTTCCCAGTCTTTGCAGCTTAGCTCTATGCTGGGGCACTTCAATGCTAAGTCAGGCCACCTATGACTCTGCCTTAGCCTTCTTCGCCTGATTGTGTGAAGCCCAAAAATCCACCACAGGCACAAACCTAGGATTCTCTCAGTTCTCTTCTGTGCATGTGTTCAGTCCTAGATATGCTTACTGTACTCCATTTCCCCCAGGATACACCATGGCCCTTCTCAGCCCTTATTCCCCCAAGAAACTCCCTCTTCAGCCTCCTCCTTCCTGGGCTTTTGGATCTGTTTGCTGCTTTCCCTGTCTGCTGTTCCTTGCCCCAGGTAGGCTCAGACATGTGTGTCTTTACATGTGACAACAACTTGCCATTCAGGAAGGCAGCTCCATCCTGAGTCGGGGGAGCAAAACAAAAGTCAGTCTCTGTGTCAATCCCTCGGGGAATCAGCAGACAGGTCAAAATGCAAAGCCTCAGTATTAAAAGAACAAGGTCCATGTTGGCTTTCTGGCACCAGCAAGCTGCACCAGGAATGCAGGCTGCCCTCCCCACAGCTGTTGCTGCCATGCTGGGAAATGGAGGGTGGTATGGAGACGAGTGAAAAAGCCACAGTGCTCTCTTACCAAAATTCTCCTGCCTTTTTCTTCATTGAGCAGTATCCTAGTAACCGTAAAATTCTGGATTAAGTTCCAGAATTCTGAGAAAGCTGATTCTATCAGCCCTTTCCAGCTTTTGATTGTTTCAATTGGAGGGGCTGATATTTTGAGAGGCCTACTCTGAATTTTCTGTGGCATTCATTCCAGGTGTGTTTTTCATGTTTATTTATACTGCTTGGATTTTGCTGTTTCTGGTCTATATATTCATGTATTTTACTACATTGGGGGACATTTTTAACTGTTATTCCTTCAAAATTTTTTTCTTCGTCATTTTCTTTCTCTACTCCAATTTCCTTTACATGTTGTCCTACAAATCCCTAAAGTGCTCTCTCTCTCTCCGTGTGTGTGTGTGTGTGTGTGTGTGTGTGTGTGGTGTACACAGAGCTTTCAGCATCTCATATTGATCTGCCTTCAAGTTTACTGACTTGTCTATCATTTCTATCCTATTGTTGTCTCTCCAATTAATTTTTAATTTCAGATACTGAAATTTTCAGTTCTAGCATTTCCATTTTTCCTTTTTTATAGTTTATATTTCTCCTCCAAGATTTCCTTTTTTTTTTTTTTTCTCGGTACGCGGGCCTCTCACTGTTGTGGTCTCTCCCGTTGCGGAGCACAGGCTCCGGACGCGCAGGCTCAGCAGCCATGGCTCACGGGCCTAGCCGGTCGGCGGCATGTGGGATCTTCCCGGGGCACGAACCCGTGTCCCCTGCATCGGCAGGCGGACTCTCAACCACTGCGCCACCAGGGAAGCCCCAAGATTTCCTATTTTTTTTCATTCATTATAAGAATATCTTTCTTTACATTCTTGAACATCATTGTATTAGCTGCTTTAAAATTCTTATATGTTGACTACAGCGATTGAGTTGTATTTTTCTCTTGGGAGTGAGCCACATTTTCTTTTTTCTCTGTTTTGAATCGTGAACTCTATAATCAATTCTGTTTCTCTCCAATGTTGATATTTGTTTTTGTTGCTATTGTTGCTTCATCAGGCACTTAAGTTGCTGGACTAAAAATACAAACTCCTTCCCTGCAAATGGCAGCTCCTTAGATCTCAGTTCAGTACTTTTAGCCATTAGCTGTTATATCAGTTTTCTATGGGTATGTGACAAGTTTCCACAAACTTTCGCTTCTTAAATTAATAAAATATTTATTTCACACAGTTTCTGAGGGTCAGGAACCCAGGAGGTGTTTAGCTGACTTGTTCTATCTCAGAGTCTTGTATGAGATTGCAGCCAACCTGTTGGCTGGTGCTGCAGCCAGGCTTGATTAGGGCTGGTGGATTTGCTTCAAAGCTTATTTATGTGGCTGCTGGCAGCAGGCTTTAGTCCCTTGCCATATGAGCCTCTTTATGACATGGCAACTGGTTTTCCCCAGAGCTAGTGATATCAGGGAGTGAGACAGAATATACTTAAGTCAGAAGCAGCACACACTCCAAGAAGCAATGAGCAAGAAGTTATCACAGTTTTACTTTTTATGTCAGGTTTATATTAGATTAAGGTGGGTTTTTTTTAAAGATCAAAAAACATTTTTTTTAAGATTTTTTTTTGATGTGGACCATTTTAAAAGTCTTTATTGAATTTGTTATAATATTGCTTCTGTTTTTATGTTTTGGTTTTTTGGCCGTGAGTCATGTGGGATCTTAGCTCCCTGATCAGGGATCAAACCTGCACCCCCTGCATTGGAAGGTGAAGTCTTAACCACTGGACTGCCAGGGAAGTCCCACAGATTTGAAAAAAATTTGAAAAAAATTATATTTAGGGAAGTTGGAGCTTAATCTTCACTCCTTGAGGGTGGACCAGACTTCGTAACTCAGTTCTAAAGAATAGAGTATGGAATGGAGAAAATCAAAACATTACATTAGAGAAACCTGGAAGACACTATTTTAGCCAAGGGATAACGTTTAACATGCTAGTGGTGTCTTGTGGATGTCAGGTATCTCTGGTGTGATGAGAGCACTTCACCTCTGTGGTATTCTTTCCAAAAACCCATAACCCCCGTCTATTCATGAAAAAATATACCAGATAAACTCATATTAAGGAATATTCTACAAAATACCTAACTTGTACTACTCAAAACCATCAAGATCGTGAACAACAAGGACAGGCTGAGGAACTGTCACAGACCAGAAGACATAACTGTATGCAGTGTGCTATCCTGGAATGGATACTGGAACAGAAAAAGGACATTGATGGAAAATATAATGAAATTCAAAAATGTCCAAAGCTTATTTAATAGTAATGTGCCAATGTTAAAGTTTCTTCGATTTAAAAATGTAATACAATAATGTGAGATGATAACATCAGGGAAAACTAAAACTAGATGAAGAGTATACAGGAACTCTACAATTTCTGCAACTTTTCTGTAAATCTGAAATTATTGCAAACAAAGTTTATTAAAAAAATTACCATCTCACTTACTCTGTAAAGTCCTTTCCTGCATTATAAGAGGAAAGCCTCCTTCTCATTTTGTCATTCTCTATGAGAAAAAGGAATCATTGCTCTGTTTCTATACTTTCTCCTTTTCATTCCTAGCAAGTGGACAACAGTAAGAACTTATGTTTTGCCAGCACTGTGAGGCTCCTCTGATACTTTGTCAGTGAGACACAGTAGATGCCCTTTACATAGTTGTTATTTGTCTCTATAGTTTTCTTTTACAGAAGGATATAATTCAATTGTAATTTTTTTTCTACTAGGAAATAATCTGACAGCTCTGCCTAGTGGTATCTACAAGCTTTTTTCACTGAAGGAGATAAATTTTGATGATAACCCTTTGCTGAGACCTCCAGTGGAAATCTGTAAAGGAAAACAATTGTGTACTATTGCATGCTATCTACAGAGGGCAGATGAGAGAGATGGTAGGTGATGAGTGATTGGCTAGCTTACAAATCATTTTCTGGCATCTATAAATTAACAAATAGTTTGCTTTAATCAGAGGCTTTCAATCTGGCAGAGACTTTCAAATATTTATCGTCTACCCTTTCCTGAAGGGTAGGAGTTTATTTTGGTAATTTTGATTATTTAATCTGGGTCTACACAATTTGAACCATTGAAAACAGGTAAATTTAAGTCACAGGTGAGCTGCTTCCCACCTACTGGCCTCAATGTACTTCAAGAGATTTTTCATCATGGTTGTGGCCAAACTCAGAGAATCTACATACAGATTTTTTCATCAGTTCTGATCACCATATGTAGTTGTTCTAAAAGTTGTATTTTGCCTTGAAGGAAGTTCATAGATCCTTTACATTGATGCCAGTCAGTTCTTGGCTCATTATGATCACCTGTCTGTAATCTTTGGGCAGTCTTCATTCCTTCTGTTCTTAAGAGCTCCTTTGGTTGTTCCTGATTATTTCAGAGAGCAGGTCCATTTTCCTTAAATGCCCTTTCACCGGACCAGATGGAGACTGGTTTCTCCAAGCCGTTGGGATGGAAGTTTCACTATCCAGTTCTTTCCCTGGGTTTGGGTTCCCAACAACTAACCTTTTTTCTGGGACTCTAACTTTGCTGCTCATTGTCAATCCTCAGAGTAGATTCATATTTTGGTCCTCCAATTTAATGCCGTATTTAAGTATTAAATCAATTTAATGATCCAGATTTGGGGAAAGAGAATATATACAACTATCAGGACCCTGTCTATGTAATCAGGAGGCTTATATCATCATAATCTTATAATCTATTGAGACGGTCACTAAAAATGTACAGTCCTCTGTAAGCCACAATATGTATGGCTACCATTCAGAAGCTTTTGCAAGATGTGGGCCTCACGGATGGAAGGAACCTAAGCAATAAAAAGTCACTGTAGGGGCTTCCCCGGTGGCGCGGTGGTTGAGAGTCCGCCTGCCGATGCAGGGGACGCGGGTTCGTGCCCCGGTCCGGGAGGATCCCACATGCCGCCGAGCGGCTGGGCCCGTGAGCCATGGCCGCTGAGCCTGCGCGTCCGGAGCCTGTGCTCCGCGGCGGGAGAGGCCGCAGCAGTGAGAGGCCCGCGTACCGCAAAAATAAATAAATAAATAAATAAAAAAAAAAAAAAAAAAAAAAAAAGTCACTGTAGGTGTTTTCTCTAACTTGCTAGGCAAGTTGGTTCTGCTAATTATCATTAAAAAGGGGATATTTAATGGTAACTTTATTTTTATAAAACAAAGCTTTTAGGGGTTTCCAAGGATCTATAAAGTATTCCTGTTAGGTAACAGTACTTTAGAGAAGGTCTGTAAAGTTACATGATTGAACTTCCTTGTTAAAATTCTGTTACTCAAGTTCCTGAGGAAGGAAGATTCATGTGGTTCTAGCCTCTTTGGGGAAAGTTCAACGGGCAATGACAACAGATGAAAGTCAGCAAAAACAAGAGAATCCAAGCCATTTATCTCCTTTCTTTATTCCCACGGGGCCTTCATACTGCAGGCTTGGCACCGAGAGAAATTGGAAAGGAAGTCATCATAGGAGATGTTAATTCTGCAATTAACAAAGAACATGGGGTCTCTTCCTTAAAATTTCACTTAGGAGATTGGATTTTCAATTATCTCATTAGCATAAAATCTAGCCTGAGGGATTAATGGTATGGATAAAAATTTTAAAACAGAAAGCATAGAACAGATTTGAGATGATTACAGAGGAGTGGCAGATGACTGGTTCTTGAAAATTCTCAAATTACCTTGGTTAACAAAAAGTGGATCTAAAAAAAAATGGATCTAGTTCAAATTACCTAGAAGCTTTTTTATAAACTAAAAATACTCTACTTATATCTAAGCCAACATTCATTAAATAAGTGATGTGAATATAAAATAAGCATATATATATATATATATATATATATATATACCATATTTATAGTAGATTTGAACTTGGTTTCTCAGGATGGTACCCAAAGGAGCATATTAAAAAGTCAGAATTGAAGGAAGGAGCTAAATTCATTTCAAATCCTGAAAGAATTAAAGGGTTTGATGATCACCTTGAAGTTGCTTATAATATCCTTTTAAATAAGACATTTTATATTATTTATGTTTAGGGTTATTCAGATTTTAGAAGAAATGGAATAAATGGTTCAAATTTCAGTTTGTGTGTTAGAGTTGCACTTTAGTTTTCAATCTTATTTGATATGTACATCTTATAGCAGCACAGAAGTAAAAAACCTAGCTATAATATTAACTCAGAATAGAGTATGTTTTTCAAAAGAGATGACCTAAATTTTCTTTTATGTTCAAATGTAGAGAAAATCTTAGCGAAGATCTTCAAGATAGTTGCCAACAATATTACTGAAACAAATTTTCAATTTTTGTGTCAAAAACTAAACCTGGCAATCACAGAAACTGATAAGTCTACAATGAGGTATGTATGAATGACAACATGTAGTATAAGCTTATTCTCATGTTCTGATTTATATCATATTGATATTACACGGTTTTGAAACATTCATATTAACATGAACTCTAATTTGCTGTAAAAGACTGATTTTAGTTTATTATATATTTGAGATCCATATGGGTATAGTAGTTTTAAGCAAGTACTCTGAGGATAGACTGCTTGGCTTTAAATCCCAAATAGTTTTGTGATCCTGGATAAGTCCCCTAACTTACCTGTGCCTCAGTTTCTTTACTGGTAAAATGGATAGACTTATCTAAGAGAGCTGTCATGAGATCAAGTTATAAAGCATGTAGCATTGTAGCAGTAATATACTGGTTTATAGTAAACAGTCCACAATTATTTTGAGGTCTTGAGTAAATCTCTCTTAGAATCAAATGTTAATTGAATTGTTGATTTTCTTCAAGGAAACAAGGGATGGCATGGGACTAACATTCACTTACTATGTATGTGCCAAACTCTGTGCTAAATTTTTATATAGACTATCTTCACCAATTAATTTAATCCTCACTTCACTCTGGTAAACTAGGTTGAAAACCTAGATATATAATACTGATGTAGTTTAAAACAGTGTTCTTAATTGATAATTAAAATAATTATTATTTCAAAATTTTCAGCACTGTTTCATTAAGTGAGAGAGTCCACCGAACACTTGATAAGTGGAAAACGGAAAATAACAACTTGTCAGTAACCACTGCTGCTCTAAGAGACCAACTAACTCGGGCACTAACTATGATAGGAGCATATGAAATTATGGACAAAATAACAGCTTTAAAACTTTTTACATGTGCAGTTAAATTCTGAACAGTGTATCCAGAATAAGAACTGAGAACTTATGATGCACTTATATAATTGAAACTGGATACAAGAGAATTGCACATCATGTTTCTTTTCATGTAGTCCTAAGAGATGATGACAATTTACGGCTACCACTCTAGTGTCATCATAATAAAATATTACAGACACCATTTTATGTATTTATTCTGTTGCCTCTCTACCCTTCCTTCAGAGATACAGATATAAAGAAGCTGTTCTTAAGCTAATATAAATCCTTAGGCACTCTTATCCCTACTGGAAAAAGTTTAAAAATAGAGGAGGACTGGAGGCATAGGCATTATACTTGTCAACCAATATTTCATGTTGCACTTCCAAAACAACAACAAAGACAATAAAATAATATGGTGCTTAAATCCAACCTGCAAGATTAAGTCCTTTGTTTAATTTGGTCTCACATCACAAAGTTTCTGTATCTTTTAAGTAGAAAGTTATAAAGTTAACAAAAACTGCACTATGTCTAGAATATTCTTAAATCACTTGGAAACCCAATACACTAGTTTAAGTGAGTGAAAAGTGAAGAATCCAGAAGTATCATTAGTTTCACACGTGGCTGGTGTGATGGTTAATGTTCTCAGCTGGCGGCAAGGTACTTGCATAGAACATTGAAATGGGAAGGATCTTGGAAACTATCATTTTACAAATAAGAAAATTAAGACCTAGAATAACTAAGTGATATAAACCAGGTTCTCTACCCTTCGTTCAGAGATACAGATATAAAGACCAGAAAATTTTCTAGGAGTAACTTTGGTCTGAAGAGAGAAAGAGAGAGAGAGAGAGAGAGAGAAAGCTGGATAACATCAGAACAATGAAAGCACTTTCATTGTGCCCAGCTCTTATCGTCTCTTGCCATATTGCTACAACAGCCTTTTAAACGGATGTCCTATCCTATAGACTCACCCAAACCATACTGTATTTTGCTGCCAGATTTATCTTTTAAAAACACAGATCTAACCATATCAACCTCCTGATCAAAATTTAAAATTATTTCTTTTATAGCCTAGATCACTCCATTCTTTCCCCGTTATTCTCCAGTCAAGCCAAGCTTTTCGAAACTCCTCAAATATGCTATGAACTCTCATTCTCTCGTTTGCCTTTACTCTTATTTCTGCATGGAACATGTTCTCCTTTTCTCTGAATACCTACCTCTCCTGGCTAATTTCCATGCATCTTCCCTAAGACTTAGCCCAGATCATATCCTCTCCCCTCTCCCTGAGATCAAATCTTGGAACAAAAATAAGATTTGCAATGTAATTACAAAAATATCTAGAAAATAATGGTTATGAGAACTTATTTCTTTAATTATTATGCTATACATATATTATACAATAATATTCATAACATTAGTAATGAAAGAATAAAAGCAATTTGAAATAATTAAGCATATACTAGAGCAAAACATGACTCAAAGACCAAATATATTAAATCTATGACAGGTGAAATTTAAATCTCTAATATAGCAGCCATATTAAATACTGTAGTTAACTGTGTGTTCATGTTGGTACATGACAGAATCTGCCACTTTGCAATTGGACTTCCTCCTCTCCTATTTTTGATGAACTTGATATTATATCAATATCTTGGAAACTGATGTCTAGATCCTGAAAGATTTCCCATAAAATATTTTTTGTATAGTTACATTTTGTTTTTTAATCGGTCTGACAATTTTAGCTTTTTGATTTGAGTATCTATTTCCATTTAATTACTGATATTTTGGGGTGGGTTTTTAAGATATATTCACATGCCATAACAGTCATCTTTTATTTTTAACAGTCATCCTTTTAAAGTGTATAATTAGTTGAGTTGTGTACCTTTCACCACCATCTAATTCCAGAATATTTTCATCACTTCAGAAAGAAACCCCAGGACCATTAGCAGTCACTCTCCATTTTCCCTTCCCCCTGGCCCCTGGCAACTAATAATCTGCTTTCTGTCTCTATGGATTTGCCTACTCTAGATGTTTCATATAAATGGAATCATATAATACATGACCTCTTGTTGGAGCATGCATCAATATTTTATTCCATTTTATGGCTGAATAATGTTCTATTGTATTCTGTTTATCCATCAGTTGATGGAAATTTGGGTTGTTTCCACGTTTTAGTTGCTATGAACATTCATTTACAAGTTTTTGTTTAAACATCTTTAAAAAATTATTTTGGGTGTATAACTAGAAGTGGAATTCCTGGGTCATATGATAACTCTATGTTTAACTTTTTGAGGAACCATCAAATGGTTTTCCACAGTGGCAGAACCCATTTCTATTCCCATCAGCAATATATGAGGGTTTCAATCTCTTCACATCCTCTCCAACACTTGTTATTTTCATTAAAATTTTGTTTTTTATTATACACATCCCATGACATGGTATCTCATCGTGATTTTTTTTTCACTGACAAGAACTTTTATTTCTTTTTAATGACATTAAACACAACTGCTACAAGGGGAAAAACATGATAAAGAGGAGGCACCAAACTTCAGTTTCATAATTGATCCTGACAACAACCAAAGTAAATTGGGGTCCGCATTAGATGCAAAACTACAGGTTATTTCAGGCTCTTTACTTACAAGTAAACTATGCAAACAGCACATTCATACTCTGTATTGTCAAGATTCCTGTGGCGAGAAGGTCATCACAGATGAAGAAGGCTAGGTAGGCAGTTAAATGCACACAATGCTTATGCAAATAAAACAACATGGCAAGAATTCTACATGAAAATTAGACTTAGAGGCCAACACCAAATATGAGATATGTAGCTTTTAAAAACAGATTAAAACTCTAGATTCTACCCACTACTGTCTTTAAGGCAAACATGCCTAATAATGAGTTTTCTTTGGCTTTGTTTTTCTTCTTAAAGAATACCACGTTAACTGCTAGGGAACAGTTTTCTCCTTCCCCAGTCTAACAGATTTAAGTAAGCTGCTAAAGCTTTGGAAAAACAGAATTATTTGAGCAAAGACAAAATGTGATTGTCACATTTTCTCGTTAACCCGTCACTCATTTGATTTGGCAAAAGCGATGCTCCCATTACATATCAGTCTTAAACCCTCCTGTACCAGGGAGGCAGGAACATGAGTCTTAGACTTTTGCCTAAGCAAAAGGCTGTCCCTTTACTCCTTGGTTATCTGTGGGGAACAAGACAACTGCAATGCTAGTTATTCCAGTAACAATGAATTCTAACTATGCTATAGTTCCAAAGGTGGATGTTTGTCCCATTCCATCAAGCTAATTTACGGAAACCTGGAGAAGTGACTGATATAGGCAATGCCAACTGAAATAACAGATTTTGACTCTTGCCTTTGAACAGAACTCTTCCCCTTTGCATTTTGGTCCCAGACTCTAAACCAAATGTTGAAGGAAAAGAGAATCCTTGACTGGATAGAAATAGTTAACACTTAGGGATGTCCATCTAAGTTTACTGGTAACTATGACCAAGTTTCTCCCAAGTCAGTTTCTAAAGCAGGGTAGGATGTTTAAGATGGGTTACTGGCATACAAAGATGGGGCTTATGGAAGAACAAAACCAGACAGAGGAAGTGAGACCAGTATCACAGGCCGTGCTATAGCAACTAGGTACAACCTTCACAGAGAGTGAACAGCAGCACAAATGCCAGACATCTCCCAAGAGATGTCTAGAGCTGTCTGTAAAGAGAATAACAAACTCCTAAGACATCCATTAAGATAGCTGCACATAGCATTACCCTCAAGATCAGGTAATGCTTTGAGCACAGGCTTAATCAAAACTATTTTAGATCCACTTTAGTAGTTTTGTAAAACTGTACATCAGAGATTTGACCAAGTAAGGAGATGGTAACATCCTGGACCAAAAGGCACCTCTTATTAACTAATAATGGAGACAAAAGACAGCTTCTCCAAAGTCTCTCCCACAGGATGGAAGCTCACTGACTAATATGTCAACTCATACTTGAAGTTGGGGTTCAGCAGATGAAACTGAAGACCAACTGACACCTCTCAATAGCACTGCTTTCTGGCCTGTCCTAGAGTCAAGACTCTGGGTAGGTGGTTCTTCAATAATGAGTACAGTAAGGCTTTTCTTAAGAGGCATATCTATGTCTAACAGGATACAGGAATATGCTGGTAGAGCCTTAAGGTCACTGGGGAAAAAAGAAGGAAAATCCTTGAAGAAAGGCAGAGAAGGCAAACAGTCACAAGACTGCAAATCAACAGGGGTTGTTAGTCATCAACAGGGGTTGTTAGTCAACAGGGGTTGTTATTGCTATTCTTCTATTAGAGTTAAGATGTACAAGATTTGTAAACACTATTGTGCAAAATAAATTTAATGAAGAATAAAAAAAAAGCCAAAAAATAAAGGCAGCTAGTAGGTACAAAAAGAAGAGAAGATTTACACTTTTAATTTGTCCTTTCAACTCTTCAGATGTGCTGGATTACCAACTTTTAAAATACTGACAGGTATTCGGAGATTCAAATAAAAAAAGTAAGAGGGGTTGCTAAAAGTGACTTGTATCCATTTATAAGTCACCAGTAATAATTAACACTGGCTTGCAGCCTGATAAAGAATCTCTTCCTCATAGGAGATTAAAAGATGATTTCTTCTGGGCACCAGAAGTAGACTTCACCTCTGCACAGAGGTGGGTGTTTTGCTTGAGCCTGGGTGTTTTGACTTAATGCTAGCTTTCAGGCGGTAGCCACCTTCAATTTAAATTAAAAAATTAAAACTATATCAACTCAACACTGCTTAAATGCATAGACACACACAAACAGGAAGGACCTTATACAAAAAATTTCAAGTCAGCAATGGGCATTTCCAAAAGGTGACAAGTTCTTTAAATAAAAATGTTGTGAAAAATAAATTTTAAAATCTACAAAGCACAAAGCAGCAGAAGATGAGATGCTGCTCTGGACAGGACCCTGGATAGGGACCTTCACTGCTGATGGGAGGAGACAAATGGACTGTACAGGAAATCTGGTAGACGCTGGAACCGATGGTGGCTTCACATGTTCCCGTCAACCCACAGAGTCAGACTGTATTTTTGCAGAGATTTCTGTTGGAACCAGGCATAGTTTCACCTGGTGAGGTGCGAAGGATGCTGCCATTTTGGGTTCTGTATGTGATAAACGTGATCCATCAAGGCACACAGCTCCCCCAAGGTACCTTGGTTAGAGTTCACTGGGTCTTCTATATGAGCAATGACATTCCTGAGATAACTTTGCTTCTGCTTTTTTAGATCTGATGGTGAAAACGTCAGAATATTAGTCCTTGTTTTGGTTTGCAGAACAGGAATGACCTTGCCTAGTCTTTTTTCATGTACCTTCAGCTTCCCAGAATCTTTGTCAAGAAAATGTTTGTTTGATGAACTGGAAACAACTGGAAACCTCATTTCAAAACTTGATTTATGTGATCCATTTCTCCAGGATGACCCCATATTAGAAGGAGTCTTTGAATGGTTCAATATCTGAGAGGTTACAGGTGTAGGCTTCTTACTGTTAGATATATTTTTATCAGAGACAGTTTGTTGAAACTTACTGTTTGAAGAAGGGAGTGGGGGCCCATCATAGGCAGAATTATTGGGGCTGATCCCTTCAGATTCTGTGAAAACTGTGCTCTCACTTAGGCTAAGACCATCTTCTCTCATCTCTTCTCCAAGGGAGGAGGGTTTTTCAGTAACTTCGGATGTATCAGTCTTGCCCTTATCAAGTGCAACATCACAAACTGTTGGATCAAATGGTGCAACTGTAACTTTTATAAGATTCTTTTCTAGTGCAAAGCGTCTGTTCAATGGTTTAGTAGGAGTTGGTCCATGACCAGCTGATGTATTTAGTTGAGGTAGTTTGAAGAGGCCAGAGGTCTCAGCTTCTGGTCCCAAGCTGTACAATGAATTTTTCTCTTGGGGAGTATCAAGTGGAATTTGACTCTCTTTCCCTCCCTTCTCAACATTCCTGCTGTCATCGTTAGACAAGCCTCCTCCCCAAGAAAAGTGCTCATTTGATAGGTCATCATCCTTCAAAAGCTCCTGAATCTTCCTCCGTGAAACTGAAATGGCCATCATCTTTTCCATCAGACAGTTTCAGCAAGGAGTCATCCAATCCATCCTCATCCAAGGAATCCCAACAAAATGGGGCATTGTCTTTAGGCAAGGTACCAGAAGATTGTTCAGAGGGCACTAGTGAGCACATCATACTGTGTGGAGCTGCTGGTGTGATCTCTGCCTTTGCCACGAGGCCAAATGGAAAAAGGGTTCAGCTCCTGCTAGCTGTTCCTTTCAGGAGACTTATCAAAATGATTGACTCCCACCTTCGAAGTTTGTGGTTGTGAAGCACAAGTATCACAGGCACTGGGGCTTAGCAGCCACATTTCTGAAAGAAAAGCTCTTTCTGAGCCACTACCCCTACTCTCCAACTCCTTCCAAAAGGTCTAGTACTGGGAGTTCCCAGGTAGTCCAGTGGTTAGGATTCCACACTTCCACTGCAGGCGGCATGGGATCCCAAATGCTCACTGGAAGAAAAACATCATTACTTGCAAACTTTACTGTGAACACAAAGGACCACTATTCTTCATAACCACTGAAAACATCAATTCCTATGGCACAAGACATCCACAGGCACAGAGCTGGCTCTTCTGAGCTTCTCTCATAGAATTTTCCAGTAGGTCAGATTATTTTGAAGCAAATCCCAGGAATCACATCATTTCATCTCCAGAAGCCGGGCCGAAGCCTAGGTGAATGACTGCACCTCACTCTGCCCCATGCGTCATTTTATCCTCTCATTGTGATTTTGATTTGCAGTTGCCTCATGGCTAATGCTGTTGAGCATCTTTTAATGTGCTTATTGGCCATTACTATATCTTCTTTGGAGAATTATCTATTCAGATTCTTTGCCTATTTTTAAATTGGGTTATGTTTGTCTTTATTGAGTTGTAATAGCTCGTTTTGTAGTCTAGATACAAGTCACTTATCAGATGTATGATTTACAAAAATTTTCTTGCATTCTGTGGGTTGCTTTTTCATTTTCTTGATAGTGTCCTTTGAAGTATAAAAGTTTTAAACTTTGATTAAGTTCTATTTACCTACTTTTCTATTGCTTGTACTTTAGGTGTTACATATAAGAAACCATTTTCTAATCCAAGATCATGAAGATTTACACCTATGTAAGTCTATATTAATAGGGTTTTCACCAATGTAAATCCTTTTGCTCCCTCCAGTGACTGCATGTGGTTAGTTTTCAAAGCTACTGCAGAGGGAGGATGGGGAGCAAAGTAAGTTAAAACACCACTAAGCTTGCTGTTCTTATCAAGATACGGCTGCTTTTCCTTTTTTTAAAAAAATAAAATTTATTTATTTGGTTGCGCTGGTAGGGCTCTTTAGTTGTAGGAAGTCCCTACAGCGGCTTTTCTTTAATAAATCCTCCATGGGACTTCCCTGGTGGCGCAGTGGTTAAGAATCCAGCTGCTGGGCTTCCCTGGTGGTGCAGTGGTTAAGAATCCACCTGCCAATGCAGGGGACATGGGTTCAAGCCCTGGTCCAGGAAGATCCCACATGCCGCGGAGCAACTAAGCCCGTGCACCACAACTACTGAGCCTGCGCTCTAGAGCCTGCAAGCCACAACTACTGAGCCCACGTGCCACAATTACTGAAGCCCATGCGCCTAGAGCCTGTGCTCCACAAGAGAAGCCACCACAATGAGAAGCCCGCGCACCGCAACAAAGAGCAGCCCCCACTCAACACAACTAGAGAAAGCCCACGCGCAGCAACCAATGCTGCCAAAAAATAAATAAATAAACTTAAATAATAAATAAATGCTCCATGGATTGCTGACAGGTTTTGGTTAATTTTCAGAGTTCTGAAAAAATTGATTCTGACATTTTTGGGGTCTGTTTTCTTGTTATTTTTGAGGGGAGAATTTTAGGAACTTTTGACTGCCATTTTCACTGACATCACTCAATATATTTAGTTTTATATCTACCATCTTGCTATATGTTTTCTATTTGTCTCATCTGTTTTGTGTTTATTCTCTTGATCTGTCTTAATTTTACCAATCATTTTTATTCTTTTTTGTATTAATTTTATTGCTATTCTTTTAGAGATTACATTAGAAATCACAATATACATATAGCAAATGTGCAAGAGCTAAAACTCCTTAATGTGTGTTCTCTCCTCTTCACTTGTTGTGTTATCATGCATTTAATTCTATATTTAAATTGGCTAACTTTATAATTGTTGCTTTTAAAGTCAATATATATGCACATATATACAATTATTTCTCCCAGCGTTCTTCATTCCTTCCTGCATTTCTATCCTTCCATCTCGAATCATTTTCCTCCTGCCTAAAGAATTCCCTTTAATATTTATTTTAATCCAAATTTTCTCTCGACGAATTTTCTATTTGACGAAAAATAGCTTGGCCCTAAGAAATTCATTTTAATAATGTTAGCACATTACTCTTACATGCTTCTATGGTGACCACTTAATTTTTCTTGGCTCTCCCAAAACTGAAATGGTTCAAGAGTCACATCTCTCCTCAGAGGAGTTTGTCAATACTTAAATTCGGTTTGCTTGGTTACCTTGCAACCACGGCTCTCTAATGGTTTCAAAAGCTATCATTTTTGAAATTTTTTTTCCCCTGGAGTTTGGATTTAAGAAGGAGGCAATGTTCTTATGTGGTTTTCTTCATCCTAAATAGAAGCAGAACTCCTAGTTTCTATGTATATCATTCCTGGAATGCTTTTCCATCTCTTTGCTTAAAAAATTATAATAATATTGGCTTTGGGCCAGTGTTTCCTGCAAGAACCAAAAAGCAGGATGACGTAGCTGAAGTTTTCTTCCTTCGTTTTGAGGACCTTAGTTTAAGTTTCTTCTCAGTCTCCCATATGGTGGTGGCTGCTTAAGGTCCTAAATATACCCTATTAACAGAACAATGTCTCCTTCTTTAGGTCTCTTCTGGGTAACTAAATTCCATCCTACTTTTCCTTGTCTTGAGCAAATTATTTTTTTATAGTTTGTAACTGGAGCCTTGTGTAAACCTTAATGTCCTCACTTTGCAACTTTGTGCCCTCTGTCGAATTCTCACTCTATTAATTTTTGTGTTCTTGCTGATAGTCTCTCAGAAAATAATCTTGTCATATCCCTAGGCAATGGCTCTGCTTGTGGATGAATGTGGCTACTTTCACTTCTCCACATTATTCTCTTTCCACTTATGCTATGCATTCTAGCCTCAACTACGGCAACATTCTTTCTTCCTTCATTAAATCTTTAACCTCAACCTAAACACAGAAGAGGTGATTAAGCCTCCTCAAAGTCAGACTGGCACAATGCTTTCACCACCAGTTACTACAGCTTTTCGACAGTTAGGTACATGAGTTTGTTTCTAACTATCCCCCATCCTTTATAGCAGTGGTCCCCAACCTTTCTGGCACCAAGGACTTGTTTTGTGGAAGACAATTTTTCCACGGATGGAGGCAGGGGGATGGTTCAGGTGGTAATGGGAGCGATGGGGAACAACGGAGAGCGGCAGATGAAGCTTCACTTGCTCACCTGCCACTCACCTCCTGCAGTGCAGCCCAGTTCCTAACATGTCCTCGGCCCAGTCCTCAGCTTGGCTACCAGTCCTTGACTCGGGGGTAGGGGACCCCTGCTTTATAGAACACATACCCAAAAGCATACTAGCTAGCATGCATGTGTTATTTTCCACATTTCAAAGTTCGGCTTCTTACAGAAATGAGAGTTCTCACTTCTTTTGAAATTTATCTGAACATAATCTTGCTCAGTGTACCAATATTTTCAGGAATATTAATTTTTTGTTTGTTTTGTTTTGTTTTTGGTAGACAGGGGTAGCCATCAATAGTTTCAGGTGAGTGAGGTTTAGTTACATTCCCCCAAAACCTCACTCTATCAATGAAGCACTTGCTTGGACAATTCTTACACACACACACACACACACACACACACACACACACACACACACACAAAGTTATGTAATATATGAAGTCCCAGCTCTGTCATTTTTTAGTATTCTAACCACACCTTTCAGGAAAGATACACTGGAGGCAAATGTGACAATATACTAGAGGCAAGATCCAGTTAACCTTATAGTCTATTTTAGGCAGCCAGAATCTTCCAAATCCTTAGCTGGACAAATGACAATTTAGGGATTGAGCCTGGAGAGTCATCCTTAACAGAACAGGCTATGGGGCTGGATGGAATTTTTTTTTTAATTGTAGTAAAGCACTCATAAAATTTACCATCGTGACCATTTTTAGGTGGCATTAAGTACATTCACACTGTTGTGCAACAATCACCACCATTTACCTCAATAACTTTTCATCATCCCAAATTGAAACCCCAAACCCATTAAACCATAACTCTCCCTTTGCCCTTCTCCTCAACCTTTGTAACCACATACTACTTTCTGTCTCTAGGTATCTCACAGAAGTGGAATCATACAATATTTGTCTTTTTATGTCAGGCTTATTTCATTAAGCATAATGTCTTCAAGGTTCATCTATGTTGTAGTGTGTATCAGAATTTCATCCATTTTTAAGCTTGAATAATATTCCATTGTGTATATATACACCGTATTTTGTTTATCCATTTATCTGTCAATGGACACTTGAGTTGCTTCCACTTTTTGATTTTTGTGAATAATGCTGCTATAAACATGGGTGTTCAAGTCCCAACTTTCACTTCTTTTGGATATACATCCAGAAGTGAAATTGTTGGATCATATGGTAATTCTGTTTAATTTTTTGAGAAATCACCATACTGTTTTCCAAAATGGCGCACCATTTTATATTCCCACCAGAAGGGCACAAGAGTGCACTTATCCTGGTACGACTTGTTATTTTCTGTATTTTTGATAATAGCCATTCTAATTGATATGAAGTGGTATATCATTGTGAACTTGATTTGCATTTACCCAATGATTAGCGATGTTGAGCATTTTTTTCATATGCTTATTGGCTATTTGTATATCTTCTTTGAAGAAGTGTCTATTTGAGTCCTTTGTTTATTTTTTAAATTGGATTTTTGGATAAAATTTGTATATTCAGGAGTATCTCTGAAATATTTTAGCCAGTACAATATATATATAAAATGTCACTAATATCTTCAATTAAAAACCCATTTCTAACAACTAGCATTTTATTCTATATTTACATATTATAATTTTACCAATGAAAACACATTTCTAACATTCACTATGCAAATTTGCAAAGCCTCTGGTATCTAGCTTTTAGTAGTTGCCTCTGATATGACCTTCCTGAGTCAAATTCTAGCTGACCATCCTGAGAGTTATATTCCATATTGTGGCAATTGCCCACACATATACTAACACATAATATCACACTGCTATATTAAAAAATTTTTAATTTAAATTAAATCACACACACCATAGCAAAAAGCTCTATATCTGGTTCTGTGGCTATGGTGCTGACCTTTCTCTCCTTCACCTACCATGCCCAGTCACATTTGCTATCTATTCTGTTTCTTGAACGAGCTAATTTGCCCATTCCTAACCCAGGGTCTTTGCACTTGCTGTTCCTTCTGCCTAGAACACTCTTCCTTTTGATTCTCTCATGGACTTATCCTTCTCAGTATCCAGGTCTTAGCTCAAATGTTACCTCCTTAACGAAGCCTTCCCTAACCCCCAAATTAAAAGTAGTTCCTTTCTCCCGAGTCTTTCTTAATCAAACTGCCCTGCTTATCTTAAACTTAAGTTTATGTGTTTATTAGCTCCATGAGAAGAAAGACTTTTTATTTGCAACTTTGTACCCAGTACCAAGATGAGTGCTTTGGCATATGGTAAGAGCTCAATAAATACATATATTTTATATTCAAGTGAATGAAAGAATGAATGAATACCTAGAGTGTGACATGTGTTAGAACAGAGATAAAAAGAAAGCACTATGAGAACACAGAGCAGGAATACCTAAATCATAATGCCAGGACAGGCTGCCTGGGGTAGGTGAGAATTGTGCTGAAACAACTATCCTGATAAGAAGTAGATCAGTCAGCATGGGCTGCCATAACAAAATATCACAGATTGGGTGTAACAGTAGAAATTTATTTCTCACAGTTCTGGAGGCTGGGAAGTCCAAGATCAAGATGCTGGCTGATCTGGTTCCTGGTGAGAGCTCTCTTCCTAGCTTGCAGACAGCTGCCTTCCACCGTGTCCGCACATAATGGAGAGAGCAAGAAGATGACATATCTTCATCTTCTATTATAAGGACATCAGCCCTATCAGATTAGGGTCCCACCCTTATGATCTTATTTAACTATTATTACCTCCTCACAGGCCTCATCTCCAAATACAGTCACAATGGGGGGATGGGGCTTCAACATAAGAATTTTGGGGACACATAAACATTCATTCCATAACAGAAGCTATATAAAGAAGGGCAGGCATTGTTAGGAGACATTCCTCCATTGGTCTCTCATGCTCCTACACATTTTGCTGGGCATGCCAAGAATGATGGCACTTCTGGGCGTGGTGCTAGGCCACTGAAGTGAGGGCCTCACCCCAGCACAGACTTAGCTTCCTCAGGACCAAACACCTAGTGGCAGGTGAGGAAAGGGCAGAATTTCCTTCCTCTTTAAGACTGAAAAATATTCCATTGTATCTATATGCCACATATTGCTTATCCATTAATCCATTGATGGACATTTGAGATGCTTTCATGTTTCAGTTATGGCGAATAATGCTGGTGTGAACAATGGGAAATGACTTCTCTCTGTAATCATGTATAGTGGCCATCTCTGCTAAGGGCAAGGAAATCTGTGTAAATTTAGCTGGAAATGTTTAAGAAATATCATTTAAGAAAATGTTTCTCTTCCATTGTCCCAGAGTTGAGAAATGTTTGTCCTTGGAGAGAGAGAGTGTGTGTGTGTGTGTATATGTGTGTATGTGTGTGTGTGTGTGTGTGTGTTTGGTCCAGTAAGTTACCAGAAAACTACAGGAGGAATGAAGGTGTACATTTCATTTCTCACTGGTGTAGAGACTTGAGGCGCCAAATGGGATGGTTTTGCTTAACTGCCTCTTACTGAAAAACTCAGACTTAGGGAAATATATTGGAGAACTGTGTCCTGTCTCCTGTAAATTGTGTCCTCTATCCTCTGCAGCGGGGATGGAGTTTGTGAGTTGGGCTGTGCTTCCTAGGGTAGAACAAATCTCTGTGGGTATGGGTTAGAGTCCTCCTAAATGGAGATTTTTTTTTTTACAGTAGGGATTAAAGAAAGCTCCTTCAAAGAGTAGTAACAGAGAAGTAAATTTAAACACAACCAGATACTGTTCTGTGTCCATGAAGGGGACCCCCAGTCCCCATGAAATGTTTGTTTTGTTCTTTTCCTTTGACTCTAGAAATAGTCATATTTAAGCATCTGTTTTTTGTGGTTTTTTTTTTTTTTTTTTTTTTTTTGCGGTATGCGGGCCTCTCACTGTTGTGGCCTCTCCCGTTGCGGAGCACAGGCTCCAGACACGCAGGCTCAGCGGCCATGGCTCACGGGCCCAGCCGCTCCGCGGCATGTGGGATCTTCCCGGACCGGGGCATGAACCCGTGTCTCCTGCATCGGCAGGTGGACTCTCAACCACTGCGCCACCAGGGAAGCCCTGAGCATTTGGTTTTAGTTTTTCTCTTGGGTACTAAAATTTATTTTGTTACCTATAATCCTTCAATAAAGTTGTAAAGGTAAGGTCATATGTCGATAGTGTGGTTTTGGGTATTTTAAGGGGAACACCCTTTCTGTCAGAGAGCATCATCTTACTAAGGAATTATGGGAGAGTGAGCAGAGGCTCAAGGCCGAGCAAAGAGGGGAAAAGCTCTTTGGAAAAATGGCTGCAATCTATACTGATTCAGGAGTCAACTTAATATAATCCTCCTCTCCCTCCCAAATATATGAGGAAGATTACAAAAAGGGAAGAAAACTTTTAAGAAATGATCCTAGGTTATTTTCAGTCAAGCATCTTATTATTTAAATAAACATTAAAAATATTTAAACAAAGAAACTCTGACTTTGATCACAGATGCTCTGTTTATCAATCACCCAGCATTTCAGTCCATTCTTAGATCACAATAAGGAACCAAGTTTAATTTCAATAATATTAAAAGAGTGGTCTGATGAGAAGTATGCGCAACATAAGAAAAAGTTGAATTACCATACTCAACTAATAAGATAATAGTAGGGTTGAATCCATGGTGAAGCAACAATCTCCCTTTTCATTTTATGATGTGCTTCTGAAACATCACCTTGGAAAACTCATATTAAAATAACAACAACAAAATAAATAAATAAAATAACAAAAACTATGGTTATACAATGGACCTAGCTTGAAGTTTTAATGAATAACAGGTTTTGAATTTAAATGATTTCACAGGAGGGTAGTACTGGTGGTACGCAACTGGCTCCACAGAGAACAAAAATTGAAACCACCACATATCATACTCTAGGTCAGCAGTTTTCAAACTTCTTGGTCTCAGGAATCCTTCACAAACTTAAAAATTAAGAACTCTAAAGAACTTTTTAAAAAGTGTTTTATATCTATAAATATTTGTAGTAGTAAAAATTAAAGTGGAGAAATGAAAATGTTTATTAATTTATTAAAAATAACAATCCCATGTTAATGCATTTTTATGAACACAGTTATATTTTCAAAAACAAAAAAGAGAGAGGTGGCATTGTTTTAGATTTCTGCAAATCTGTTTAATGCCTGGCTTAATGTAAGACAGCTGAATTCTCATGTGCTCTCAATCTACTGTGCTAACTATATTGTTTTGATTGAAGTACATTAAAATAACCTGGCTTCACACAGATGTAGAGCTGGAAAAGGGAGGAATATTTTAGTAACTTTTTCAGATAATTATAGATATTCTTCACAAGTGGTAGTATCTTAAAAGTTAGTTGCATGTAGACTCTGAAACTGTATCAATGAACTTTTCGTATTCTGTTATATGAAAATCTATTGGTCTAAGTTGTATTTTGAATGGATGTTTCACTCACTCATGATCTTGTAACATCACACATTGTACCTCTGAATATACTGGCTCTTAATTATGCAAAGATTCAATATGCTGACACATTTTATTATACAAACTCCATTTGTAACTAAATTTTCTCTGTAGAAAAGTCTCAAGAATTGGTAAGTTGTCAAGTTCATAGTGGTAGATATGTTTTCTAAAATTCTTAATTTTTATTTGAAAGCTTTAATTTTATCATTGACAACAAGTACTGCCAGTGGTTTTCTTTTAAAGGAGAGGCTGACTTCATTTTCAAAGAAAACATCTGTCAAATATCCAAATCTGAAGGGTCAAAGTTTGTCACTTGTTCTTTCAAGCAAAAATGCCATTCTGTGAAAAAAGCTGCAAGTTAAAATACATGTACTCAATGGCTGACCTTTAAAAAAATTAATGCTTACAATTTCATCAAGGACCTTCTTAAGCAAAGCAGGCAATTTTTTTCTACTGCAAGTGCATGTCAGTGAAGAATAATGACTACTAGAGTTTGGTGCCACTTGCCATTGATTTGTGCTAAGGTCCCAGAAGTTTTATTTACTATTGATTTGACACCATCACTGCAAATTCCAGCAGTAAAAAAGCAAATAATGGTATTATTATAAAGGGCTTTGATTTTGCATACACCCCCTGGAGTCCTGGGGATCCCCAGAAGGCCGTGAACCACACTTTGTGAACTGCTATGTATTAGAATAAATGCAGAATATAAAAACGATTAAAAGACACAATCCCTATTCTCAAGTTCATCTTGTAGCAGAGGAAACCGACTGGAGACGACTGCAACACAGTTTTAGTGATGGAAGAAATGGCAGCCGTGTGGAGGATAGATCAAAGGCAAGCACGGAAGCAGAGACCAGGTAGCATACTACTGCAGTAATGCAGACAAACAATGATGAGGGCCTGACCTAGGGCAGTGGCAAGAATGGAGAAATTTAAGGTGGTGGAATTACAGGACTCGGTGTCTGATTCGATGTGAGGCACAGCGGAGAAGGGCAGTTTGGTGGACAGTGGTGCCCTTCCTACAGAGGCATTACAGGAGGAGAAGGTTGGCAGCGAGGTGGGCGGAGATTTATGAGTTTAGTTTTGCATTAACTATGACATGAGCATCAGCTCTCTAGGCAGAGGTGTCAGAACAGGCAATTGGCTATTAACTGCTCCTTCCCCGAGGGCCTCACAGTTCTCATTCCCTTCTGTACCCTCAATGCCTAGCACAGTACCCAGCTCTTAAGGTCGACTGAATAAAGAAATGAATCCGGTCAGGGGCTCGTGACAGTCAGCTAACAGGAGGGTTCAATTTGGCAGTCATTTTATATACACGCTTCTTTGAAACCACGGGAGTGGATGAGATCAGGCTGACTGTAGCAGGAGGACTGAACTCCCGCTTCAAAATCTTTCTGGTCCTAAACGGTCAGAATAAGGGGCGTTCTTGGGAAATGTTGCCTCCAGTAGGTCACGACGGCCTATAACATACAAATTTAGCTTGTAAAACCTGTTTCTGGAGAAGGCAAAACACCCAACAACCAAGACTTGTCACCTTTATGTCCGCACTTCAATACCTGTCAGACTGGTTTTACTTGGGGTGAGATGGGACTGACCTCGGCGTCCCAACCTTCTCTGGGTAGACGGCGTCTTTCGCAATCTCCCTTTTCGCGAATATTTGAAACTGTCTCTCCGAATGGCCACGACGCGGACCTCGAACAGGTTCAGACGCGGTGCCTTCGCTCGCCTAGGCAGGGGGCGGCGCCCCATCCACCCGCCCCGCTGACGCGGAATAAGCCGAGATCACCTCAGCAGCACGCGGTGCAATCACAGAGCGCGCGCCGCCGCCGTCGCTACCCTCGTTCTGAGATCCTTCCGCCCGTCCCATAGCGGCGCCGTGTCCTGGCGCCTCGCACCCAGGACACACATGCTCCGGTGTCCCGCGATTCTTAGAGGGTGATCTCCTCTTAAGCCCACGTACTCTTCTGTCTCTGTACCACCCGTGCCTTAGGTGCCGCCTTCTTCTTTATGTCCTCTCTCCTGGCTTAAGGAGACCTCGGCGTTGTGGAGGTCCTTTTTAAGGGGCGCGGCCAGATCCAGGCCCCGCCCCGTTCTGTGACGCACAGGGTGGTGCGCTAGGGAGCCGGGAGTAGGGGGTGGGGCTGGATTTAGTAGGGGACCTGCGGGCCGGGGCCGCCTCCGGTCGCGTGAGCCGGTTCTTCTCCCTCCGTCGATTCGGAGGAGCCGGGGCGACCTCGGCCTCCAGCGTCTCCGGTGAACTGACGCGGGGGTGGCGGCCGGGATGGTGGTGCTGGGCTTACTGCAAGCGGGCAGGTCGGTGCTGGGGCAGGCTATGGAGCAAGTGACAGGAGGCAACCTCCTATCCATGCTACTCATTGCCTGCGCCTTCACGCTCAGCCTGGTCTACCTGCTCCGCCTCGCCGTCGGCCACCTGGCCCCACTGCCGCCTGGGGCGGTACGTGCAACCCCCGGGGGTTCTGGAGGGGGACGATGCGACCAGGGCGACCGAAGGGCTAGCCGGGGTCTGGAACCGCGGTGGTGCTGGGCTGGGCAGTGGCGGCGGGCGCGCTGGGGGCTGGGGATGGTGTGGGGGAGGGTGGCAGCGGCAATGATGCTGGTGGCGCTGGCGGTCGCGACTGCCTTGACTATGCTGGGCTTGCTGCTGGGCGCCCCGATGTCGGTCGCGTTTCTGGTGGTGGCCGCGTGTCTGGTCCTGGCTGGGGTCGTGCTTGCCTCGATTGTGGTCGTAGTGCTGGCAGTGTTGGCCAAGGCACTGGTGGCCCTAATGGCCACGGCCGGATCCGGTGGCTGCGGCCCTGGCTGTGGCGCTGAGCGTCCGGTTGGCTGTGCTGGCCGCCGCAGGGGGGTTTCGGGCCTGGTGGGGGCCCTGGTGGTGATGTTTCTGGCAGCTTCGGCCCTGCTGGCCGTCTGGTGGCCGTCATCCTGGTGGCCGTCATCCTGGTGGCCGTCATCCTGGTGGCTACCCTTGTGTGGTTCAGTGTCCTGTGGGCTGTGTCATTACCTCTAATGGCGATTTACATCAGTATGAAAGGAGCTATGTTTAGTTTGGTAGAGTGAGAGTGACTGGAGTGTTGTAGGGACCTTCCTATGATGCTAATAAAATACCAGATCCTCTAACTTAGCGGCTTTACTGACCACTAGCTTCATGCTTCCCTAATACATTTGATGAAGGCATTCTTAGGCAGACAAACCAAGTAGCCTTTAAAACGACCCTTTTACTGACAATGGAATATATAAACTATTGACCAAGTAGTTTTAAAAATTATTTTTGTTTGAACCATAACAGACATGAGGCAGTTTGGTTTTTTTTCCGGCGGTTTTTTTTTTCCTACATGTGGTATTTTTGAGGAAGTGTTATTTGTCTTTGGAAAGACAAAGGTAACTTTCGTGTTTTAAGATTGTTGCTGCTATTGTCCAAAAGAGTGAGTTTGTAGAGCTCCTTACTATTTGAGACCACGAAAGATATGAGGAGTATTATCCTTTTTTATCATTCCAAGTTTGATTTCCAGGAGACTTGATGTTGTAATCTGCAGGTCTCATTTTGGGGCATCTGAAGTACCTTTTATAGTGTGTGCTAAAATGTTCCTGCTAAAACTGATCTACTCTCTGTGTAGAATCAACAGATCTAGATCATTTGTTGAGAGAAGCATGAAATGTGTTTTGTTTACTGATCAGTGTAGCTTCTTAAACATTTCCCTTCTTTCCCTCACATTACTTTGTCTTTTTCCCTACCTTCTTTAGTCAAGATTTTGGGACTAAAATTGTGAGTGGTAGTAGAAATAAGTGGTGAAGAAACCATAGTTTGACTTTTCTGTTTTTTTCTACTAATGATTAGGATAGTTGCCTAAAGCCACTAATAATACTGGGCATATTCTAGAAAGTGTTCAGCATTTATAATTGCAACGCCTTGGTGTTTGTCTAGTCGTTTATCTTATACTAGGTTTTGAGTTTCTGCTGGTTTTTTTTGCGGTACGTGAGCCTCTCACTGCCGTGGGCTCTGCCGCTGCGGAGCACAGGCTCCGGATGCGCAGGCCCAGCGGCCATGGCCCACGGGCCCAGCCGCTCCGCGGCATGTGGGATCTTCCCGGACTAGGGCACGAACCCGTGTCTCCTGCATTGGCAGGTGGACTCTCAACCACTGAGCCACCAGGGAAGCCCTCTGCTCTTTTTACTATGGCTATTCTGCTAAGGTATTTGCGGTTTGTTTGTTGTTAAGTTACTTTTGGTGCTTAATCTTTTGGTAACTTTTTGTTTTGTTTTGTTTTTGTTTTTGTTTTTGTTTTTTTTGCGGTACGCGGGCCTCTCACTGTTGTGGCCTCTCCCGTTGCGGAGCACAAGCTCCGGACACGCAGGCTCAGTGGCCACGGTTCACGGGCCCAGCCGCTCCGCGGCATGTAGGATCCTCCCAAACCGGGGCAAGAACCCGTGTCCCCTGCATCAGCAGGCGGACTCTCAACCACTGCGCCACCAGGGAAGCCCTTGGTAACTTTTTAATATTAAGGACAAGTTTCTTTTTTTTTTTTTTAGTCACGAAACTAAACTGAATGTTTTGTAATAGGAAATGTAAACTGGAAGGGTTTTTTTTGTTTTGTTTTCTTGTAGAAAAGTCCACCATACATTTTCTCTCCAGTTCCATTCCTTGGACATGCTATAGCATTTGGGAAAAGTCCAGTTGAATTCCTAGAAAATGCATATGAGAAGGTAAGTCTTCCAGATCATTAGAGGAAAAGAAATGAGTGCTTTTCCAATTTTCTTTTAAACGGCAGAACATTAAAAAAACGTGTAATCTTACGCTTATTCCCAGTATAGGAAACCGATAAAATTGGAGCTGCTCTGGTTTAAGAGCTGGAGGGGCCTTGGAGACCCTTTTATGTTCTTCCATGTCCTGGGATGATCTCTGAGGAAATCTAGTTCTGGCAACTATGGTTTAAAAACCACTGGCCTCAATTTTGTATTCACTGATCATAGTTAAAATTGATACTAACTGACCCTTCTTTTTCTTAACCATGCGTCTGTGGAATTTTCTAACCTGCTCTACGTGTCTTCTGTGACTTCACTTCCACTTGGGTGACCCACACAGCACTGTGGCCCCTCAAATCTTTGCCCCTCTCCTCCCCGATGAGCTTTCTCGTGCCATTTTAGCCATTTGCTCCACAGTGCCTCTTTGAACTTGTCACTCTTACCTGTTTTACCTCCACAGTATTAATTTAGATACCCTATTCTCAGAGCACAACTACTTCTCCTGGTTAGCCTCTCCAACTCCTTCCATTATAACCATTCTTTGACCTCATTAGATGGTCCAGTCCACTGTTCCACTTACTTTGTCCTGCTCCATCAGCCTTCGTTATGTTCCTTCTTTTTACACGTTGGGACCATGGTCTATCATTTCAGTTACACTCTCGCCAGTACCTTAAATTTCCTTGCCCCTGGCTGTTCGTTGTGCTTTACCTGGTAAAAATCCAACCTTGGAGGGAGCCTAATAGTCATTTTTCATTCCTTGTACCAGATTAGGTCCTTCTAATTTCGTGATTGCCTACCTTGAATGAACTTTGAACACTGCTCAACAGTCCTATTATCTTTCTGTGGTTGGCTCACTTTCCCACTCAGCACAATGACTATTCAAACCTTCACTTTTTGAAACTTCTAAATCTTCCTCCCTCTCTCTATTAAATCAGATGACTTTGTCTCCTTTGTAAAGAGAGATTAAAAACCAGTGGGAATTCCTTCACGTTCCCAATTTCAAACATACAAATCTACTTATAGCAATACATATATAAAATAGTATTCTCTTTTCTTCCTATTACATTAATAATTCTGAAACACTTAACTTTGTGCAGTACTTAGTGCTTTATATATATTATCTCACTGAAGCTCCACAAAAATACTTTCAGGTATATCCATTTTATAGATGACAAAACTGAGAAACCGGTTATTTAATTTGTTCTTGGGCTCACTGCTAGCTAGTGACCAAGCCAGGATTAATACGTGGTCTGATACCCGAGTCTGTGCTTTTAATGATGATGTTGATACTACTAATAATAATAGAAACCACTTAAATTATACTTATGATGGCCAATGCACTGTTTTCTTTTATGTATATATAATATATGATGACGAGATATATATATATATATATATATATATATATATATATATCATGGTATATATATCAAAAAATATATATGTCTATACTTAATCTTGACAACAGTTCTGTGAAGTAGGCATTATTATTATTATTCCCATTTTATAGGTGAGGGAAACTGAAGCACAGCAATGTTAATTTCTCTGACTGTAGGACCAAGGTCACAGCTAATATGTGGAGGAGCTGGGATTTGAACCTAGGCAATCTGGCTCCAGAATCTTGTGCTCTAGCCCACTATATGCTGTCACCTTGATTTCATTACACTATTTTGCCTTCTATGGGAGATTAAACTCTCCATCCCTCTTTTGTCACAGGAAGCTTCTGCTATTGTTTCTTCTCTCTATAGTTGACTTCTCTCTCAACTAGATCTTTCCCATTTTCTCTGGAAAGTTCTCAAAGGTCACCCATTTAAAAAGACCAAAGCTTCTCTTGGCCACTCAGTCTCCTCTCATGTCCCTCCCCCTGCAGCGAGTTGTCTGTACTTAGTCCCTATTTCCACACGTCCTATTTACTTACTTTTTAGTCCACTCTAGTCTGTCTTTTGGCCCCTTCACTAATGAGCTCCATGTCCTAATCCAATGAACTTGATTTTTCAGCTCTATTTGTCAGTGATGACCACGCCCTCCTTAAGTGTGGCTTCTCTCATTTTTTCTTCTACTTCTGTGACTACTTCTTCTCTAACTCATTTGTGGGCTCACGCCTGGCCATTTACTCTTGGGGTTCACTGAGGTTTGGTCCTTGGCCTTTATTCTTTCCTAGATGATCTTGTCTCTACCTGCAGCTTCAGTTATTAGCCAGATATAGATAACACCCAAATTAATGTCTCTGGTTCAGGTCTCTTCTCTGATCTTCAGACCTGGATATCCACCTCCCACATGATTCTTTCTTAGTTGACCAAAGGCACCTGAAATCCGACATTTTTAAAGTCTGACCCTTGATTTTTCTCTCTCCAATCCTGGTTGTCCAATTTGCTTCTCTCACCATTGTTCTCCCAGTTTTGCAATGTGCCAGAGGCCTAGGAGTCATTCTTGATACTTCTCCATCCATCAGTCCATTGCCAAGTCAGCAGGTTCTCTCTTCAAAATACTTCTGTATCCATCTGCTTCTGATCTCCACTGCTCCTCCATTACCTTGTCCCAAGTATTCATCATCAGGTTCCTGTAACAGGCTCACTGGTCCTCTGGCTCTCCTTTAGCTCCTGTCCCTCTCCTCTCCATACAGGAGCCAGAGGGATCTTTCTTTTAAAATATGCACAGATTAGTCTCTTTCCCATGCAGTTTAAAATCTTGCATCACATTTCATTGCTTGCAAGGATAAAACTTCCCTAATATGGCTTACAAGGCTCTGTATGGTCTCGGCCCTACCAGACTCTGCCCTCATCTCATCCTTTCCCTCTCTTTCTCTCACCTTTAGGACCTTTGTGCAGGCTCAGCCATCAGGCTAACTGCTACCATCCTTCAGGTCTCAGCTCAGGTGTCTTTTTCTCTTTGTAGTCTCCCTTTGATCATTCTCTCATCGCAGAGTTGCTTTCTGTTATGTAGTACTTCTCACATTTGCAGTTTTACATTTGTTAATGTGATTATTTGATCAAGTTGTAACTTTTTCAATAGACTAAGTTTCATGAGTCACAGACAGTATTTTTGTTCATGATTGTATCCCCAGTGCCTACAGTCTGCAATAGTAATCAGAAAACTGCAAAGTATTTAACACAACTTGATTAACAAAAAATTAAAAATGAAATCTTTCCGTGTTGGTGAGATAGTGGTAACATTGATAACTAAATAAACCTCTGGTGTCTTCATATAGCAAGTGCTGTAGGAAAGGTCATATCCTTTGGCTACTCCTGTAAATTTATCTTTAACCAAAGGGGAAAAAATCTATATTCTCAGAGATATTCATTATATAATTATCTATAATGAGTAAAAAATGGACACATCAACCATAGTGAAAGAACAGTTAACATATGATGTCTGTGTAAAAGACAGAAAATATTTTCAACATAGTGAAAAAAGCAGAGTAGAAAGTTTTATTTATATTTTATTTGCAACTGAATGAATATAATTTGGGCAAAGACTGGGGGAAGAATTGTATTAAGGTTTATGAATGTTTTAATTTTCAGCAATGTATTATTTTGTTATTTAAGATGAGTGTCTTAGCACTGCAGATTTTTTGGTAACATCACTATGGGTACTTTTCTCACTTTAGTATGGACCTGTATTTAGTTTTACCATGGTGGGCAAGACGTTTACCTACCTTCTGGGGAGTGATGCTGCTGCACTGCTTTTTAATAGTAAAAATGAAGACTTGAATGCAGAAGATGTCTACAGTCGTCTGACAACACCTGTGTTTGGGAAGGGAGTTGCCTATGATGTGCCTAATCCAGTAGGTGACACTGTTATCTTGAAGAAAGACAAATCTATACTATAATATTTATAGCTAGTAGTATAAATTATATATCTAAAGTATAGAAGCAATTTATTCTTTGACTCAAAAATCTGAAGACTCATGAGACAGTTAAAAGAAGGAAAACCATGGGTAGCTGACAAAGAATGGGTATTTTGTCTTATAGTTGCTGGCATGGACTAAGCAGTTTTAAAGGGCTTCCTGTACAAAGAAATAGAATCAATGAGAACTTAGCGTATAAGGATTTGATTTGAGCAAGTAAGAAGAAAAATCCCATTATTTCATCAGGAGGGCCTCCTACCTTCCTACTCCCACCTGAAATTTTAGCATAAGAGCTCTTTTGAGCTAGAGATTGTTGGCTTTAGAAGTTTGTGTGATTTCTTCCCTCCCCCAAAGTCAAATATTAAAGTGCTGCAATTTGATGTAAAATGCAAATCAGATAATTAGCCCAATTACTAGGTGTGGGCTCTGGCTGTGAACGTACCATGCATTACCCGATACCCTAGTATAGCAGGTAAGAATTGACATTGAGTGTTGCTTCTGGGGATTGAGGAGGCGTGGGCGAATGAATAGCTGTCCTCAAGACCAAAAGCAAGAGCCTTGCGCAATCCCTCTGGTTGGATATATGTATTCATTTTCCACACAGCTTATCAGATTCTTAAAATAGAACTGCCCCAAAGGGCTAAAAACATTCTTTGTCTTAGTGTGAATTTATTCCGACTGTATTACATTCTAATTAAACTTTTGGAAGATAGCATAAGTGAGGAATGGTATTTGTTTGGGAATAGATGGGAGAATACGTGAAGGAGGATAAAAATATTAGCAAAACGTAATGGACTTTTGGGAGATTGTGTTGGCATCTGGGTTGGGTTGGAAGACTAGAATATAACAGAATAGGACTAGTGAGCCATGGAGTCAGGAGTGGGGAAAGTGTGTATCTATAGAAAGGAAGGCAGGAAGTGGGATTCCTAATTTATCATTTGTCTTGGGCCTGCGTAGCAAGTGTCTTCTACGTGTTACTTCAGATATATGCATAGATGCTTTAAATTTCCCATATCTGGTGTGTAGTTAAGAAAATTATTTTTATTTTCAATTTTTCAGAAGATTGTTTTCTTTGAGTGTTAAAGAGTTATAATAACCCAAATGAATCTTACGATAAAACAAAATTGTGTTTTAATTCTTATATACCCTTAATATTTTGAAGGTTTTCTTGGAGCAGAAGAAAATGTTAAAAAGTGGTCTTAACATAGCCCACTTTAGACAGCATGTTTCTATAATTGAAAAAGAAACAAAGGAGTACTTTCAAAGTTGGGGAGAAAGTGGAGAAAAAAGTAAGCAAAATGTTTTGGTTTTGCATTTGTCCTAATATGGCTACTTTTCTGTGACTAGAAATCTTAAGAGTGCGTGTGGGGCTTCCCTGGTGGCGCAGTGGTTGAGAGTCCGCCTGCCGATGCAGGGGACGCGGGTTCATGCCCCGGTCCGGAAAGATCCCACATGCCGCGGAGCGGCTGGGCCCGTGAGCCATGGCCACTGAGCCTGCACGTCCGGAGCCTGTGCTCCGCACTGGGAGAGGCCGCAACAGTGAGAGGCCCGCGTACCGCAAAAAAAAAAAAAAAAAAAAAAAGAGTGACGAGTGTGTGTGTGTGTGTGTGTAAAAAGCAAACTACACCATATGTAAAACCACCTTAGATTTAATGAAATGAACATGTTATGATTACCGTGGAGTTAAAAGACCCGAGAGGAAGTGATTACACTAAGTCCCCTACATACGAACCTTCAAGTTGCGAACTTTCAAAGATGCGATTGTGCGCCGTATGCCAGCTGTTGTACTGTACTACTGTACTTTTCAAGGAACTGTACTGTAAGATTAAAAATGTTTTCTTTATTTTTTGTGTTTGTTTTTTATGTATTATTTGTGTGAAAAGTATTATAAACCTATTACAGTACAGTACTATATAGTGAATTGTGTTAGTTGGGTACCTAGGCTAATTTTGTTGGACTTACGGACAAATTGGACTAACGAATACACCCTTGGAACAGAAGTTGTTCATATGTAGGGGACTTACTGTATTGCTGCTTATTTAGCAAACCTTAAAATGGGTTAATTAATGTGTGTATTATTTAGCTCATTTATGTGAATAATATAAAAATGATTCATAATTGAATTTTGAAATAAACTGAATGTAAAACTTACATTCAAGGTCATTTTAATATAATAAATAAAATAAAAATTTTTGAACTCCCAATGGGCAAGTAGAAGTCTAAATGACTTAATTATATATGTATTACGTTATTTTTCTCCTATTGTATGGGAATGATTTATTCCAAGAAAAAAGTAAATTTAAATACATAAGCTTACTGTACCACCAAAAGTGTGATTTTAGCTGTTCCCAATAGAAATCTTTAAAAAATGTATGCTTTCTCGCATTATATAGGGAGTATATTGAATGTAACTTAAAATTCTTTGGATTCTGTGAATCCAGTTTTTATATTGGACTGCAGTAATTGTTGCCTTCAGAGACAATTGTCATACTCATAGCAGGAAGCAACATCTGCCTACAGGGCAGTAAGACCTCTGTGTAGGTCACCACATTCTGGGTCTGGTCTTCAGCTTCTATAAAAGGTCCAGAACCTGGTTTTATTTAATATACCTAAAGTTCATGGGACATATTTCCTATTCTACAAGAAGCTGATGCATGAACTAGAACTCCAACTGAATAAATACAAGTAAGATATAATTATGGTACCAAGAACCCCAGAATATTTGCTGAACTTCTCTTTTTTGGCAATCTAATTAGAAAGCCAAATGATAACTGGAAGTTCGTTTGGTGAACATGGAATTAAAGAACAGGATATTGATTGGGTAATTGTTAGGACTTTTAAAGTGTCACCCAGATGTGCTTGCCTGATGCATCTGTCTCTAATGTTTGGATATACAAGTTGGTGGTTACAGTTTTCTTTTATGTATGGTCAAGACCAGTTTTCTTCTGACCTTTGAGTTTCTCACTTTTCAGTTTTTTTCCCACTTTTGACCTGGGGAATAATCCATTCTTCAGCCTTTGGACTGCTATTCCTTGGAAAGCACCTTATTATTGTCCCCATATGCACTAAATAACCTTTTTACTGCCTTTATTATACTGTGATCTGGAACTCAGATAACCACATTCATTTTTTTTTTTAACCACATTCATTTCTATCTTCATTTTACCTTTTCAAGATTAAGGGCTCGTGAGTATGAGTGAGGTTTTAGATACCTTTGTGGCATCTATTTTGGCTGTCCAGAGAGCTGGGGTGCCTCCCATCATTTGGTTTCTTGCCTCTCTTTGTTGTAGCCACATATTTATAGGCTTTTTTTGATGGTATGAATAGGATCTTGTTGGTTCCTGAGTTAAGTTTTTATTCTCATTTCCTTCACAGTACTTTTATATCTCTAAGAAAACAGAACATTGTAAAAGAATTTTTGGCAAAAGTAATGGGAATGATCTTTTCCCCTCTAGATTTGTTTGAAGCTCTTTCTGAGCTCATAATTTTAACAGCTAGCCATTGTTTACATGGAAAGGAAATCAGAAGTCAACTCAATGAGAAGGTGGCACAACTGTATGCAGATTTGGATGGAGGTTTTAGCCACGCAGCCTGGCTCTTGCCAGGCTGGCTCCCTTTGCCTAGTTTCAGGTATGGATAAAGAAACAATACTTGGTCATTTCACTTTGTTTAATTACTGTAGTGTTGGTTGGTTTTGTATTGACAAAGATAAAAATTAAATATAAAACAAACAAATTGGGGGAGATTATAAGCCTCCATTCTTCTGTAAGCATTCGATATTTCTTTACACAGTGAGCTTATTTAAGTTTCAGTTAATTAGAAAAGTAATTTGTTGTCTATCTGTTCTGATATTTTAAAACCTACTTATCTCACATATTCCTTGTACGCAGGAGGGTTTCTCAACTCTACCTAAAAGTGATACAGCCCTTCTAAGCACTTGTTTGAAAGTATTTGACTAATTTGTGGTATATTGTGAAGTTTGTTTTGAAGTGTTAGTACCTTTCTTTAATTTTCTGTCTCCTTGACAGCTCTATTGTTATCTCCTTAAGAGCAAGGATGTCTGTGATACAGAGAAACATTGCTCATAGGACTTGACAAGTAGCTTAGTGTCTTGCATATTAGTAGTCTCTCTGTGCCTTTGTTGATTCATTTCTGTTCAGGTGAAAAATGGGGATTTATTCTGATGCTAAATCCTGCAGAAGAACCAGAGTGACTCTGTCTGCTTCAAGAATTAATTTGGTTAAAATTGGAATTTCATGTTAATGTAAAAGAGTATTCTGCTTTCTCTTAAACTGGAAAATGGTTATAACGGAATAATCATTTGAGTCTTATTTTAGACTTTTAGTTAGAACACAGGTAGTGTGTAAAGAATCAGGGATATGTATGTTAAAATACATTTCCTGCCCTTAAGGACCTTAGAAATCCCTAACAATTTAAGATTTTCATGGCTTCTTTTTTTTCTCTTGGTTCTGAGTTTTGTCAGTTTGATACCTGAAAGTATTACCTTATTTTTTAAAGTCATTTTCATGTTTGAATTACAGACGCAGGGACAGAGCTCATCGAGAGATCAAGAATATTTTCTATAAGGCAATCCAGAAACGCAGAGAATCAGGAGAAAAAATTGATGACATTCTCCAAACTTTACTAGATTCTACTTACAAGTAAGAGCTCTTCAGATCACATATTAAACTGAAGCAGGAAATTTTTTACACATTAAAACATAGTTAAATAATATGTACATTTAAAAAGTAATAATGCTGGCAAAATTAGTAGCTATGACCTTTGAACTTTTTAAATGGATGAAACATAAATTACTGGGATCCTGTGCCTTACTGGAATCCCAGTACTGTGCATGGTGAAAAGTTTGCTAGTAAACCTCAATGAAGTCTTTTGTAACCAGTATCATATTTTCTATTGGTCTCTTTTCCCTAAAGGAAAAAAAAAAAAATCTGACTTGTGATGGGCAAATCCAAGAGAAAAATGAATTCATTTTGACCCTTTATATAAAGGTTGAGACATGAAATGTGTCTGCCAAATGTTAAATTTAAATTTGTGTATGCGGTCCATTCTTTAGGGATGGGCATCCTTTGACAGATGATGAAGTAGCAGGCATGCTTATTGGATTGCTCTTGGCGGGGCAGCATACATCCTCAACTACCAGCGCCTGGATGGGCTTCTTTTTGGCCAGAGACAAAACACTTCAAGAAAAATGTTACTTAGAACAGAAAACAGTCTGTGGAGAGAATCTGCCTCCCTTAACTTATGACCAGGTTTGTTGGATTTTCAGTTTCATTGCTGCCTATGACACTGAGTATGTGTGGCTAATTTTTAAAGGGGACAATTTGGGGTTTTCTATATACTATAAATTGATTAGATTCTTTATTTTTAGAAAATTCCCCATATCCTTCCCTGAAATGTCCTAATGCTGGATCCAGTTTCCTAGTATTCTTTTGAGGATTTTTGCATCTATATTCATAAAGGATAGTGGTCTGTAGTTTTATTGTTATGTCTTTGACAGGTTTTGGTATCAGAGTATTACTGGTCTCAGAGAATGCGTTTGGAAGCATTTTCTCCTCTTTTACTTTTTGGAAGACTTTGTGAAGGATTGGTGTTATTTCTTTCTTACGTGTCTGGTAGAATTCACCAGTGAAGCCATCTATGTCTGTGCTTTCTTTGTGGGAAGTTTTTTGATTACCAATTCAATGTCTTCACTTCTTACAGGTCTATTCATATGTTCTGTTTCTTTTTAAGTCAGTTTTGGCAGTTTGTGTCTTTCTAGGAATTTGTCTATTTCAACTAGGTTGCCTAATTTGTTAGCATACAATTGTTAAAGTATTCTCTTAGCATCCTTTTTATTTCTATTAGGTCAATAGTGATGTCTCTTCTTTCATTCCTGATTTTAGTAACTTTTAAAGTGATAGCTTAATTGATACATAATTCAGATAGTATAAAATCTACCCACTTAAAGTATACAATTCACTGGTTTGTAAAATATATTCAGAATTGTGAAACCATCATCACAACTTCATTTTAGAGTATTTACATCACTTCCAGAAGAGAGCCGGTACCCATTAGCAGTCATGCTTCATTTCCCCTGCCCCTGGCAACCACTAATCTACTTTTTGTCTCTATGGATTTGCCTATTCTGGACATTTCATATGAATGGAATCATACAATATGTGGTCTTTTGTGACTGGCTTCTTTCACTTAGCATGTTTTCAAGGTTAATCCATGTTGTAGCATGTATCAGTACTTCAGTCTGTTTTATTGCCAAGTAATATTCCATCGTATGGCTGTACCACATTTATTTATCTCTTCATCAGTTGATCGACATTTGGGTTGTTTGCACCCTCTGGCTACTGTGAATAACAGTGCTCTAAACATTTGTGTATAGGTTTTGAAAAAGCTGACACTGATGATTTTTGCTAATGTTTTCATTTTTTAGATGAGTGAATTTTTGAAGGTCCTTACCATGCCATTCTTCGGAGTGATCTGTTATCTTGCCTTCTTTTTCTTTACTGACCATGGACAAAAATAAGACAAGATATTCCCAGTTACCCTGAACTTGTTTGTCCTGTTGAAGTATGTTAAGTATTTTTAAAACTTGGGAAATTTTTTTCTCTTTTTAGCTCAAGGACCTAAATTTTCTTGATCGCTGCATAAAAGAAACATTAAGACTTCGACCTCCTATAATGACCATGATGAGAATGGCCAAAACTCCTCAGGTGAGTCTTCTGGCTAGATCTTTTCCTCTGTGCCCCCAGTTGTTATTTATCAAGAAGAAATATCATAATATCAAAGAGAATTTTTTAAATTAAAAAAGAATAATCACTTCTACATAATTTTCAGTTTTACATATTTTAAATGTATAAATATTTTTACATAATTGCAGACAGTATACATGCTCATCTGTTCTCCCTACATTTTAATTTAACAATTAGGGTTTTTTAAAATGGAAGTATATTTTTTTCTTGGTTTTTAAAATAACATATGTGTTGTTGTAAAAAATTGTAACAGTGTGGAAGTGTGTAAATTGGATTGTGAAAGGTTCCTTGAAATCCCACCCCTACCCCCAAGGCATTATCACTTTTTAAAATTTGTGTATATACTTCCAGCCCAATGTGTGTTATTTGGAAATCATCTTGAGTTAAAATAATTTTTAACTGGCCTATCATGTAGCCAGTTTAAAAATATATGTATATTTCATGTATATTAATGCTTTGTTACACAATGGTCTGATTATTTGTTAGAATATTTTTAAATTATCTAGTGAAATGTGTTGCTTTCATTTGTAGACTGTGGCAGGGTATACCATTCCTCCAGGACATCAGGTGTGTGTTTCTCCCACTGTCAATCAAAGACTTAAAGACTCATGGGTAGAACGTCTGGACTTTAATCCTGATCGCTACTTACAGGACAATCCAGCATCAGGAGAGAAGTTTGCTTATGTGCCATTTGGAGCTGGTAAGATGATCACATTTGACACTTGAAATGTTTGTTCTGATAACATATTTGTGCCTGTCAGAATAATCCATGTGAAGTTTATTTACAAATATCTTTCCCTTTCCTCATAGGGACATTCCTGCAAACATCTGTAGGAGTGTAATCTTTGCAGGTTGGAAAAAATATTTCATTTGTACTAAAGGAAATAGTTCTGTGAATCCTTACAATGTTCTATTACCTTCTAACCTATCTAGTTTTATCAGTTCTAATCTTTATAGTCCACCCTGTTTTCCCTTATCATAGTATTTAAAGCTCCTTGTGAATTCTGTTTTAAAGAACCATTGGAGTTAGCACACCATTTGGGCAATTATTTCAGGCTAAATATGATGAGACAATCAGCATTTCAGAAAAGAGCAATGGCATGGAAGCTTTTCTGGATTGTTAGTGAACTTTTTGGTTCTCTGCCTATATATCCTGATGATAAGATGGTCTTTAAATTTGGGCAGGTTGTGCATAGGTATGCAAACCTCTGCATTTCAATTAAGATCCTAAAATGACACAGGCAGACTCTCGTTCCTCCAATAATTTCTCCATTCACTGGTACTTTGTACAGATTAAACTATATTCTATGAATTATTTGTTTTTCCAAAGAGATCATTTAAGTGACATGACATTTTTGTCATTGGTCACACCTTTTCCATACATAAACGAAAGTATAAAGTCCTTTGGGAACTTCAGATCTTAATAACTATTTAGTAAAGAAATTCAATAACGGTATATGATATAAATATCAATAAAAGAGTCAAAGATTGTTCAAGTAGTTGGAAGGGGCATTAGTTCTCCAGCCCAAATTCTGCCCCATTTCTAAACTGACAATTATCTGGCTTTTATCTGGGGTTAGTGCACTCCCCATTGGTTAACAGCTTAGTCCCACAAGACTGTCCCTCACCACTTTAGATGCCAATTACAAGTCCAGGTTGGCACCTGTTTTTCTGACCAACTGGCTATAAATTCGAGGTTCTCTAGATCCCCTTCTTGGGGTTCCATAATTTGTTAGAATGGCTCACAGAACTTAGAAAACTTTATTTACTAGACTACTGGTTTACTATAAAAGTATATAACTCAGGAATAGCGTGATTGAAGAGAAGCATAGAGCAAAGTAGAAGGAAGGGGTACCCAGCTGCCAAGCCCTCTGTGGGTATGCCACCCTCCCAGCACCTCCACATGTTTACTATCCTCGAAGCTCTCTGAACACTGTCCCCTGTCCTGTCCCTTCCCTGTACTTCTGTAGGGATTTTGTGGAGGCTTCATTACATAGGCACGATTGATTAAATCGCTGGTCATTGGTGATAAATTCAACCTCCAGACCCTCTCTCTCCTGGAAGCTGGGGGGTATTGCTGAAAGTTCCAACCCTCTAATCACGTGGTTGGTTCCCCTGGCAGTCACCTCATTAGCAAACTCAACTGTGGTTGAAAGGGGCTTGTTACCAATAACAAAAGGCTCTTTTCCTCTTTGACCTTTATTGCTCTTTTCACTTAAGAAATTCCACAGGTTTGAGGAGCTCTGTGCCAAGATGGAAGACTAAATACGTATTTCTTATTGCAATCCACATTATCACAGTTGCCATACCTTAGTATTAAAGTCAGATTTGAAGTCAGTTTTAAGTCCTGCAACTTGGTTCGTCTTGTTAAGGATCGCTTTGGATATCTTAGTCCTTTGCATTTCTGTATGCATTTTATAATCAGCTTGTCAGTTTTTACACGTATATGACCTTTTAAATTTTGATGTGTTGCTATTTTTGGTTTATTAAATTTCTTTTTCTTCCATTATCATTTGTAATGACATTTAAAGTTTTGATTGGAAGGTTCATATTAACTTTTGACTATGGCTCTCTTGGGACAGAAGTTAAGAATATTCTAGTATATTTCCAAACTAGATTATCATCGTATGTTTCAAACCTTACTTATTTTTAACCTAGATAGATGTTAGGTTTCAAATAAACAATTGGAAAAATGATTGTATAATTACCCATGTGCTGTTTCCCCTAATAACAGACATTAAAAATCTCTTGGGATTTTTATTAGTTATTTACATTCTTTTGAAAAGAATACGTCATCTTTTTACTATATATCTGTATATCTGCTATTCACCTTAACTGTAGATAAACAAATTTTATTATTCCAGGCTCAAAGACATGAGAAAGAATTTCAGCCGACTGTTATGGAAATGTTTTCTCTTACAGGGCGTCATCGTTGTATTGGGGAGAATTTTGCTTATGTTCAAATCAAGACAATTTGGTCCACTATGCTTCGTTTATATGAATTTGATCTCATTGATGGATATTTTCCCACTGTAAATTATACAACAATGATTCACACCCCTGAAAACCCAGTTATCCGATACAAACGAAGATCAAAATGAAAAAGGCAGCAAGGAACTAAAATGTGAAACATCACTGTAAACTGCGAAAGCATTGAAGAGAATGAAGTTTACGAAACAACTCCCAGTGTACTTTTTTTTGAGTGTGTAATTTTAAAAGACAGCCAACTTAACTTACAGTTTTTATATTTTAACTGAATGGTTCCATCAAATCCAATGGCATTTCAGAAATTTCCCAATAGTCTTATGATGGATAAAGGAAAACTGTAAGTTTCTATATAGTTGGTTTCCTTTCCTTTAAGGAAATCAGGCTCATTAGTTTGGGGGGGATCTTTGGTAATTGGCAGATTCTAAGTAACACAATTTCCAGGTATTAATTTTAAGAACATACATAGCTCTTGGCAAGTAAGTTCAGAGTGTTCAACTCTTGTACTAGATCTGCAAGTATAAAAGCCCAGTGAAATACTTGGAAGCCTTAGATTTGTTGGGCTATGTATGTATGTATGTATGTGTAAGGATGGGTGGGTAGGGAATAAACTCCCCTTTAAAGCCTTGGATAAAAGAGAATCCTATTGTTTTGGTATGATGATATTTAGCAATGATGGAGCTATATTGTAGGGAAATATATTTGAAATAACTGGAAGCACTGTCTGTAGGAAATTGAGATCTATGACAATGACTAATTGTTTTTCCTAAAAAATAATTAATATGAAAGACTGCTTGTGTAACTTCATCTTATTACTAAATATTACATATTTATCTGTTTGATAAATTTGTATCTGGTTCCACATAGTTGCATCTGTGTGGAATTCCAAAATAAAGTCCTTGAGGGATAAGTTTTGTTCTCTTTGGCTCAAGGTGGTTCCTGCTTCCTCTCCAGAATCTAATTAGGGATGTTTGTTACTAGTTCTGTTAGTTTAGGTTAACAGGCTTTTTATTTTTTCTTTTTAAATACAAAATCTGAGATCAGGGAATCTGGCTTTAAGATAAGGGTAATACGAAGTAGGGGTCTTGGGAGTGTATCACTGGTCAAATTCTGTGAAGCCTGAGTTCAAGAATCAACTCAAATTATAACTGGAGACGTAACTATATGATACCTGTAACTTAACCACGTACTTTGTTATTATAGATGAGGTAAACATACTTTCCCCTATGTGTATTACAGTTCTGTTTAAAAGGCTGGAGGACTCATGTTAAACTCTATTTGTGAAGCTAAAATCTGTGTTGTTGAGTTTTTCACATTAAAATTATCTTTGAGAATACAGTCTGCATTCACAAATTGTAAAGTGTGTGGTTCAATGAGTGGAATTTAGGATCTAGGAACTTGGATGGGAAAAAAGTTCCATCTTTATTTGTACTTATTTCAAACTGTAATTTAATATTTTCTTTATTTATGAATTTAGTCAACAAACCACACTAGTATTAACAGTACTCATGATTTTGCAAACAGAAATCACAGATACTTTTCATATCCCATTATAGATGTTGCAGATCTCTTGAAATATCTTTAACTTTTATCACTACTTTGACATTATGGTATTTATTATAGTTATTAGATCTGCTAGATCTTATTTCTTTACTCATCACAAAAATTTTTTTAAAGTTTGACTATTTCTATATACTTGGTTTCCTTTGCAATACTGTATATTTTATGTCTTTAAAAGCATTATTCTGAGAAGGGATCCATAGTTTCACAAGATTGCTAGAGAGGTTCATGGCACACACAAAAGTTAAAACTCTGGTAAGCCTGGTCCATGTTTAGTGAATAGTTTTAAGAAGACTTAAAAAGATTTAGTTTTTAACCACAGACCAATTATTGAGAAGCATTAACAAGTTTGACTGCAGAGGCCTAATGTCATAAGGACAGTGATGGTCAAATGATGGGAGTGAAATAGTAAGATTGATCAGAGCACTTGTTTATCTGCTCTTTTCTCCATTCTCTCTTAAGAGTAGAATTGCCTTGAATGGAAAGCTATGTTTAGCTAAAAATGGTTTTACCCACAACCTCCCCTCTTCAACTGTTTTAGAATACATTTGTAACTTCTAGAACTCCTTATTGGAACCCAGCTGCTAATATGGAAAATTTAGGTAATTTGAAATTTCCAAGAGTGTAGATTGCCTGTTTGTGTTGGTGTAAATCATAGAATATCTAATGGTAAGATAAAATCCTCTGGAAATAAATATCAAATACTGATGGCCATGTTATCAGGAGGACTCTAGTTAAGAAATAACATTGAGATCCATATTATCTCTGTGAAAGCATCTCACTCTGAATTTGGATTGGACAGCAGGAATACTGCTTAATTCTGCTGCATTGTGGTTAATAAAATTTAAGATTCTGTATTATCTTAGTGGGCATGGCTTTGTGAGGACACACCTTTGGATATAAGTAACCTTAAACATAATAGGGCAAATATGGATTAATCATGAAAATACTCATTTGGCTTCTAAAAAACACTATATGTAGACTTAAAGTTGATAAAAAAGGCACATGGAAAAATTCTTTCTCCGTGTAGGGAAAGAAAAATCCCAATAGTAGCTAATTCTAAAATTAGGACAACTTTCTGAATCTCTAAATGCTACATACTTGAGATATATAATAAGGTGATACATACTACTGTAGGCTGAATGTCTGTATCTCCCCAGATTCGTATGTTGAAACCTAATCCCCAATTTGTTGGTATTTGTTAGTGGGGCCTTTGGGAGGTGATTAGGTCATGGCGGCAGAGCTCTCATGAATGGGATTAGTGCCCTTATACCCTTATAAAAGAGACCTTGGAGAGGCCCCTTGCCCCTCTGCCACGTGAGGACACAGTGAGAAGATGGCAGTCTACAAAATCAGGAAATGGGCTCTCACCAGACATCAGATTTGCTGGCGCTTTGATCTTGGACTTGCTAGCCTCCAGAACTAGAAATAAATAGAAAAGAAATAAATTTCTATTGTTTTTATAAGCCACCCAGGCTATGGTATTTTGTCATAGCAGCCCGAACATACTAAGACATGCACCAAGAACTATGGCTCGTTAAAAGTGAAGAAGGTTCAAATACAGTGTAGTTAAAATGGTGAAGTCATTTTTATTTCAGTACTTGACAAAATATCCCATAAAATTCAAAACTTCTACCATTATACAAAAATAAGTCTCTACAAGTGATATTATCTGTCTTCATCACCAGTAGCAAATATATTAGGCAGAAACATATAACTTCAGTAGCCTTATAAGAAAAGTGCAGGACACCTCAAGCTACACATTCAACAGTAACATAATGCCAAAAGTTTAATCTTTTCACCCATTTGATAAATACACAAGGTTTATAATTTAATCATTTAAATTAGCATTCCACAAATATACATGTAATTTAATGATTATTGTGCATGAATACATACACAATGCTTATATGTACAAATTCCAGTTTGTTTTCATGTGCTGGCAAGGGATTTGTATACAATCATAAGCTGTGTTCAGATTGGTCCCATTGAATATCCACAATACAAAAGCACAAAAGAACCACTGATTTACAAAAGGGAATTTGTTTAAAATCACTTCGATTCATGATGTTTCAAAGGATTATCTTCTCATGCCAGCATGAAACTGAGTTGAACCTATAAGACAGGAACAGGATAATTCAATGATTTCAAATTAGATTGTGACTTATATCAGACTAGTTCATGACGGGCAGAAGATTATTACCCATCATTTTTTTTAAAATGTTTTCCTCTAAAAAAGTCTTATTCAGACCTGAACTGATTTTTTTAAAAGGGATTTTTAATATATATTTAAAAGCCATTGTGGCTGGCTCCATAGCAATGCTAAGTGAGATTAATTTTAAGATTCTCTGTAAAGTGCCCTGCAGGTTCAATGTTCTATACCTCTTGAAATATCTTTTGGTCTTCAAAATCTGGGTCTTGTGAAATTTAGATGCTCAAACCAACAAAGCCCAGCTATGATAATAAAAGTTTTCTACAACTACAAGTTTCTTGGGTTAGGTGATTTCTTGTATGAAGAGATAAACTACTAACTTAAATAACTGGTTATTAGTCCTATCTATTTTGTGGGAATAGTAGGAGAAAAGGGTCTCTAATAATAGTAACATACATATATATATAGAGAGAGAGAGAGAGACTTAAAGCTCATTAAATTAAAATGATTCAAAATCTTTGAATCGGAGTGAACTGAAGACAGATGGGAAAAGAGATTTTTCTCACAATAAACAAGGAAGGGAATCCACTTCTACTAATAATGAAATTTTTCTGCGTGTGTTTTTGAGCAGAGAAAAATAAAACGTCATTCTTACAGTCTTTTGAATGGGATGGGTTCCTTGGATCATACGTAAGAGTACAAGGTCTTAGTAGAGATAATGGCTGCAGTAAGTGCTTAAAGTACTTGCGTCCTCCTCTCATCTCGCTATCCCTTATTTGCATGCCTCACGATGTATTACTTAGGAACAAGTTCTCTAGCAGACTGTGTAAGCTTCAGAGTACTTTGCACATTGGTGCTCGTCGTGCATTTCCCCTAATCAATCTTTTCAATGAGATGAGCAGAAATTTTGGGGGGCTGAGAATGGGATCCAGGGTGATAAATCATGTTTTGTCTTAAATTCCTAAAGTCTAGCCTGGTAACTCAGGCACTGAACTGTAAGATTTGATTATCCTAATGAGGAAGGTCAAGGCATTTCAGAAAGAGAAAGTGTTCCGGGTCTATCAAGCACTATGGTGCTGCCAATACTTGGTTAACCTGAGGGTACCTGACTGTACAGTTCCAAGTCGTCTCTGCAGTGCCTCTAGCCGAGTGATATAATCTGTCAGGGCTCTGTCAGGATCATAATTCTGAAGCTGAGAACATGCTAAGGAACCAGGATTTAAATCAGCTGGAGGACCTGGGTACCTATGAGATTAAAAATACAAACATGAATCCCAATTATCCAGAAACAATACAAGTAACTCAGCCTACCACGACCCTGCCCTCAAAAGGTAGACCACTTGTACACTGCTCAATCTATATACCCCATACTACTGAGTCTGAATCATGTGGAAAGGAAAAAACTCTTCGATAAATTCAAAGCAGCTACTAAGTCATCAAAAGAATGTCCATCCAGTACACTGCCTGTCGCAGAGGCCATCAATAAAGGCTGCATATGTATAAATGCATCTTGCCCTGCAAACTTTAGAGGTGTTTTCAGAATTCCAGACTCTCAATTTTAGTTAATACCTTTCTCAATGTCTAGCCACAGCATACATACTAAATAACACTTGATCAGCTCTGCTTCCTATACCCTTGGAAACCAGTTACAAATTCAAAAACTGTTTTTGATCCTGAGCTTTAGATTATGTAACTAATACATAACTAAAGACACATTTAGCTATTTCAATGCAAAGAAGTCAAAGCCCTAACACTGTCCTTCATTCTCTGTTAAGTATTAGTATATTAGTATAGATTTCATCAAATTCTTACCTATTTTGAAATGGTAAAGGAGACCTTGGATAGTCCAGATCTGATCTTGAGCGATATGTACCATGTCTTGGTTCTCCATATAGCTCCAGCCCACCAGAAGAATGATAAAATGGGTCAGTCTTTTCGGCACCTAAAGTAATCCAAAATGTACCTTGTAAAGAAAAAAAATAGCAAGCCCTTGAAAAATTTCTACAAAATGGATAAGGGTTCAAAAGACTTACTATACTGTACTACACTACTATCTCCTATGTATAGTCACTTTCAATTATTCTTGCTACAGGAGAGAAACAATAGTACAGCTTGTTTCATTTACCTTTGGATATTAGTATTTCTGATAATCTGGAACTACACCTCTAAGAAAATAAACTATTTTAGTTTTTAAAGACCGCTTCTTAGTTTTAACTAGAGGTGAAGTGAGGGGTGTCTGTGTGTGGTTTGACAGAAAAGGCAATGTGGATAAAAAATATTAGATGAATACAGCCAAGTCCTTTTATCACTCTAGTATACTGGCTTTTACTGGAAAAAACTTGAAACCAAGATATGCTAACTTACAACACAGAATTCATTATGGTACAAATTTCATCTGTTTCAGTATAAGGAGGCGTATTTCAAAAACATTTTGCTTAGAGTACCACATATATTTTCCTCTTTCTCTGTGTAAAACATGTAAAAGTGGTGTACTACCAATACATATAGATATGCTGTGTGTCTATAATTCTGTGTGCTCCCCAGCTTTTGACCTCATCCTTTTGCCTGAAATGTTGAAGCCCTAATGTTTCAGTGTAGAGAGAAGGAATTTTAACTGTTATATCACCTACTGGAAAACAGAAACCTGTTTGAATATTGCTAAATTGTGAAAATTTCAAATCAAAACTTTCATATACTAGAGTAACAGCAATCCTATCTTGAACCAGAGCCTTAAACGCAGTTGTGCAAAGAGTGGGCTCTGGAGCCAGACTGTCAGGGTTTGCTGCTGACTCTACCACTTCCTACCGGGTAATTTGGGACAAATGACAAATGCTTTCCATGCCTCAGTTTTTCGTCTGTAAAGTAAAAAGAATAGTAACCGTACTTACATCATAGGATTATGAGAATACACGGAAAAAAGCAGGGCCTAGTGTGAACTAAGTGCTCCATAAATATCAGCTCTTATTACTCTTTAGAACAGCAAGGTCCCCAGCTTTGTTAGTTATAAGGGCTTTGTCTTTGGACAACACAGGTCCCAGAACACATTATTTGGAAGGTATTACACGTGCAGTAATTTTAGAGCATCATCAACATAAGAAAAAATTCTATTTTGACTTCACCTGGATTCAATCCAAAGCCATCCCTGTTAATATTGATGGAACCAGAACTTGTGACTCGATGCCACCGTCGAACCAAAAATTTCATTCTAAAAAAGATCCCAAGAAAAAATTTCACAGAACATCTATAGAGTAAAGAGTATAAACATACACTTGCAACAAAAATCAAGTCATACGTTTAAATATGAATGCAGAACAAATTTCTATATAATCACATGACTGCCTATCTAAGATTATGCAAATGTCCCCTGGTTTGTGGCAAAACTGACTGGAACAGAAGAACAGGGCTTCCCATGAGGCACCAGAGGTCTCTTCTTTTGCCAGTACCAGGTTCTGGTTTTAGAGGTACATGGGACATAAAGAGATGAAGAGCAGGGCTTCCCTGGTGGTGCAGTGGTTGAGGGTCCGCCTGCCGATGCAGGGGCCATAGGTCCGTGCTCCGGTCCGGGAAGATCCCATATGCCACGGAGCGGCTGGGCCCATGAGCCATGGCTGCTGAGTCTGCGCGTCTGGAGTCTGTGCTCCGCAACGGGAGAGGCCACAGCAGTGAGAGGCCCGCGTACCGCCAAAAAATAAAATAAAATAAAATAAAATAACAGATGAAGAGCAAAAGCAGAAAAGGTTAATTGGATGGGCAAAGAAAGGGTGAGAAGAAATGAAAAGAAGAAGAATGGAGACTAAAGGGGAGATGAGATGGAAAGAGAACAGAAAGACCCTTAAATTGGCAGTAAGAGAGAGCAGGGAAAACTGGAAAAGGAGTGAGGCCATGTAATCAGGGATGAAAAGCAGTGATGGCTTCAAAAGGAACAGGGGAGGCTGTGTCACAGCCCAGCTGTAGCAAGTTGCTGCCTGCCCCGTCCTAGCCCAAAGAGCTTTCTGGAGCACCAGGTTTGACTTCTTAATTCCAACTATTTTCAAGGCTCAGTTTTAGGAGGGTCAAAATACAATAAACATATAAGAGGTCAAGAAAAAGAGGGTGAAAAAGTGAAGTCCTTCAATGGCAACTGGCTTTCATGGAGCCTTCCCGAATTCTTGAAATCGAAATTAATAGCTAACTCCTGTGATCTGTCATTTAGTGTCTCCTAAGTTATGTGCATATTGGTATGCCCCACTAGAAAGTGAGCTGCCTTCAGGGATTTGGGCAGGGATTATGTCTTTTTTCTTTATCAATGCATCTCCCAGCACTTAACCCTGTACAAGCTGTATAAGGTGATGAAGGGAATGAAAGATGACAAAGGAAAAGGAAAAGATGAGGAAGGAAAGCTCTTTGCTTTCTCCAACCTTCTAATTCTTATGCTACTGCCAAGAAAAGACAGAACCAAAAAGGATGCCATTTGGCAAGGAGTCTGGGAGACACAATCCGCAGGCTGTAAGCCCCTGGCAGTATGGAGGCTGGCCTAGAAGGGCAGTAAGGAGCTGAAAGCCAGCAGATGCTACCCAGCACACAAAAACATAAATCACACCTCTTATTCTGCCTTCGTGGTCTTTTGAGGTACTTGTAAATAACCTGAATATAACGGAATTGGGTAATACTTAAAAAAAAAAATTTCCTTTGAGACTGTCTGGCTCCTACAGAAGTAAAAGGGAGAAGAAGCATGGAGAAGGTATCTAGGTGTCTGGGTATAACCAGCTAGCACCAGAGTTCCTAGCTTGGAACTACCAGAGCAGGAGTGACAAAAGCAACAGCACAGTCCAATGCAGAGTCAGGCCAGGGCTTTCTGTAGCTGGGCTGTGAGAGTGGGTTATTTTAGTAATGAAGAAAATGAACGTATGTCAGCCTAAGTAACTTTTCAAAAAACATTTTTCTCTCTCATGATGTCTTTTATTTATATGTCTGAACTAGTTCATGGACTTATTCAGATTAAAAAAAAAAAAAAAAAAAGAGACTAAATAAATAAATAAATTAAAAAAAGAAAAGAGAGACAACCCAGATTGGATGTCCCAGCCGAATCACTGGCTGCCTGCCTCTGGGAGGGCCCTTCTCATAGGCTCTCTATAGTATAACATAAAGTATCCCTGACTAAAGGATGAAAACCTAGAGAGAAGTAGGCATGTTTCAGTGATGGCAAGTGTCTTATACTATATGAATATGGAGCACAACGGGCAGAGAAAAGAGAGAGAACTGAAAATAACTAATCTCTTTAGAAAGTCTATTAAAATGCATTTTCTTTCAAGTATTTTACCTCGAAATTGCCATGGACACTCTGACAGCTGACCGAAACCTGGTGAAGCCCTTTGGACGGCTGGTGATCACCTCTAGATCCGTGAAGGCCGGATGTCCCCCCATTCGGGCAAGCAGAGCCAGGGTGGCATCCTCACATTCCTGGAACCCACCCAGCAACAGAAGCAGGTATTTCTTTTGATAAATGAGAGCTTTCCGAAAACTTTCTGCCCTCAGGTATTTGCCATAAATTCTCTATGATTAAAGAAAAGAAAAACATAAAGACATTATTAAGAAGTTATTCCAACTGTTCTCTAGGGGAAGATAACCTAGACTTTATTTTAAAAAAGTGGCAGTAGTAGAATGGCAGGTACCCTATCACTGTTTTCTACTTTATCAACAAAGGTAAAAAGTAAAGTTAAACCTTTATACTTCTGCCTCCCTTTAGTGAATGGATAGCTCCTATTAATCACATTCATTGCAAAAATTTTTGTCTTTGCATCATCACCGGAGTTTTTTTAATTGTATAGAGCTACTTTATTAGTATCATCACTGATCTATTTAACTTTTTCAATGTTAATGTTTTCTGTCCCTTTAAGAGTCATAAATTTATGTTCACTCCATAGCTGGAATAAATATTCCAAACATTTTCTTTCTTTCCTTGTTTTTTTTTTGGATTTTATGTTAACTGATTAAGGTAGTTGTACTACAATATTCATCATTAGTCATTAGACTATTCAGAGGGCTTACCACTTACAGAGCATGATCCTCTAATATCGACAGTAGTAGAGAGCTTCTGTTGGGAGTTGAAAAGCTAACTTTCTGTTGGTCTTTTAGGGATGAGACTGTGGGAAGTGGGACCATGAGCTCAAGGTGCTGCCTCTGTGACCATTAATAGAACTTAATCTTGTCCCAAACCCGGACATGCTTCACCACAATTTTTTTGTGACCAGCTAGAGATCTGCATTCAATGACAGACTGAGTACAGAGACCTAGAGACACAGCCTGAGTGCCACCTAAAATTCTTTAGTCTGACAATTAAGGTTAGTGATAGATGAAATAAGGCAAAAGCAGAGGACCAATTCTAGTATACATTTAGATGGAAGATGTCTCCTACCTTTACAGTGGCATGCTCAGAGTCAGGGCTCAGATTTTGAAGTAAAGCTTCATTTCTTAGTTCAGCTTTTAGTTTGTACACTTCAGCTTCTGCCCGTTTCAAGGATTTCTGGAGAGTCAACTTTTCTCTGTTCCAGACTTCTTTTTCTGAAGCAATGATGGCTTCAATGTTGGGGCCACCACTGAATGAAAACCTAGAAGACTGCAGAGGCCAGAGCCTACTTACATGATTTTAAAGAACAAGTTTCTGAAGAAGAATCTGAATTAAACATATTAAAGGTATCCCTATGAGGGTTATAGAATGCTCAGCTTTCCAACCTCAGACAGGGAAGTTCAAAGCCAATCTCAACTGACATTAAAGAATATCCACTAACTTTTAAGTTTATGACCTTGCTGAGTAGATTAACTTTACAACTAAAAATCTGTGTGAAAGCCTGGCCCCAGAGAAGATGTTTGGATTAGTAGAGCTTTCAACTAAAAAAGTCTAGAGACTTTTTTTTTTGGCCGTGCTTCACTAAAGGTTATCAGGATGTTAGTTACCCGACTAGGGGCTGAATCCAGGCCACAACAGTGAAAGTGCAGAGTCCTAACCCACTGACCACCAAGGAATTTCCGTTTTTTTGCTTGTTTTTTTTGTAGACTTTAAAAATGGACCATCTGGGTTCAAATGTTGAGCCTGTGCCTGAAAAAGTACACTGGAGAAGTGGGGAAAAAAACCCCAACTTGTACATAGGGAAGTGGGTCTCTATAGAAGCTGTGTGGATGTGTTATCATGCATCTGACCACATAGTTGGTCTTACAGGTCCTTCCTATCTTTATATTGGATGGTAACGGAGCTAGCAATTTAGTATTTTGTAGTTTTTAAATGGAAAAAATTTAAATAAATTCCCAGAGTAGTTTATTAGACTGAAATATGTAATTTAATGGCATTTTCCACTTTAGTTATGAACACAATTACTGATAAATAACTGACAAGAACAGGCAGAATGCACATGTGAACACTTCTTCACATGTATCTGCAATCGGTCCATAGGTAGCAAAGTACTTGGCTTTGGAGATAAGTATATCTTGGTTTGACTACTGACTTCAGTTTTCTGAAGTGCAAGGCAGGGTGTGGATAAGAGATTCTGAACATATATAACCCAGAATCTGGCAGAGAAGGCTCCCCATAAATAAATAATAGCTATTATTATTACTGTCATTCTTATAAAATTTTCCAGTGATCCTACTAAGAATCAGATGCTTAGTATGCTGCCATGATAAAAACAGACGTACATAATCTCTGCCAGCTCCTGTCTGTCGATAACACCTGATCTGCTCCTCCAGCTTCATAACCATGTTTCTTAAATCATTCTTTTCTTCAGTCAGTTGGCTGATATGTCCTGTCAGCTCAGTATTTTGTCTTAGTAGTCTTTCAGTTAATGAGCCACAAGAAGTACTTGGGGACCTTAAGGTAGGCTAAAAGACAAAATGGCAAAAGGTCATATAAGCACAAACTTTTACAAATAATGCATATAAAATGTGAAGTCACTGAGAACAACAGATTTCATGAAGAAATAGTGCTTGAGCTGTGTCTTAAATAATAAGTAGGACTCTACTAGGCAGGAAAGAAGGGCATATTAAGCAGAAGGAAGAGCACATGTAAAGGCACAAAGGCTTGAGTGTGAGTGTGTTGCTTTTAAGGAGCTAAAACACACCCGTTAAGATTAAACGTTGCTTTCATTTTATGGATAATAGACCTAAATGTAGGTAGTGAAGAGCCATGAAAGGCTTTAGGCTGTAGCATGCCATAAACAAAATTTACGTGTGAGAAAGATTCCTTTGATAGTACTGCGCAAAGTAGAGTAAATTAGAGGAGAAAGATCCTGATGTCAGGCAGACACATCAGGAAGTTACTGCCAACAGTCCAGGTGAGAAATGCTGAAGGCCTGAATGCAGGCAATGACTAAAGGCACTTAGGAGGAAGAGGGCACAGGTCTTAGTGACTGCTTGGATGTGCAAGTAAGAATGAAGGAAAGGGTCTAGGGTGACTTTCAACTGTCTAAACTGGATGATATCATGACCAAAAATGTGGGTTTGGGACAGGAAGGAGAAAAGGAAGACGATGCTCAGTTTGGATTGTGCCTGTGAGATTCCTAAAGGGGTCACTATGGGGTATGTTTCCCCAAGGAAAGATGTCTCATAACTAAGTGAAAATATAAACCTGGACCACAGGACAAAGGTTTCAGAATAGAACCATAGTCTACAAGAAGATAAGCTCCATAAAGGTGAGATTTTTACCAGATTTGTTCACTATAGCCCCAGAACCCAGTATAGTACCTGGCACACAGTAGGTGCCCAATGTAAGTATCTGTTCAATAATTAAGTCTACTGAGAATTCAGGCTGTGGAATGAATGAGCTTTCAGTTAGAGGGAAAAAATGGATGAGCATAAGAAGAACTCATGAAGATGATTGATGAAAGAAATGGAAGAAATGAGAGAATATTAACACAAAAGGAAAGGAAAGAGAGGGTATTTAAAATGGAAGAGGTCAAAAGTGTCAGATGCTACAAAGAAGCCAAGAATGTCAGGGACTGAAAAGATTCACCAGATTAGTCAATTGTCAACACACTGGTAGCATCCTGAGGGTGGTTTCATGGAGTGGTGAGGGTAAAAGACAGACTATTCTTTCAAGAAACTTTTCATAATATAATAAGAATTATAATTATTCAATAATGATAATTTTGTTTCCCCTCAAACTTTCACTACCTGCTATTGGGGAAAGGCAAACATTATTATTTTAAATAAATGAAAAGATATAATTAAAACTCTTTAGAAAATACAGTGCCAGTTTCAAATGATTCATATAATTTCCATTAAATCTTTGCTCTCGATACTATACAAAGTGTTTTTAGAAAGTCTTACCTCTTCGCCTGGCTGGCCACTTAATTTTTGTAGTTGTAAAACAATTCCATCAATATTTTCCTGAACCCAAACAAAATCTTCATCATCTGCTGTTTCAAACTGTAGTCTTCAAAAAAAAAAAAAAAAAAAAAAAGGGCAAAAAGTCAAAACATATCATCTCAAGGAGCAGTGTTGACTAACACAAACATTACACATCAGGCAACACTGCTTCACCTCTTACTTCTCCTTTACATTAAGTGTTCTCTTTCCCTGAGTCAGGATGTTAACGATATTTTTTTCCAGGTATATGAGTTTTGTTAAAGAATATCACCTCCTAATGTAAACATGAATTAACTTTAAAATTTGAATTTCCCACCCCTGGCTAGCTAAGAGTGAGGGACAGATTCTGTCCAGCTTGTCTAAGAATGCCATTTCCAGAGGTCAGGCAGAAAATTCTAACCTATTGGAGGCTTTCTGGGCTAGATGCTGTAGTTTTGAAGCCACACGTTGAAGTTTTTGTCTGATCATTTCTAATTCATGATTATAGCCAGCTCCTCCTCCATTCATTTCAATCATTTTAGGATAGCTTGATTCCTTTGTCTCTCCTATTTTCTGTTGAAGAACCCAATTTCTGGTTCGATCATTGGTTAAACTCCAAGTGGTTGGCTGGCAATTTTGGACAGAAAAAGAAAGAGCAATCATTATAAAATAAATAGCACATCACATTCTTTCTTAGGGGAACACAGTTATTGTTTTTATTCCAAATAAACTTCTATAGATTTCATTTTTAAATGATTTGTACATAGCTATTTAAATAATTTAATCCAATATCAAAATTATATATGATCACATGGCTACAGTATTCTTTTAAAAAATATTTTAAAACAAAATGTCCATTTACCTCATTAAGATTCTGATACAGAATTCTTCTACTTTCTCGTTTTTCTTCTCGTTCTAGTTCCTGCTTTTGGAATTCCTGCATAATTCCTTGCAGTCGTTTCCCTTCAAGGTCTAACTTATAAACTTGTTGCCTTTTCTCTTCCAGTTGGCGCTGAAGATCTTCCACTTTGGACTGAAGCTCATACATTTTTTTCTGTCCCTCAGTGTTGGCCTCTTGTTCTGTCTGCAATGTCTTCCTGTGAACCTGCCTATCCTTTTCCATTTGCTGTCTTGTTTGCAAAGAATCCAGTTTATATTTCTCAGTCTCATTTAACAATTCTACTATGCGACTGTGTTTCTCCTCTAGCTGTTTCTGAAGCTCTTTAAGGAGGTCCTCAGAGGGTAAGGATGGCCGAGACTGCCCACTATCATCACTGCTCTGTAGTTGTGCATGTAATTCCCGTTCCCTATCCAGGGTACTGCTCATTTCCCGAATTCGAACTTTCTCAGATTCAAGAAGTACTTGAAGCTCCAAGTTTCGACCTCGTTCTTCGGATAACTGGGCATCATGTAGCACTCTTTGTGATTCTATTTTCTGCTGTGATTCATTTAGTTGTTGTTTCTGTTGTTCCAAAAGCTGATTTAGCTGAATATTCCTTTGTTTCTGACCCTCAAGTGAAAATTTCAGATCCTTGTAGGAGAAAGTTGAATTTAAGAATTTATGGTAATATTATGGAGAATACTTTCAATAATATTAAGTATACAATTGTGCCTTTATTAATACTAAGTTGATAGTATCTGGTAAAAGAACTGATTATCCAATTTACTAACTTGTATTTTCAGTGGTTAGAGTGTAATTATTTGGACAGCCAGTTGATTTTCATCAAAGAATATCAACAAAATAGAGCTAAGCTACGTAATATTTTCTCTCCCAACATTAATCATATCTGGTTAAGAAATATGAAGCAGAGTACATTTCTTCTAGGATTAATAACCTTTAAAAATGAAAGTATTTCTGGGCTTCCGTGGTGGCGCAGTGGTTAAGAATCTGTCTGCCAATGCAGGGGACACGAGTTTGAGCCCTGGTCCCGGAAGATCCCACATGCTGCGGAGCAACTAGGCCCGTGCGCCACAACTACTGAGCCTGCACTCTAGAGCCCACGAGCCACAACTACTGAGACCATGCACCTAGAGCCCGTGCTCTGCAACAAGAGAGGCCACTGCAATGAGAAGCCCACGCACCGCAACGAAGAGTAGCCCCTGCTCCCCGCAACTAGAGAAAACCCACGCACAGCAACGAAGACCCAATGCAGCCAAAAATAAAAACAAAATAAAATAAATAAAGTTAAAAAAAAGAAAATAAAAGTATTTCTGATATAATGTGATGGGAGTTCCTGAAAACCTTTGAATTTTCCAATACCATACCACATAACTAAAAATAATAGGGCTTATGAGGAGAGCAGGTTTAGGGACAAACTACTCAAAACCTATAAAAATTTGTAATGATTAAAAAAATAGTAATCAATACCTGAGGAAATAACATGTCCTTGCTAGGTAGAAAGCTCACTGTGCCTGGAGGCTACCATCCATGGTGGACATTAAAAAAAAAAACAAAAAACCCAAAAAAGTAACAGGGCAGAAAATCTGGATTCTGGCTACACAGTCTTTTAGCACAGAGCTAGCGAGTACCAGGATTATGTGGATAGAAGAAGAGCTCCGAGCCAGGGGGAACTGTTAAAGTGGCACTGCCTGCAGTACAACCTGCTTTGAGCTGTGAGCTGTGCAAGGCTCGGGTGTGCCTCTCTGGGAGAGAGCCCAGCGTCTTAAAATATAGTAGCAAGGGCTCCTGCTGCCAGAAAAGTATCGCTGCTCTCCTTCCCTAGGAGAAAACAGGAACCTAAACTACTTCTGCGTTAAAAAGACACAACTGCCATATTTATCAAATTATATATGCACTAATTCAAATTCCTAAAACACATGCTGTAGCAGAACAGTTTCTATGCATCCTTGGATGCAAAAAAACAAAAAAAGATCATACCATTAGCAATTCCTGATAATACTTTAGATAACATTATAATATTCAACACATAGTGAACGACTTATTATACCTAATAATGAGTCTAAGGTCAACATTATAGGAAGAGGAATGTCTCTCTTCTATCACTGTGGATTTTTTCACAGATATTTAAAGACAAAGATAACAATACCTCAAGTTCTTCTTTATCCCGCTCTTCACTGCGTCCCAGCTTGGCTTTCTCTTTCTCCAAAGCCCACTGGAGCTCTCTGGACTTTTTCTGTTCACTTGCTAATGTGTCATTAAGCAAATGTACTTCATCCGTTTTATCTTTAACTTCCAACCTAAATCACAGAGACAAATGAACTTTCATAAAACTACTTTGACCAAGTATATTATTGACAGAGAACAGCTTCCACTGAAAAGTGGCGGCATATTATAAACTAGGTGGCGCTTCCCTGGTGACTCAGTGGTTAAGAATCCGCCTGCCAATGCAGGGGACATGGGTTCGATCCCTGGTCCGGGAAGATCCCACATGCCGCGAAGCAACTAAGCCCGTACGCCACAACTACTGAGCCTGCGCTCTAGAGCCCGTGAGCCACAACTGAGCTCACGTGCCACAACTACTGAAGCCCATGTGCCTAGAGCCCGTGCTCCACAACAAGAGAAGCCACTGCAATGAGAAGCCTGCGCACCACAAGGAAGAGTAGCCCCCACTCGCCGCAACTAGAGAAAGCCTGTGTGCAGCAACAAAGACCCAATGCAGCCAAAAATAAATAATTAAAAAAATAATAATAATAAAAAATAAACTTGCTAATAGGAAAATATAAACCTGCTAATAGGAAAATATAAACCATGTAAAGATTAAAGATTTTTTGACTGGGGTTCAGTCAAATTAACTGTTTCTAGTAATATAACTACTAGTTATTATTTACCATTGTAAACAATTTATTGTTACAAAATAATATGAATAAAAATTTCCTTTAACTTCTACTTAACATAAGAACCATTGTTTGTGTGTGAAAAAGTTCAAAATAATTGACTATACTTGTAATGTGTCCTTGGCAAGCAGAATATCTCAGTATTTACACCAACAAATTTATCCTTTTTACAAGCATTATCTTCAAAAAATTTTGCATATTTTAGCTAACTAAACCATGAATTCCATTGGGATCATAAATATCACTACAAATTACTTGGTGGTAAAATGAAGGTCAAATTTATGTATCTTATACAACAACAAGTCTCAAACAGAACTGAAGCCACGTAGAGAATATGCCAAAATACCTAATCATGAGTTTATCATTTGGAAAAATTTTGGGTGCTTCCTTTCCACTGTAGTTTTTCCTATAAGTAACAGTTTTATGTTATTTAAATATTATATACAATGTTACATTTTTGTAAGATATGCACAATGTCTGTGACAAAAGTACTCCAAGTCCTTCACTAATACAGGTTTATAATTAGGAAGCCTGGCAGACCTGAATGCCTCTAATTCCTTTAGGTGCTTATGCTGTGCCTTGAGTGTTGTTTCTAGTTCCAGTTTAGCTTGTGCAAGTTCACTTTTCAGTTCAGCAACCACCATTTTCTCAGAACTCAGTTGTTCCTGAAGTTCTGTTGCTCTGTCTTTCACACTGCTGAGCTCCACTTGCATCTCCAGCATTTGAGACTGCTTCTGCTGCATATTATATTCCAAGAGTTCTAAATGAAAAATTATTAATATTTAAAATATGATCTAGCAACTCATATTTGGCTTACATTTTGTTGATAATAACTGACTTGTTATTTAAGAGATTACTATAAAGTAAATGTGAAAAGATTACAGCCCCCAAAGTTAACTATTTATATAAATACATGCATATGCATATTTTCCTCACAGTGCTATATTGTCAAGATTTCAGAACTTTGTATAAATATATAAGGATGATAAAAACTTAACAATTCATTACTGGATACAAGACTTGAAATTAAAAAAAAACCTTGAGGTGTTCACATAATACTATAAATAGGAATTTATATTTGTCCATTCAGAATTTTGATAGCTCACACTAAAAAATTCCAATGGTTTTTGATAGCCGAAGTACTTGCAGGAGTCACCCCGTAACTCTGACTACAATGATTAGCACTGCTTGCTTGTTTTGTTCAGCCCTCCTTTGCAGACAGTCCCTAGGAATTTCATTATAACAAAAGTGGGAAGTCCAAACGCCAATTTGGATCACGGTTTTTTCTTTAAAAACATACCGAACCCTTGCTACATGTCTGTCACAATGAAAACAAAGTGAAATATTTAAATCCCTAAGGATAATAAATGAAAAAAATGTAATGAAATATATACATCAGGATCCATTTTTATAAAAAATATAAACTTATGTACATATGCACAATGAAATGTGTCTGGAGACATATTTCCTGGGTTTTAATAGTCATTAGTTTAGGATTTAGGAGATTCCAGGGGTGATTTTAACTCTGTTCTTCTGTTTCTCTATTCTACCCTAAATGTATTTTTAACTTAAAAAATTTTATCAAAGTTCATTACTTCCTATTACAATTCATATTACTGATGTCATGAGACAGGAATTACATTGGCTTTAGAGTATTCATGCTAAGTGAGACTTTTAAAACTATTTCTTAGAGAGTAGAGTCTAAGGATTTACATTTATAAATATGTATCTATGTGATACTAACTAAGCTTTCAACAGGGTCCTATTTAGTTAAGTAAAATACTAATAAATTCTCCAAAAATAATCTGCAATTAATCCTATGTCTAAATATAAGGGATATATTTAATTTGTAACCTCATTATACCTGTTTTCTCTAAAATATTTAAAGATATTTAAATTCTTCAGCTTTTCAATGACAAATGTGAGACTGGTATAACTTTCAAAACTGGCAAAAGTATAGGTGTTTCTACCTTTATATTAAACAGAAATGAGGACAAAGACATGTACGTGTCTTCACTAGATATGATGAAAAATTTCACTTTAATCTCTAATGATTTCCAGCTGCAGCTCAATTTAAGATTCCTCTATTGAAAAGTGAAAAGATTTGAACAAGCATACCACAAAAGCAAAAATCCAGCTAGCCAATAATCATACCACAAATAAGCCAATTCAGTTATTAGAGAAATGTAAATTAAAACCACAACAACAATCCACCGCATACCCACCAGATTGGCAACGAAAGGCTGACAATATCAACTTTTGGCAAAAATGTGAAGCAACAGAACTTTCATGTACTGCTAGAAAGTGCACAAATTGGTATGACCACTTCGGAAAACAGTCTGGCACTGTCTAATAAATTTGATGATATGTATTCTATGATCTAGCAATTCTACTCCTGGGTATGTATCCAGAAGACTCATGCATGTATGCATCAGAAACATGGCATAACAATGTGTAGAAGAGACTGAACTTAATAGCTAAAAAGTAGAAACAACTTAAATGTTCAACCGCAGAATGGATATATAAATTGTGAAATATTCACACAAGGGAATTCTATACAGTAACAAAAACGAATAAACTAGAGATAAATGTGGTAACGTAGAAGAATGTTATAGAGAGGTGAAAGAGACAAGACGCAAATATATACAGAGTGATAAAGTTCAAGAGCAAGAAAAACCTTAAACTTACGTGGTTTAGGAATATATAAATAGGCAGTTAAAAAATCAGGACAATGGTTACCTCCAGGGTACCACAGAGGAAGATGTGTTCTATATTACTACAGAGTAGCAGAAGGGGAATTCTGGAATACTTGACATGGATGAGGTTTCCACAGGTATTCCTTTAATAGTTTTTATACTGTATATTTTTGCATTTTTTGTATGTATGTTACAGTTCACACACACAAAAAAGGTATTAAAAAGAAATCGTTACTTCCATTGAGAATTTCTTTTTCTTTTAGGTTATCCACACATAGAGCTTCAAAACAAAGAAAGATAATGAACTTAATGGGTGAAACAACCTGATCAAGGCAATGCTTATTCATTTTAAATTAAATGTATCTGTTTATATGTCAGAAAATTGCTCTCTGTTGGATTATTCTGTAAGAGTTAACCATCATTCTCTTTCCACACATAGCTAACTGAAGCCAATTTCAACCTCTACAGGAGATAAAAGCAAAGTCCTTTGATATTTTAAAGCATGTCCTTACCAGCCTGTCTGGTGCACACAGCATTTTTTCTCTTGCAACTGAGCAACAACCCCCTTACCTCCACTACTACCTCCTCCTCCCAAATTCAAGAAGTGCTGCTTTTAAGATGCAGCAATAAGCTTAGATGGCACAGCATAACTGAGCATTTTTTATTTCATTCCCAAACCTGAGAATGAGTTTTTGCCTGGTCAGAGAACCCTAATGTAAACAAATATTTTTCAACTCTAAAAAAAAATTAAAAAAAATTATATATATGTGTGTATACATATATATATAGACACACACACACACACACGTATCTCTTAAGACAAATTGGACACCCCTTTAATCCCTGGAGTAATTAATGTAGATTAACTTCCTGATGTGAGAATGAGAAGAAAATGTGACTAAGAAAAAATGTGTTTTAACTGAATAATAATAAAGTGAAATCGTTTCACCTATTTGTGTCACCACATGAGCCTGTCATATAGCATACCTTGGCTTGGTTGATCATTCTCTTGTTCTCTTTTCAGAGTCATTTTCTTACCATTCATCTGAGCATGCAGTGCTTGAATTTCAGCTAACAAACTCCTTCTATCTGCTTTCTGGAGGCATTCCATGGCTGCTCGATATTCAATACCCTGTTAAAAAAAAAAAAAATCAAGAGAGATGTAAAAACAATAAAATTAACAACCAGGAAGTCTGAAGAATGACATGCTAAAATTTTGGGAAGATGTTACTAACGTTCTCTTCCTGCTCACTGGGATCTACTTTTTAGATAATAGTTTCCACGTTTATTTCAAAATTCTTTAAACACACAATAAAACATGATGAATAATATAATAAACACCCATGCACTTAGCCTAAGAAACAGCCCTTATACAGCTGAAGTCTCCTGTGTACAACTCCCTGAATACATCCTCCTCTGCACCATCTGCTCAAGAAATAACCAAATTCTAAGTCTGGTGTTATTTTCATGTACTCTGTACATACACACACATATCCTAAAAAATATACAGTTCTGTTTTAAAACTTTATGTAAACGGCATCATACTGTATTCATTTTTGTTTAATTTGCCTTTTTCACCGAACATGTTGGTGAACCATCCTGCCTGACACATACAGCTCTAATTCACATTCATTTTCAATGTTATTTAGTATTCCATAGTATGAATTATATAGCACATTTTATTTGAGCATCTTTTCATATATTTATTGGATACTCTCTATTTCTTCCATGAGCACATATCTATATCACTTGTCCATTTTTCCACTGGTTGTTTTATTCTCATTAGATATTTGGTCTGTAGATTTATTTTCTTGTGGTATTTCTGTCTGGCTTTAGAATCGGAACAATATTGTCCTCATAAAATGAGCTGGGAAGTGTTCCCTTCTTTATTTTGCAAGAGTTTGTGAAGAACTGGTATTAATTCTTCTTTCAACACTTGGTAGGATTCACTAGTGAAGTCGTCTGATACTGAACTTTACTTCGTGAGAAGTTTTAAAATTACTAATTTAACTCTTTGTTATACATTCAGATTTTCTATTTTTTCATGACTTAGTTTTAGTAGTTTGTATACTTTTAGGAATTTGTCCATTTAATGCCACTGTAAATAATTATTTTTAAAATTAAATTTTGGACTTATCTGGTGGTCCAACAGTTAAGACTCCATGCTTCCACTGCAGGGGGTGTGGGTTTGATCCCTGGTCCGGGAACTACGATCCCATATGCCGTGTGGCGTGGCCAAAAGTAAATAAATACATAAAATTACATTTTGTTTGTTGTTGAGAAATAAGATTTTTACATCTTGATCTTACATCCAACAACATAACCAAACTTTCCTATCGATTAAAAAAATCTACATGTGTAGATTCTCTTTAGTTTTCTATATAAGTGGATGAGGGGTCTTCCCTATTCCTACCCGTATTTAATTTCTCTTGCTTTTCTTTTCTAGCTAGATCTTTAGGACAAGGTTGAGCAAACTACTTAACCCTTTGTTAAGGAATGTTTTTAACATTTAACTATCAGATATGATGCTTGTTGTAGTTTTTGCAAGATATACCTGTTATATAGTTCATGAAATTCCTTTTTATTTTTAGTTTGTTATTTGTTTTAAGATGTTTTAAAATATGAAATGCATTCATTCATTTGTTCACTGTATCTCTTGAGATGATCACTGGGGTTTTTTACCCTTTAATTTGTTAAAGTGATGAGTCACAAGAATTTTTCTTAATGGTATGCTACCTTTGCATCCCTGGATAAGTATACGGTGATTGTGTCTCTAAAAAATATGCATTGGTGGATTTGGCTTGTTAATATTTTGTTTAGGATTTCTGCATCTATGTTCATGAATAAAATAGGCCCATAAAGTTTCTTTCCTGTATTATCTTTGTCTGATTTTGGTAACAGGGTTATACTAGCTTTCTAATAAAAAGACAGGGCGTTTCTCCAATCATCTTACAATGGGAGCACAGATACATACATACATACACATACACACACACACACACACACACACACACACACACACACACCCCCACCCACCCACCCACCCCTTTAACTATTCATTTGTTGATGGACATTTAGGCTGCTTCCATATCTTGGTAACTGTAAATAATGCTGCTATGAACTTTGGAGTGCATGTATCTTTCTGAATTAGTGGTTTTTTTTGGATATATACCCAGGAGTGGAATGCTGGATCTGAATGAGCTTTCATAAGCAAATATCTGCCCATTTCACCAAAGTTTTTGAATTGATATAAAATTATTCATAGTATTCTATTACTTTTGTATCTCAGCCATATCTTTAGTTATAATCCCATTTTTATTCTTAATTTTTTAAAAAGTGTGCTTTATCATTTTCCTTAACCTATTCTCCAGAAAAGTTTCTATTTTATTAACCTTTCAAAGAATCAACTTTCAAACGTGTTTATGTTCTCTACTGTACAAGCATATGCATTTCACTAATTTCTTTTTTCCTTATTACAGTTGAGCCTCATTATTTGTGAATTACATATTTAAGAATTTGCCTACTCATTAAAATTTATCTGTAACCCTTAATTCAATACTTGCGGTGCTCTTAAGTTTACTCTCCTACATGTGCACACAACAGCAAAAAATTTAAATTGCCACATGTGCATGTTCCTAGCTGAAGTCGAACAAAGTGACACTCTGCCGCCTTCTTTCATCTCTTATACTATAAACAAGTGTCCTGTTTGCCATCTATTTAGTGCTGTATTTTTGATACTTTTGTGCTTTTTATTGGTGATTTTGCTGTTTAAAATGGTCCCCAAGCATAGATATGAAGTACTATCTAGTATGCCTAAGCATAAGAAGGCTGAAAGATACATTACAGAGAAAATGCATGTGTTAGAAAATCTTTGTTTAGGTTTAAGTTATAATGCTGTTGGCCATGAGTTCAATGTTAATGAGTCAACAATACATAGTAAATAGGGTGTCTTTAAACAGAAACACACATAAAACAAGATTCTGTATTGACTGGTTGACAAAAATGTCACCAGGTGCTCACAGAAGCCTACCCCCACCCCCCCATCTTATTTCCCCTGGTGGCAATAGCTCAACATTCACAGCAGCTTTACGGAATCTAACTACTGTAAATAATGAGAACTGATGGTATTTTATTCCTTCTATTTTCTTTGGACTTATTTTGTTACTCTTTTTCTAACTTCCCAAGTTGGATGATTAGCTCATTAATTTTTAGTCTTGCTTATTTTCTAACATAAGACAAAACATTTAAGGTAATAATTTTTCTCCTAAATATTCTTAGTGGTTCCTGTTAAAATTTTAACCTTCAGACTTACTCTAAAACTAATCAATAGCTCACTTTCTCATTACTATTAAAAAGCATTCTTTGTTTTAAAGTTTGAGTTAAAGTTTCATTTTGATACCTGTTCTTGTATTCTCTGTTCCAAACAGTTTAATAATTCAACTGCATCTCTAGTACCTAGAGCTGTCAGCTCAGTCTGAAATGCAGCTAGTAAAACACCGTGCTCCTTTAAGAAAACCTGCTGAAGAGCAAGCAGAAGTTCACCTCGCCAGTCAGAGGAGCTCTCATGAGATTGAGAACTATCATAAACCTATAAAAAACAAAAGTTAGTTTTCAAATAAGCATGTTTAAGAACTGTTCTAAAAATGCTACCTGTCTACTAACCAAAATCAGTATTAGAAGCCTAAGAGGATACAGATTTATTTTCAAGTGTGCAACTTGGGGCATTTAAAAGTATATAGAAATTCATGTGAAAATACATCATAAAAGACAACAATTTATTTTGTAAAGTGACTTATTATCGATAAAAATCATATAAAGCTCTTTAGATGCATAATATTCTTTGAGTACCTTGGCTTCCCTTTGCATTTGCATTTTGGTAATCAAATCCTTAAGAGATGAGATTGTACTGAGGTAAGCTCTTCTCTCTTCTAGCCAAGATTCTGAAGCTTGCTGAACAGAATGGTCTTCTCCGTCACTACAGGGAGACTCAGTAAGAGAGAGCACCTGCATGCCTTCATTATGGACGGCTCTCAGTAATCCCTAGAAACCATAACCCAAAAGCCAGAATTAGGACATTTTTTCAAAGACTGCAAAGTCAGACACGGAAAGAGAAACAAATTTTAACATAGTTTTATCCCAGTTAGACTGATTTAGAAAAGCCACTGCAGAAAGGAAACACCAGCCTACCATTACTGAATGTCTTCTTCCTATGGAGGGGTAAGCCAATCCCAGAAGACAGCCTATGACTTTGTGTAGCTCTCATCTCTAAGTTCCACATTTACCTAATGTGCTCTTCCTGGATTTAATTATTAGACACTAATTTGACCAAAAGAAATATGTAGGAGATAAGCTCTAGTCTTTGAGACTGCTTTAATAATTTTGGCAAACAAAAATATTAGGAATAGAAATTTTAAAAAAATCTATTAAATATACTGTACTTTATTATCTGCAGAATACAGAAATAAAACTAGAGCCCCAAGGTTCCTTCTAGCTATGCAATTCTCTCTTCAGAGAGATCTTACTATAGTATAGATCTTCTATACTAACTTCTAATAAACTGCTATGTTCAATGTAGAAAGTTTTACTAAAAGATGTCTGCCTTTTAGTACCTTTATTTTCTTTGGAAATGAATCTGTTGAACTTTCACCTTCTTCGCCTCGGCCTTCTGATGCTGTGTCAAATCCCTGACTTTGTGTAAGATAAATTCCCTGACCCCAGTCTGATCCAGAATCTAAAATAAAGAAAACCATTGACTATTAAAGAGAAACAAACTCTTTTTAAACAAGTACTACACAAATTCTAGAAATTTATATAACTTACCACTGGAACATATTTCTCTACTTTGGTAAGCATCGGAATGTGTTAATTCAGGAACTGAGGAGCCCTAATCAGAAAAAAAAAAAAAAAGAAGATAACATTTTTTGGCTTTAATAAAAACAGGATCCAATGAATAGTTTTATTCTTTTGTAATGCTGTCAAAAAAGAAAAAAACAAATATGTCACACCTTTCACAATAAATGAAATATCCATGGTTTACAGTAAGTCTTTAATTTTTTTCTTCATGGATATTACCATAATAATAAGAGACATTAATAAATTAAGGAATGATAACATTGGGTTCTAAATCTGCACAGGAGCTTTGTGGAACATTATTATTTGACTCTACACAATGCAAAGATTTTAAATTGTAATTTTATCATAAAGAAGAGATTGCCCCAAATTTCTCTGTCTCTTTAAAAACATAAAATTCTGGGGAAAAAAATCATAGAATGTTGAAAAAACACATTATGAAAACCAAATACCTCTTTAGATCTCAGACACTGTATCACTGACTTCAAGGTACCACATTCCTCTGTCAGTAACTGAATAGCAACATAGTGATCTCTCTTTAAGGTTTCAGTTTCTGAAATATGTCTGGATTCCATATCCAGAATCTCAGCAGCATGTAGTTCTTGCATCTGCTCAATTTTTTCAGTAAACTGATTAATTACTTCAGTGACTTCCTCTGATGAACATTCACTCCGTAAATCAATTTGGATTCCTGCATTTCTAACAAGAATTTGTGGAGTCTGATTGCTGCTGTTGACCTTGAGAGTACCATCTGTCTGTGATGCAGAGCTTTTACGCACTTCTATAGGAAGTGGCTCGAACGTGCAGAACTTTCTGTTTTCTTGTACCTTGGTATTATCTTCTTTTTCTAAGAAGTAGGATAATTTCTCTTCTGCCTTTTTGAGTTGATCCCTAACTTGGCTTAAGTCTTTCTGGAGGAATGCCATATTTGTTTCTTTTACCTAAAACATAATGAATAGAACAGTAGAACATTCAGTTAAAAATGTCACATGTAGGGCTTCCCTGGTGGCACAGTGGTTGGGAGTCCGCCTGCCGATGCAGGGGACATGGGTTCGCGCCCCGGTCCAGGAAGATCCCACATGCCGTGGAGCGGCTGGGCCCATGAGCTATCCATGGTCGCTGAGCCTGCGCGTCCGGAGCCTGTGCTCCGCAACAGGAGAGGCCACAACAGTGAGAGGCCCGCGTACCACAAAAAAAAAAAAAAAAAAAAAAAAGTCACATGTAGAATTTAGGGTAGAGAGGAGAGTGTAATTCATGCTAATATGTTCATTTTCCTCTGAATAACAGGAAAAACATTTCAGAAACACTCACAGTTTTCATCTATATTCACATATATGTATAGTCACAGATTACCACAGAAGTGAAATCATTTGATCAGCCTCTACTTTTGGTTCTCAGGGGATATACAGTACTCTTTAACATGCCTTTCTCCTCTTTCATTAACAGACTAGAGATTAAAAGCATCCCCCTAAAAAAGATTCCAAGGAAAACCAAACAAGAAAGATGACAGTAACGAAATTATATAATACCTTTTCATCAAATTTACAAAAGTTTTTTCCTAGCTGTTAAGTTATAGATCTGGGTTTGTTTTCATATAAGAGAATATACACTTTGAAATAAAATTAAGATAGGTAGAAATTGGAGCTATGTTACTTATTTTACCAAAAGCTCTTCTTGAAGTTCTTCTGCCTTCTCTTTATAACTGGCAAGTTCCTCTTTGGTAGCTGCTGACTCAGCTGTAAGAGTCTCAAATCGACCAAAAAATTCATTTTCTTCACTGGTATGAATCAGCTCAGTAGTTGTCTAAATGGCAGTGGAAAACATGAACACATTATTTTCAAAAAACAAAGCCAAGTTCAAGGTACTTGTGCATTCCAATAAAACTTTTTCAGGAAAGACTGCTTATCAGATAAAAGGGGTTAAAATGATCCATGTTCTTTCAACAAATAGGGAAACTCTTCACAAACATCATTTTATATTCTTTCTTTATTTTTTTGGCTGCATCGGGTCTTCACTGAGGCACACGGGATCTTCGCTGAGGCATGCGGGACCTTTCGGTGTGGCATGCGGACTTCTCTCTAGTTGTGGCGTGCGGGTTTTTTTTCTTTTTTTCTCTTCTCTAGCTGTGGAGTGCAGGCTCCAGGGTGCGTGGGCTCTGTAGTTGTGGTGCACAGGTTTAGTCGCCTCACGGCATGTAGGATTTTAGTTCCCCGACCAGGGATTGAACCCACATTCCCTGCATTGGAACGTGGATTCTTTACCACTGGACCACCGGGGAAGTCCCCATTTTATATTCCTGAGACAGTAAGAAAAGAATGATATTTCTGGGAATGAACGGTAAATCATGTCATTAGAACATATCCTAAAATTTTATAATTAATGAAAATAGTTTACCCATTCAAAAAAGTTTCATATTTATATCACTTTCCTCAAAAGATACCACGTGTTACTTTAGAAGTTTTATATATATGGAAAGTCACATTACTATTTTATTTTATTTATTTATTTTAAAATATTTATTTATTTTATTTTTGGCTGCGTCGGGTCTTAGTTGGGGCAGGCGGGATCTTCGTTGCAGCATGCAGGATCTTTTGTTGAGGCGCATGGGCTTCTCTCTAATTGTGGTACGTGGGCTCAGCAGTTGCAGCGTGCAGGCTCCAGAGCACATGGGCTCTGTAGTTGTGGCTCATGTGCTCAGTAGTTGCGACGTGCGGGTTTAGCTGCCCTGTGGCATGTGGGATCTTGGTTCCCCGACCAGGGTTCGAACCCGTGTCCCCTGAATTGGAAGGTGGATTCTTAACCACTGGACCACCAGGGAAGTCCCATCACATTACTATTTTAAATATCATTTACAGTAATTTATATAGTTCCAGTGAGCTAGGAGGAAAAAGCCTAGTAAATGGAAAGAATTGTTATCCTTTGCAAAATAAATATTTATAGAATCCTAATATATCAGTTAATTTCTGGTGTTCAGATAGGACTATACATTAACTTCTCAAAATTATAAATATATGAAGTGAGAATTTGAAAATTAAAGTCCTTTCACACCTGTCCTATCCTATGCTAAGAAATAACTGTGATTTCAGATCTTTACATAAGTAGACTTAAAGGGGTGAAAGGATGAAATCTATTATGAGGTATAAAATCTGCAAAAGTGAATGACTTAAGACTCATACATTAATTCACTAGAACACTAATATATTTTGACATTTTCATTACTTAAAAGGAATGATGACCACTTAACATGCATGTTAGAGGAAAAAGGAAAAAACCCCCACAAATTCCAGAGGACATTTGCTATACTTAACATTTCCAAGTTTCTTCTGACTGCTCTACTTAATGACTATGGTAGTGAAATAAATATTGTGATTTTAAGACCACAAAATATAGCTTGTATCCATTGTTCTGGTGATAATAATGACTGTATGGAATGGTAATATTTTTTATAAAAACCCTTTATATATGAATCGCTAGATGTAAAGAACACTGTATTTAATAAATCAGCAGTAAGTTTAAGGAACAGGGAAAAGAGAGTTAGTTTCTTGGGGTATTTAAGTGGAAAAAAATCAAATACAAACTAACCTTGAGAACTTCAAAATCTCCTAGAGGGCTTCTTTTCCTTTCTTTGCTTCCCTGTTTTTTCTCATTGTCCTCCAATAGCTTCTGTAGCTCTAGTAGCGTCTTTTCTTTTTCCAAAGCATTTTTTTCTGCAGTTTCTACCTGCATTTCAACCACCTGGCTTTCTAACTCTGATATTCTCAAGGTCAGTGCTGACACATTTGACTCCACCTCATTTTCCGTTAGTTGGTTTAAATTCTGTGTATTTGTTCCTCCAGGTTCTGGTGAAACTGCTTGTTTATCTTGACAGAATTTTGCATATTCTTTAACTGCTTCGAGTTGGACCTGACTCACAAGAGCAGCAGCCACCTTTTCCTCAAGTATATTTTGCAGGTTTGCCATCTTCTTTTTCAGTGCTTCTTTTTCAGACTGGCCTTGCTCCTGCAGGTCCTTTATTTGTTTATGACATTGGGTAAGTTCTAAGTCCTTTGCACTCACAGTGCTCTCAAGTTGTAGCACCTGTGTTTGCAAACTGCTTATGGAAACTCTGCTGTTTTCTTCAAAAGATTTGAGGTAAGTCGGATTTTCTAGGGGTTTACGAGCACCCTCAGTAAGGACTACTTCTAGTCCAGGTTTGTTTCTGCTCAGATCATCTACAGCCATGTTAACACTTTTCTCTGGTATACTATGGATTTCTTCCATATTTTCACGTTCTCTCTTTAAGCTACATAATTCTTGTGTTAGCTGGTTCATTTTTAAATTGGTTTCTTTAAGTACACTTTTTGTCAAGGCCATTTCTTCATTAGTGGTTTCTACTTGTTTTTCCAAAGCCAGTTTTTCAGCTATTACTATATCCAACTGATGTTTTAAACTATCTGCTTCTTCTGGGAGAGAATTAGTAACCACCGATGTCTTCTGTTCAATATTTGCCAATTCCTGTTGAAGCTTTTCAATCACTTCATTGAGCTGCTCAATTTCTTCTTCTCTATTTTTCTTCACACGTTCTTGATCACTCATCAAACATTCTATCTGGGTTTCAAGATCCCTTATTAGTTCATTTTTTTCTTCAATAACCTATTAGTTAACAAAAAAGTAACATATACAATAAATATGTATTTATATTTAGGGAATTTTATTTTATTTTAGGGCAGGATCTTAAAGTGTTGATCACACACTCAAAAATAATTTACTTCTCAGACACCCTAAATTAATTTTAATATAGACCAACAGTCCTCCATCACATCAAACAAGGACCTTATTTAGAACATCATTCAGAAAGTCATTAAACATAAAGTAATTTAGGCATTTAATAGATGGTTTCCTATACGTAAAATAGTCAATATCAATACAATCTAATTGAAAAGGATGCAGTATTGAAATATAACAGTCTATAACAGGATAAAGTACTGAAATAAAAGTCTAAAACAGTGCTCAAATGTCATTATCTTATTTAGCTCACACAAAACAGAAGAATTTTTAATAGATTTGGTTAGAGTCATATGATGAAATCTGAGTCACCAGAGACTCCCTATAAAACATCAAAAATCTTTGACAATGTTAGGAAGGGATAAACATATACATAGCTTGTTAAACCAGTATGTCTTATTAAATTAAAATTAATGGGTAAAAGAGAATTAAAGTTTTACTTGGTTTTTATATTCACAAAGAAACTGAAAAATAACCATCTTGCCCTTTAAAATTCTAGCTTAGCCACTATGGAAAACAGTATGGAGGTTCCTTAAAAAACTGAAAACAGAGCTACTATATGATCCAGCAATCCTACTCCCGGGCATGTATCCACAAAAGACAAAAACTCTAATTTGAAAAGATACATGCACCCCAATGTTCATAGCAGCACAAATTACTATACATAAAATAGATAAAGAACAAAGATTTACTTTATAACACAGGGAACTCTGTTTAATATTTTGTAATGACCTATAATGGAAAATAATCTGGAAAAAAAAAAAAACCTAGATCACTTTGCTGTACACCTGAAACTAACACAATATTGTAAATCAACTATACTTCAATAAAAAATAAAAATAAAATTCTAGTTTAAATAATTTCATGTAATAATTTTAAATTAGTGTACCTTGTTATCTGTTGTAATTTTAAGTTGATGCTGAAGTTTCGTAATTTGCTCATTCAATTGGTCAATTTCTACCTCTTTTTCCTGCATTATTTGAGCAAATTTCCCAAATAGTACATGTTGGTCCTGGGTAGAGATAGGATCAGCTTGCTTTATGGCAAATCCCAGTTTCTCCATTTCATCCTAGGAACAAAAATAACCATCCCAGTTGGATAGGGCATTACACGTGATTTTCGGAACATTCTGTCAATTAAGTCTTACCAAGCTATAGCATCTAAAACATACAAATGAAAAAAAAAAAAATCAGAGCTATTATATAATTATTGTAAATCAATAATTCTTAAAATGTTTTGATAAAGGTCTCCAAAATTTTTCATTTCTGATGAATTCAAATGTTTATGTTGGCTTGAAGATAAATTCCATGCAAATCCATCTGCAGCTAATGTTCCTCTTTTAAGTATTATTTAGCGGCTGGATTTAGCAAATGCTTAATACTACAACTACTACACAAGACAAAAACAATGAATTATTTAGAGGCAAAGTTTTCCTTAAGTAATTACCTTAAATAATTTGTTTTCTTGTTCAAGTTCTTGTAGGCGGGTAGTAGATTCCTTTTTCTGTATTTCTAATTGCATATGTAGTTGCTGGACTTCTTCATTCTTATTTTCCAGTTCTTCTCTGAACTGTTCTAACTGTTCTTCTAAGTTTGTGATCTTTGATACCAAAATTATCAAAAGGAAAGAGAAAAAACTGTTCATACAAATGTTTATTTGTCAAGAGAGAATGAAAAGTGCTGTATTGGCTCTATAGTATATATGCTTAAAACACGTGAGCCATGAGAATAAAGGAAAGGGGTTTCTCTAAGCCAGATGTAACTGTGTGGTTTCTAGACATTTTCAAACTAAACACCTTTAAACCATCCTGCCCAAAGCAAAGACGAGACCTTCAGAGGAAGGATACAAGGAGCCATTTCCTACCTAAAATTATCCTCTGATAAAGCATAAAAGAGTCATGGGAGGAAGGAAAAGAGTCCACATTTTAGATCTTATTTTATGTTAAATTAATTGCTATTAAAAATGCTCAAGAAAGCTGTAGAATTAGGTCAGTTATTTTAGCCACCAGGTGAGATTAGCTCAATTTAGTCCATATCAATACTTAACCCAATGAAAGGTTTGGCAGCCACATGCCTTATTTGAGCAGAAGGAAGCAGAGGTAGATGCTAAGAGCAAGAGACCCTTAGGTCTGAAATAACAGAAACTTAAAGAGTAAGTTACTAAAACCATTTTAGGAGAAAATTAGAGTGTTCCTATATGTAGGACAACTGAAATTCAGCTCATTTCTGAGCACAGATTACCACTAATGGTAAAGCAACTGCTCTTTGATGGCTATGTAGAGACTGAAACTAATGATGAATATTAAGAGTTTGGTTTAATATTTGGGTTTGGTTGAGGAGAGGAACAGTCATTTAGCTCAATGCTTTGTAGTTTCTTAATACATTTTTAATGAATGGATTTTCAAATGTGTATTTACCTATGATCAAAATTGCTGCATTAAAAGCAACCTAAGACACAAGAGCAGCATTTAGTGGCAGCTGGCTCAGAAAGTACATATAAAACATTTATTACCTTAGAACTTGAAAGGGAGCATATTCTGATTACACACCGATACGTAATCAGAATCATATCTTAGCATTAGCAAGACAAAGACCTTCAGAATCATTTAGCCTAATATTTCATTAATAGAAATCATACTGATATTAGTAACAATAGCTATCATTTATAGACAATTTACTGTTAGGCACTGCATAAGATGCTTTATATGTATTATTTTTTAAAAAACCCTATAACAACTTTATGAGATCTTTACTAGGATTATCTCCATTTCAGAGATGAGGAAGGGGGTCACTGAGAGAGGAGCACCTTGACCTGCAGTCACAAGGCCAGTATGTGGAAGCCAGTTTTTGAACCTCAGGAGTTTACCTCTGGAAGCTTACATTCTTAACTATCATTTATCCTGCTTCTAATAACTAATGTCTAAGACATATTTAAATAATTTTCTTTAACACTGATATTAAACTCAGTAGGCACACCTTAAATATAGTTAGTAGATGTGCATATATAATTATCAGGTTAGTTTGCTGAAAATTGTGATGATTATATCTTCTTCAAAGTTACCTAATATAATGGTATTTACACTTATCCCTATCTTCTATGACTACGTTTGATGACAAGGTATTATTTCAACACATACATAGATATTTAAGTTCAAAATTACTGCCCTTGCCCTGCCTCACCTGATACTTATTTTCTTTTTTGATAAAACAGTTTATGGTCAAATTCTTAGCCTTAATATTCAAAGAGTGGTCCCTGGAGCAGAAGTGGCCTCACCTGGGAACATGTTAGAAGCACAGATTCTCAAGCCCCACCCCAGACCTACTGAATCAGATTCTTCATTTTAACAAGATCCCCACGGGATTCATATGCACATTAAAGTTTGAGAAGCACTGGTCTAAAGTACTAACATTCCCATCATAAGTAGCTGAACTTGAGGCATAAAAACAGAGACTTCAATTCCCAAAATGACACTGTAAGGCATTCTCTTCTCTTACTCAGCAGTTGCAGTCCCTGGCTGTCTTATTACTGAGTCTATGACAACCAAAAACCAGAAAAATATTATTAAGGTCTAAAAATAGAATGGTAGCTTTCTGGTTTAACCTTGTTCTATTTTGCTACCAAATGATATCTAGATTGTTTGGATTACATTAATTTGCACGTATTTGTGTTTTAAGTATTCTTCTCTTTCAAATGTGTGTGTGTGTGTGTGTGTGTGTGTGTGTATGTATGTATGTATATGTGTGTATACATATCCTAGTTAGATAGGAGATTCCTTGAAGATCGGTACTGGTTTTACAATTGGACAGTGGTGTTTTACAATTGGACAGTGGTGTTCTACACATAGGAGTTCAATAAATGTTGAATGACAGTCTATAATACTTCTCACCAACAGGGCAAAACATGCCCGGATGTTTTGGCAGTATAGCATCACAGGGCTCCAGAATCAGAGAAATCGAGGAGGAATTCTTGTTTAACCACTTACTGTGTGACTATGAGCAAGTTCCTTAACCTCTCTTAAGATCTGGTTTACTCATGTATAAAGTGGAAATATCAATAGAACCTATCCTCAGGGAGACTGCAAGGGTTAATGACATAAGATGTTTAAAATACTTAGCACTTTCTAGCACAGACTTCAACAAAGTTAACTATTATTATTTACTATTGCCATTTGTAAGCCAGATCTCTTTAACTCTATAAAGAGCTAAAACCACCTTCACAGAGCTAAAACCTAACTGAAGGCATCTTTTTCTTAAAGAAATTCTTCCTTCTATTTCTCTCCACATTATTCTCCTTCTCTTATACATCCTGAAATTCCTATCTTCTAAGGTTTTCTTCTCTTTCTATTCATTTTGAATTTCTAAATACTGTAATAAACTTTAAAACAAAGTTTTACACAAACAGGCTATGAGAGTAGTAGGAAGTATCTCAGATATAATGACACATAGACATCTTATGTTTATACTATCAGATATCTGAAAACATTTGCCTAGTACAGGAGAGAATGCTTAAGAAGTTATTTCCATTAAAAGATATATGTTTCAATTTTACATTCCTATCTTTCAGTCTCCAGTTACTGAGTGAGTGGGTTCTGACAGAATACTTGTCACTGTTATTCAAACGTGAATAACAGTGACAAGTATTAGTAGACCAACGTTAGCCATCAGTTTAATTCTTTACTCATTCAACATGGCTGCCTCTGTTTCATCTGTAAAAACTGGGAGCTGGTTGACAGAAGCTCTCTAAGGCCTCTTGTAGTTCCAACAACTATGAGTCTAAGTAAATAGTAGGCAGTTATTGGATACTTACTTCAAGAAATTAAGGTGTTAAGTAGCATTAAATAAAATTCAAATGACAATAAAAATATAAAATTAGTAAACTTAATCAGTTACCCATAATCAATTATCATTGCCTTTGCAACCAGTTTTGGAGTTCCATTTTTTTAGAAAGCAGACAATTTATTTGATTATTTAGTGTAAGGTAAATCTTTAAATGTTAATTCTTTCCGAAACACACAGAAGTGGTTACGTATCAACAAAAATGTTCTCTGTCTCTCACATAAAAGCCAAAAAACAAAATAAATACGAATCTCTTAGATAAACATTAGTCAGTACTACATGAAAATGAGAAAATAACCATTCTCATGGAAATGATCATTTGCATTAGTCATTTATATAGATGACTTTTTTCTCCTCCAAACTACAAGCTCTCCAAGCTATAGTTTTAGCTGACATCTAAATCATTCTTCTATTTTTCAAAGCACTCATTAACATTAATATACTGTTTACATTCAATAAGTATTTCTTAAAATACATCAAATGTCCTGATAAAATTATATGGAAAGAGATAAAAATGTAATTAAAAATTTTAAAACATTTAAAATATGATATAGCTAGACGACACAGAGTACAATATGCTTTAGAAAAACTAATGGTAGACAAAGGTTTAAATAATTAGGAACTGGAAATTACTGTTTCAAAAGTGCATTTTCTGGTTTTTTTTTTTTTTGGAAAGGGAGGGAGTAGAAAAACATAAAAGAACTTTATAGAATTACTTTATTATTAATCTTTTGTTTTAAGAACATGTTTAGCACACTGTAAAAAGGCACTGTTATCTCCCAGGGCAATACAACTTAAAAAAAACCAAAACCCACAGCAAAGTAGCAGTAATTCAAAGCCTATGGTAAGGTCAAGAGGAAGATACTGCCTTGGGTCCAAACCCTACTATCTCTCTGCACTCTCTTCTTCACTGAATTCATACCTACCAAACCAGCCACCTTTTCCGTCCTCAAAACTTCCTCCCATGTCCAAGCGTTTTTACTTGTCCCCTCTTCTTCATTCCAGTTTATTTGTTCAAATGTTTACTGTCTTCCAAGTTCAACTTAGGCAATAAGCTAAGAAACTCTAAACTTTAGTTTTAGACCATAAACTTCATTCTAATCAAATGATATTTTCTAAAATAATTCAAGCCACACTTTGTCATTAAAAATAAACTTACCTCTTTTTCCTTTCTGTCTATGGCATCTCGCTCAGCCTGCAACTGTATTTCTAGAGACAATTCCGCTTTAGCTTCTACAGATCCAAACTGTCTTCGGTCCTCTACCTTTAAATATATAAGAATTTTCTCAAAATTTCAGACATTAAATCCTGACTATCCATTTTAATTGGAGAAGCAGCAATTCTATTTCTCCAATTAGAAGTAGATAATCTACATTAGTGAATGATCAAAAGTTACAACATTCAGTCTTGAATGCATCTTATACAAATTAAGACAGGAATTGCTTGACAATCTTAAAATTCATTTCTCAGACAAAATGAAGGCTATCCCCTCAACTGCTCCCCTCCCAATTTCCTTATCCTGCTCTTCTTTCATTCATCTTTGCTTTCTGTAGCATAACAGGAACAGATCTCATTGCTTCTTAGTTTGGGGTAAAGCATCAGCCTAAACTGGTGCTTACAGCTTTTTCACTTTGCTATTATTTTAGAATCACAAACTTACTGCTGGTTAAAAGGGTAATTAATTCTTCTGGTTTAATTAATCTTTCTTTATCAGGACTCATATGCAAGGAACATTTGGAGATAAGAATAAACAGAAATGGTTACGATGTCAATGAAGACATCAAGATATATACACTATGCAATAATATCAACAAAGCATCATCAGTGATTTTTTTAATTAAACTGATGTTCGGGGCTTCCCTGGTGGCACCGTGGTTGAGAGTCCGCCTGCCGATGCAGGGGACACGGGTTCGTGCCCCGGTCTGGGAGGATCCCACATGCTGCGGAGCAGCTAGCCCTGTGAGCCACAACTACAGAGCCTGCACGTCCGGAACCTGTGCTCCGCAACGGGAGAAGCCACGACAGTGAGAGGCCCGCGTACCGCAAACAAAAACAAAAACAAAAACAAAAACTGATGTTCATGTAACTAAGAGTAATCCGTACTAAAACACTTGATAAAATTAACCAAAAGAAAATGTCACACCTTTTGAAAACTGTCCGTACTCATGAGTAAGACTTGCTCCAATTCCCTTACTCTGAACTCCAGTTTCTCAATTTCTTCATTACGCTCCTGTATATCCCTCTGAAGCTGCTCTTTAGAGAGCAAAAGCTCACTGCACTTGTCCGTTTTTTCTTTCAGATGATTTGTTAACTGTTCAACCTGGAAATATAATAAGCAAAAACTGTAATGTTAAAAAAATGTAAGCATGTTAATAATATATCTATCCTCATTTCAAAAAGGATTTTTAGACGCTATGCTAATTTTATTTTTGATAAGGATAGTGCTATTGTCTCCCACTACAGCAACGTTTTCTGAGTTGATACATCTAAGCAGTACTAGTAAAAGAGAAATAATATTGCTTTCACCAAACCTTTTAAAAAAGTTCTCTTAAGACTAACAGTTTCTCTAGCTAGGAGGAGCAACAATACATTTTTGAATAATGTTGAATTACAAGCTCTAATGGCACAGCCACACCAAAACCTAATAAAGAAAACAAGTTTACACAGTACTGACTTAACATTTATATGTAAGATAAGATGACCTAAAAAACTTTCATGGATTATGTTTGTCTTTCCACAAATGGTTATATCGATACATACAATAATACAATGGTTCTAAATACCCCAGGGATGGGAGGAAATTGAGGACCTTAGTACAGTCACTTGGAAAGCTTTGCAGCCTACAGATTCCACCAGCCCAGAACAGAGGTGAGAATACCAGGTGCTGAGAGGGATTTGTGCACCCTGAAAGTTTCCCTAAGTGATTCTGATACGCAGCACCATTCAAGTGAATGGCTCTGTGATGGAAGGATACAGGAAGGATCAATAAGATAGCTTGTGAAATTAGTTCCAATCAAGTGAAGAGAGAAAGCTTATTTAAAAAAAAGAAACGTGATGGTAAGAAAAAAAGGAATTCTACCTTATTTCAGTGAGATACTTTCAGGAAATTATCTAAAAATGGCACTTATTCCTCAAAACATTAGAAGAAATGCAAGCTTACCTACAATTACAGGTTCAAGGATGACAGTAATAAAGCCTGAGGAGAAACTTTAACAATAGAAGGTGGACTAAGTTTGAAGTGAGGTCAAAGGAAAAGACAGTAAAGGAGGTATAGCAAAATGGCACAATATACTGTTACAGTTAGATTTTTTTTTTTTGATCCTGAAAAAATCAGAAGCTGGGGACTCAGATCTGGCAAAGTAAGGAGAAAACAAACGGATCAATGATTTGGAAGAAAATCAAATACACACATCCTTCTTAGTTTCTTGAAGTTTCATGAATGAGGCGGCTCACTCTTTTCAAATATAAGAAAACAAATAGTAGGAAATGACAGGAAGTTCTAGAGCTTAAATATTCTTTTGAGTGTTAACGAACACACAGTTACTTTTCAAAATCTAAAAAGGTCAGGAACAAGATGAATAACTATAAACTCTGTGGGGATTGATAACTTTTCTACTGCTCCAATAGATAAGGCTGTTCTACATCAGTTTCCTTCTATTAAATGAGAATGTAAATAACATTTTACTACAATGAGTTTATCGGTATTTTATACTTCTTTGGAATTTTTAGGGTTTCAAGAACCTTCTCATATTGAAGTAATATTTAAGTTTCTGATTTTGAAGATTTATATACAATAGAAAGAAGTCCTTTTAAGTTTTTTATTATATGCATCTTATTTTACACATAATATACAAATTATTGTATGGTAGACAGTATCAGTAAAATTCTTACCTCTCTAGTTTGATGTTCACTGATAGGCTGGAATCGAGGTACGACCTTAAGTTGCTGTTCTAGTTTCTGTATTTCCTGTTGGAATACATCTCTCTCGTGTTCTCTATCAATGGCTTGCTCCTGAAGTTTAATAATAATAGTAACTGAAGAAATAACATTTATTGAAGCTATTATTTCCCTTACTTCCCTTTAATTGTAGGCACAGTTTTGTTTGAAGACGAACAACTGATGATCACAGGAATACCCCAAACCAAAAAGGTTTAAAAAGATAACATTTGTTGTATGGTACATAACCTATTACGGCTCTTCAACAAAAATTTAAGCATTTAAATGTAATCTGAAGCACAACACTTTTAAAAATTCAAGTAATGTTAAACACAGAATGAAATAAATATGTTCTTCTTAAAATGAATTTACTTTTTTGGAAGAAAGGAGGAATTCCACTATTAATTTAGTCATTAAACAAAAAAAAGTAGAACAAATTGTGTAGTAAATCAATTTCTTTCATTTTAATCTAGGTTTTACACCTAAAATTATAAAATGTATAAGAATCTTATTCTATGATCTGTGAAGATAACACACGGCTTAAATGAAATCCCAAGGAAGAAAATCCATGTGAAATTAGAGACTTAACATCTTTTTGGAAGAGAGTAATGACAGCATGACAACTGTTCCAGTCCTTTGCTTCCAGGGCACACTTGTTACCTGGGTTAAACATTGGTGGCCAATTAGCTTTTAGGATCCTAACTTGCTTTGGCTATTGGTTAAGAAAAAGACTAGGACAAACTTCTTAACTATGAATTTGGAAAGGCTAACTGGTAGGGCTTACTCATAATCTGCCTGTACTGCTTTTAATTCTGAAAGCTGCACAATAAAAATTACTAGAATTTTTAATCGAAATAGTACTTTTCAATTAATTAGTAGATGACACATATAGATGGAAATATTAGAATTTAAGAGTCCCTCCATAATTTAAAATCCACAACCTAGAAGAGCAGCAAGTAGCATTCCACTGAGAAAATTAATATTAATGTTGAGAATACTTACATCTAAAAATTTTCTCATTTTTTCTAACTGCTTTTCCAGTGCTTGGTTTTGCTGTCTTAAATCCATTAGTTCGGCATTTTTTTCCTGTTCCAGCTCTATAAATCTACTGACTTGTTCCTCAACATCTATTTCTAGAGCTTTCACTTGTTTTTGAAGGTCATCGCGTACTTTTTCAGCTTGACACTGTACCTCTAGTTTTTCCTTCATCAGTTTTTCTGTCTCCTGTAGTAATTCTGTTTATAAGTGAAAAAATATACTACATTAAATCACAATTAATGAATGATGTTATGATAGTGAAACCACCCATAACTGTATTCAAATTTTAACTTCATGAAATAAAGGAGACGAGTTTTACTTCAAACACATGTAAAAAAGGAAAATATTCTTATGAAAATATCAAAATAACATATTCCTATATAAGTAAGCAAGCTAGTATCAATAAAATTGTACAGAATTAACAGAAAGAATATGTCCTGTCACTAAAAACAATATTTTTGTGAAAAGAGCATAGTAAATGACCCCCTCAAAATCCACTTTCACTATAAGGAAAAGAGCAAAGTCTAACCAAATTCAAGCACAGAAAGAACTCACCTCAGGCAAAAATCAATTCATTTAAACCCATAAAGTCATTTTTATATGCATACACAATACACACAGAGATCAAATACTTTAAACCTTTAACCAAGGCAAGTAAGAGTTACAGAAAAGAAACAGAACTAGAATCAGAATTTCCTGTTAGCCTTACTCCTTATTAGAGCCACATTCCTGACTTAGTCTTGCACGCTCACATGTATGTGTATCACGGAAAAATTGACAAGTACGAGAGGTGTGGTGTGGTGCTTAAGAGCAAAGACTGTGGGTTCACATCCTAACTGCCACTTGTCTCTGCAACACTTAACATGATGTCCTTCAATTTCCTTATATGTAAACTGGGGACAGTAACAGTACTGATCTCTAAGAGTTATTGAGGAATCAAATGAGTTAATATATGTGAAGAACAGTGCCTAGACTATGGTAAGCACTACATATAAGTGTTAGCCATTATTATTAATATTAATCATATAATAATAAATTACATATAGCAAAGTAGAACAATTCTCTAATGAAGAAAATGGAAGGAATATAACTCTAGAGTCTTTACACTAACTGGTCTGTCAACACTGTACCCAGGATTAGAAATCTACAGAAAACAGCTTTCCTTTTAAAACAATACTGATTTAGATGTTAATATAAAAGTTAATCAATCAGAAAGTCTCTTTATTAAATTTCACTGACCCTATTGATACCATCATCTTACATACTTCCTGATTTAGAACAGAGTATTTTGAAAACTCATAGGCTGTAAGAGTTTAATATATTTGTTAAAGAAAAAAACTTTTAATAAACCAACGTTTTCTTTAAAAAACTGAAATGGTCTTAAGCTCTGTGGAATAATAGATATAAGAAGATGATGGTCACTATGAATCTCAGTTGTTAATTCCAAATATAAATATGTATTTTTATTGTAAGAAGAGTTTTTCTGTTGTTAAAGAGAAAAACTGTAAGTATGAAACAAAACAGCAAAATTAGAGATATGTTAGTTGGTTGAAAAATCCAAGGGTCACCCAATGGCCATGCAATTGTATAAACACACCTGCTCCAGGTGCTGCATCGACTGCAGCATCTACTAGTCCTATTAGGAAAGAAAAAACACACACACAGAACAAAAATATGATAATTTACATGTCTTCTATTTCCTAAAATAGAAACATACACAAAAGAATTAGAAGTAAAAGTTGAAACCACTGATTATTACCATTGGTAACATTTTCAGATGTATCAGTATTTCTTAAACATTTTTCATGTATCATACATATACTTTCCACATTAAAAATTCCAACCCTAAACCTGTGCTAAACAGATTTGAGCAACCAGAAAAACTTCACCATATTACAAAAAGGTATGTTGTATCTCTAAATTGATAAAATTCAATTAGTAAAACTACACATTTATAATCTGACTGCATGTGTAACATAAAAGTGAGAAGATATGATTAAAAGGATTTAAAGTTCCACTGTTACAAAGACTGACATTTATTTTTTTTTTACCACCGAACAAACTTTAAGATGTTACCTAATGTCTCATTTAAGAAAAAATTAAAGGTTATTTGTAAACTTATTTATTCTTTGAAGTCCTGCTTATATTAAACTAGATGTCAGCCTGCTTCTAACAGCCAGTGACCTGTTCAATCTATTATCTTGCAGGCTGAAATCCACCTCACCTGCTTACTACTAGTGCAGGTCAGTGCTCTTATTTAGTTAATGCAAGTATACATTTTGCTGCCTTTCTGCAATCAAAAGAACTAAATCTGGGCTTCTCTGGTGGCGCAGTGGTTGACAGTCCGCCTGCCGATGCAGGGGACACGGGTTCGTGCCTTGGTCCGGGAAGCTCCCACATGCTGCGGAGCGGTTGGGCCGGTGAGCCATGGCCGCTGAGCCATGGCCGCTGAGCCTGTGCGTCCGGAGCCTGTGCTCCACAAAGGGAGAGGCCACAACAGTGAGAGGCCTGCGTATTGCAAAAAAAAGAACTAAATCTTACACAGTTTAAAAAATATCCTGTCTCATTATATGCAGCTTTCTCTTTAGGCAGAAGTTTGAGGATAAATGAAGAATTATCTTTTTCTGTCAAAATATGCCAAAGGAGAAAGAAAACAAATTTGATTCCACATGGTTGGCTAATAAGACAATTACCAATAAGGTAGATTTTCTCATTATTTTTCAATCCCTATATAAAATATATAAATAATGGCACTGAAAAGGGGGAAAAAAGTCATCTTGAACTTTTCAGGAATGTTTCATATAAAGTCTAAAAATACATACGCTGTTCAACTGGGCCTGCCTCAGCTTTCATAGCTTCCTTCTGCCTCGACAGTAATTCTCTTTCTTCTTGGATCTGCTGTTGCTCTGCTTCTAATTCTTGTAATCTATTACCTGCACATAACAACTCCTGCTCAAGACGATCTATTATATCAATTTTTTCCTGAATTTGCCTTTCAAAAAGCGTTTTTTCATCTGCATAGCCATCAATGACACCTACAAAATAAAATTAACAAGGAATGTAATTATTATTTCAAATTTTACCATTATATTTATATAAATAATAAAAGGTGTTCTGTTAGCAAATTTTAAATCATTCCAACCTATTAAGTCTTGAATGAATTTGCTGCTGATGATAGCAGTAACTATGGTATGTTCAATACAGCCTTTTCTTATTAAATATGTGTCTAAATAAGAAATTCCTCTGAATTTTCTGTTATGCTAATGTATCACATCATGTAGGTATAACACACTTTATTAAATGGATATAAATAGATAGATTCCTGGAAAGCTTAATATAAATCAGATGCTTGGGAACTGAATCACATTTTAAATATACTTGAGAAAGTTGATATTTTAAGTGATTCTAGAAGGCCAACACCCACAACAGCATGGTAAGATATAAACAGCATGGAGCTTTACAGGCTTAAAGCCTGGAATCACGATTTAGTGGTGACTGAACAATTTATTAGCACCTCTTTGCTCCAGTCTCCTCATCTTTAAATTATAACAGTTGTCTTATGGTGGGATTATGGTAACAATTCACTATCGTTCATTTCTGCATTTTCTAAAATTTTAAATACTTTCTATAATTCTACTAAGTACTTTTTAAAATTAAAAATATATATATAGTTTTAAAAACTGCTTAGAGGAATTCTGAAGACAAACTATAACTACTTTTCAATGGGCATTTGAAATTAAAAGTAGACTGGTGGCTTCCAAACCTGGCTTGCACCACAATTTATTTTTAGACTTGAAATTTCTCCACCCTCAGTTGCCAATGGCAGGGTGCTCACCCTCAGCCTTACTGAGCTCCACAGCCAGCTGTTCTCTGGCCCTGCACTCCTCATGAAGGCGCTCTCGCAGTTCTTCTTGGCACTTAAGGGACTCTGTCACTTCTTGTTTCTGTCTAAATGACTCACGCATCAATTCTGTCTGTGTAACTTTCGCATGTTCCAGCTAAACAAAGAGGGAAAGTAGATGTGAAGGAAGACAAAGTGTTAAGAATACCAGTGTCATTCCCTATTAAAGTTTAAAAAAAAAAAAAGAAATTTAACTGAAAATAAAGATATACTGTTGAATTGTAGTCATTTAATATTTCTAGTGCATGCTAGTACTAGTAGGTAGGGTAAATCAGTAGATAAGTAGATTAGCTGTGTACAACTTTCCATAAGATATGTATTCTAACTTTATTGAACAAAAAAAAAAGCTTCTTTTGAAAATAAACCACTTTACATCACTAGATCTATATGCTATCATATGAAAAGACATATAAAATTAATAATACACAGGTTCTTTTTGTATTTGGTAAAGAATTTTATGTAACTACGTGTTCTATGATAGGCTTTATGTTTTCTGTATTTAACACTTATTGACTGCGACTCCTGCTGTACACTGTGGGGAACTAATAATAAATGATTAATGCAATGCCATCAATGAATAAAATCATAGTGGCACAACAAAATGAAGTTTAACCCATATTTTAACTAAAAGCTTTATACTTCTGTCCATTTGTGAAACATCTACAAGACTCTGAATATTCAGTTTATTTTCAAAACCTTAGACTATAGACGCATTATCTATAAACACAGCCTCCTTAAAATGCTGTTATTGGCATATACTGACCACATTCTTAAACAATTTTTAAGATGACAGTCAAGTACGGGCTCAAGGCCAAAGCGCTCAAAAACAGTGATCACTGTTATCAGCTGCATGAAATTGCAGAAAAGCACTATCTCTGCTTTAGTTTTCTGGGCTTCTTACTGCTAGCACCTGCTTTATCTGTTTTTATTAAAACAACTACATGGGGAAAAACTGAGCACAAATGTTTCTGGTATTTAATATTAAAACCATTACATTTAAAAAAACTTTACCATAGCATTTTAAAATTTACCATAGCAAATAGATTTTAGAGTTACTAAGTAAAGCTTTTTGTGGTACCATTTTGTGGTTGGATAAATCAGTATCTCACATATCTATTGTGCAATTATTCTTGTTTTAATATGATGTTTTAAATATCATTCACAACCCATTACTTGAAAATAATATGCATACACATTTAAGATTCATAATGGAAAATTAAGCATGTATTTTAATCACAAAATATTTCCTAAAATATCTGTAATAATATGTTGTTACCTCAACAGAGATAAAACTTTATATATATTTTTACTTTTGACTGGCAAAAGACTATTTTCCTTTAAATGTGGATAACCAGTATACATTAATTTTTAAAATTAAAAAATGACCATAAAATATGAACTAATTTATAAAAAGCCTTGCTCCTGAACTTAGTCACAGCCTATATTTAAAAAATAAATCAACTGCTTTCACATGTACATATGTAATTTTTTTCCTGTACATTGTAAAATGGTTGCTTGAAATATATGAAATCTCTAAAAGAGTTCATAGCTCTAACTAATTAGGATATGAGTTTTTTTTTTCCTTTTTCAAATTTACTGTACAAATACAACAATGCACTTACAACAAAATAAACACTTGTTTTAGATAAGAAAAATAAGTCGGCTTCTATATATCCGACAAGATCTAAACCTGCTTTAACATGCATTTAAATATTACTATGAAACCACAAGAAATAACTTCAGTTTTACAAAGTAAAACAAAAAAGCTGGGACTCAAATAGAGTAGATCTAGGAAACAAATTTCACTTATTATAGAAGATGGCACCCACATTTATTGGAATAAGAGATTCCTTCAAATATTTATTTAAATACATTATACTTAAAAAACCTCTTCCATCCAGTTAAGGTACAGTTTATTCCTAATATTTATATAATACCTATAACCTAATACTGAATAATGTGAAATATATAAAAATATCATATTCAATATTTTCACATAATTTAATAAACTTACTACATTAAAAGTATGTATCATTAGTAAATAATCTGTCATTTTAATATAAAAGCTTTAGGGGAGGTAACAAAACTATTCTGAAAGCATCTGTCTTGTTAAATACTAGCTAGTACATATAAATAAAGCCATAAAAGTCACAAAAAGTGGCAAATAACATACTAACTTGTAGTGAATCATTCACAACATTTAAGTGTCAAATGAACCTGAAATACTAACTATGCTAAATACCCTTAACACTGCTTATAACATACATTTCACATAAAAAGCAGAAAAAGGAATTTCCTCATAGGATTAGTAGGCATATTAAAAATAAGCTCCTTAGGGAGTTAGCAAGAAAACTGAAATAAGAATCCAGGTTTCCTTTCCGGAACTACAGGCAATATGCCATATGACTGTAAACATTTCCTAATTGGCTCAATGACAATTCACTTAGCTGTTTTAGGTATGACAATGCCTATTCCTTCAAATATAATCATTCCATTTTTACTCAGCATTGGCATCATAAACATATAGAAGTAAGATTCTTAAGGACAAGCAGGATCTTTTTAAACAGCTTGCCTGGTATGGGAGAACTGAAATATTATCTCATTCTGCTTTCTGGAATGAAAAACGTAGCCAAGTTGGGGCTTGTGGACAAAATTTAGCCCTTCAATACATTAATCATTACAGGATGAATGAGTAGTAACACACCAAACAAGAAGAAAACAAGATTCTATTCCATTTACCCTTACCAAAGACACTTAAAGTTCATTTCTCATTACAGTTTTAAACTAAATGTATAAAAAACTGAAAGCATAAAATAAAACTATAAAAAACCAAATTTTTATACTTACTGAATAAGGAGGGGTAGGCAGGGAAATTTTGGAAATAAGCTTTAATATATGCCCATTTCTTTTATGAATAAAATGAAAAATAGAAGTATTAACAATTACTGAGTTATTTTCATCCAAATGTTCACATAGAGGAAAAGGATGTGGTAAAGGCACCCGAGATTCAACCTCATAAATGTCTTCATCTTGTTCTTCCAACCACGAGCCACTAAGTTTGACAGTTGCCAAATGGGTCCTGTAAGAATCCATTCTAGAAGCTGTAGCTGCTAATTTTCCTCACTTGCTGTACCAATATTCCACTACACTAAAAAAGTTCTGTTTAGTTTATCCAGATATACCACAGCAGTATGAAAATTTCTCCTTAGCACTATCAAACATTATAAAATTAATTCATACAACTAAACGACAAAAGAAAAAACCCAGAAATCTAAAAAGAACTAGATCTCCATAAAAAAAAAAAGAACAAAAACAAAAAAACAAAACTAAAAGCAAGCAAACACGTTTTTAATTAGAATAATTACTAAACTGTTGAAGAATGGAAGAATAAAAATATAAATATCTAATTAGCTAAGCAATAAAACTGCCTCCGGCATCAAAATATGTCTGTGGAAATAAAAGCCTTCCAAGCAGAACCTGGTAGGGAAAGTCAAGTTTTAATTCTCCATAGTAGCAGTCTTAAAAAGTAGTTGCAACATTATTTCCCTTGTTCTTGCTGCTTCACAAAGTGCTCTTCTGAACTGAGCTATTCAAATAGCCTCTCACACTGAGCCAAAGAATTCTAGTCAGTGGGGAAAGGTCAGAACAGAGGGTGTGATTTAATGTCTTTACCTATAGGTACACTGACAGGTGGAATCTGAATTCATACACCCACAAAAAAGCCTGCCTAACAGGATCCAAGTTCCACGTCAGAGCTCTGAAAAGGATATCTAGATAAGTTTATAATGCTTCTAAGATAAGCTAGTGTTTTTCCATTCCATTAAAAAATCGTTTTAATTTAAAAATGTGAAAACAAGTAGGTTTGAGTCCACATTACCAATTAGTTCTTCAACTATATCCAATAATCATAACTATTTCTGGAAAACTAAGTATTTCCTTTTGATACTTCCTCATTCTTTTGAGTAGTCATTAAAACTAAACATAGTTTACATAACTAAACATAGTTTATAACATCGGTTATGAACTATTTCCACACTCAATTGGTTACAGAGTAATTCTTAAGGAAAAAAAAACCCTCTTTTTAAAAGCTGCACTGTGTATAATAATTGGTAATTATACCACTTAAGGTATCCTATGAACTCTGACTAAAAATTAAAAGCACAAGTGGTGTATAATGGCCTTGTGGCAGCTCCAGAAACCTCGGCAATAGTGAATAAAACAGCTTCTCAGAATTTAAAAGATGAACAACATACTTTTTAATATTAAAAATCCTCAATAGTGAAAGTTGTTTTAAATAAATGAAAAATCTTTCACTGTGGTGTCTTTTCTCTACCCAGTAACTACATATCCTTAACTCACAAAACCTTTATTTACTATGGAAAAACCCACACTAAAGTAAGCACATCAACAAAAATCAATTTTATAGTCACTTTCACTATACAAAATATCTTTAGAGGAGTCAATACTCAAACCCTTCACAGTAAGTTAACAATTAGGGCAGAGAAAATAAGATTTTCTACGGAAAGCTCAGAATCTACAGGGATATGGTTTGGGGTAGCGGAGGGGCAGCTGCTTCCTAGAATTCCGGACTAGGCAATGACAAATTTCTGTTTATTATGGTTTCTTATGTGACGCCTCCAGTTAGTCTGTGAAACAATCATAACATCTACACAAGATGGAGATCTAACCCCACCACTGGTGCAGCTAAATCTGACTTTACTGGGGCTTCAGCAGATACAAAATCATCAACATCCTAGATGTTCACTTTATGAGCTGGCTGGACCCATGTTCAACATATCAAACACCTCTCAAAATACTCTTTCCCAGCTCCCTCTGAGAATAAGTTTATTTTCATAACCTGGTGTTCAATTTCTCTTATTTGAAGCAAAAACAAAACCCTGAAAGTAAGACATATCCCTTTATAAATAGAAACATTAAGGTCCAGCCAAGAACTAACTACATAGAAAAGAGAAAACTAGGAGGAAAAGACTCAAAAAAGCCGCAGATTAAGATGACTTAGGGGGGGCTTCCCTGGTGGCGCGGTGGTTGAGAATCTGCCTGCTAATGCAGGGCACACGGGTTCGAGCCCTGGTCTGGGAAGATCCCACATGCCGCGGAGCAACTAGGCCCGTAAGCCACAACCACTGAGCCTGCGCATCTGGAGCCTGTGCTCCGCAACGAGAGGCTGCGACAGTGAGAGGCCCACGCGTCGCGATGAAGAGTGGCCCCCGCTTGCCGCAACTAGAGAAAGCCCTCGCACAGAAATGAAGACCCAACACAGCCAAAAATAAATAAATAAATTTAAAAATAAATAAATACTCCTGTTCTCTGTTTAAAAAAAAAAAAAAGATGACTAAGAATGGGGCAAATAGCCCTCATAACAGTACATTAACTGATGGCATACTACATTAAATGTTCAGAAAGGTGACCCTGAATTAAAATAATTCAAATTATAGTCTATTTTTTCCCCTACTTTTGAAAGCATGTAAAACCTGTGTTTACTCATGTAAAAGAAAAATTTATAAGTAAGGTGTACCCCCTTATAATCAGGAATATAAGTCAAGGTTAAGAAACTAACCACAAAGAAAACAGAGTAAAATTAAAGGAGGAAAAGACTCAAAACAGCAGTAAAGACGATTTAAGATAGGGGCAAATAGCTCTCCCCAAAACAGTGTATTAACTGATGGTATATTATATGTATTGATGTCCAGATAGATTACTTTGAATTGGAATAATTCAAATTATATATTTTTTTTAAATTTTAGAAAGCACATAAAACCCTTTGCAATCAAAAAAAGTTAAAATAATTTCAATTTTTAAGAGGACACCCTTTTAATTATCCAGACTAGCTCATTATCCCCTGGTTTCAGATAATCAAGATTTTAATGTATATTTGAAGGCTATTAATTTGCGGTATAGTTATGTTTTCAGCTTTACTGTAATTGTACAATATCAAGCTATTTAACCTTTTCCCCAGAAATATTTCCCCCAACTTGTAAACCACTTCTGTTGCTCTCTTTTGTATTTTGATTTTTTTTTTTTAAGTTACTTAATAGACTGAATCCTGGCTACAATACCCTGACAGAGCCCTGATGCTTATAATACACACACTGGTAGCAACACCTAATGGCAAATGTATTTCAACACTTTATTAAGGTTTATGTTTTATTTTTATTTTTTAAAATAAATTTATTTGCTTTTTACTTATTTTTGGCTGCGCTGGGTTTTCATTGCTGCGAGTGGGGGGCTACTCTTCGTTGCGGTGCGCGGGCTTCTCATTGCAGTGGCTTCTCTTGTGGTGGAGCACAGGCTATAGGCACACGGGCTTCAGGAGCTGTGGCACGTGGGCTCAGCAGTTGTGACTTGTGGGCTCTAGAGCACAGGCTCAGTAGTTGTGGCCCATGGGCTTAGTTGCTCTGCGGCATGTGGGATCTTCCTGGACCAGGGCTCGAATCTGTGTCCCCTGCGTTGGCAGGCAGATTCTTAACCACTGTGCCACCATGGAAGCCCACAGTTTATGTTTTAAAATACAACAATGAGAAAACAAAATCTTAACTTACAGTACTACTGTTTCATCCTCATAATAAGGCTCCTTTTTGGAGAAAATATAGAAAAGTACCTTAAGTTCCATTATTCTAAAAAATGATTATTAATAAATTCATGAGAGTTGCCTATAATAAAAATCATTTCTTTGGGAGTAAATTCCTCATTCACTGTTTTCTTCTAACGCCTGAAAGAATCTCTTGGTAAATAATCTCCTATGGCTGTAAACAGTAACTCAGGATTCTGGAAAACTTTAATTGCTAAAACACTACTTCCACATAACAGACTGATTCCTATTTCTACCTGACCCAAGAATCAAGAATCTGAAACAGGGACTTCCCTGGTGGCACAGTGGTTAAGAATCCGCCTGCCAACGCAGGGGACGTGGGTTCGAGCCCTGGTCCAGGAAGATCCCACATGCCACAGGGCAACTAAGCCCATGCGCCACAACTACTGAGCCTGCACTCTAGAGCCCGCGAGCCACAACTACTGAGGCTGTGCGCCACAACTACTGAAGCCCACGCACCTAGAGCTCGTGCTCCGCAACAAGAGGAGCCACTGCAATGAGCCCGCGCACCACAACGAACTGTAGCCTCCCCCCACTCGAGAAAAGCCCGCACACCGTAAAGCAGCCAAAAAGAAAGAAAAAGAAAGAAAAGGAATCTAAAACCATACTCTCAAAGATAAAACTTCTCTGCAGAACCACAAAGACCCTACTAAATAAAGATCATGTTAAAGAGATTAACTTTCTAAGGGCTTGAGACTAGACTTACAGCAATTTTACTCCTATTCCAACAAAAGCCATCCCAACCAATAAGAAACTGCAATAGGTTGAATACAAGCCTGAATATATTCAATATTTATAGCAGCCTGTCTCAGCAAAAGAGAAGTAAAATCCATCACAGTAAATACATTATTATATGGATTTGGACATGCCATTGGGCAAATCACTTATGAAATCAAATACATAAAGTAAAATACTCATAAAAGATATTATGAAACCAGGCTATAAAGGCAGATACCCTGATACTTAGTAAAGAAAACGCTTACTAATTCTTTTATTAAAGCAAGATGCATCTATGCAACCTAAAGCAGCCCCTAAACTTAAAACTAAGTACAAGACTTAATCATGATTTCCCACTAAAATTATATAACATATAAAACCAAACCAGTAAAAAAAAAAAAAAAAAAAAAAAAAGGGAAAGAACCTTGATTATTTGACAGTATTTACTTAGACTACAGGGCCTTTTCAATGAAACTCCTCCCCAACCCCAAACAAAAGTCCACAATCACTGGCAATAATTTCTCTCACCAATCTTAAAGGAGGCAGAGTCTCTCTGATCCAAAGGCCACACCTTTCACTTGTGTTCCAGATTCCACCCTCACCTACCCCAAGGATCTGGCTCCACAAAGCCCATCCCCTCTGATGTGCATCTTCAACTTTTCCATTGCTACTCAATATAAACACTTGAATCTTAAAAAAAAGCATTCTCCCCCTTTCAAGCTAATGGTCTCCTGTTTCCTTCACAGCCAGGTATCATGAAATTGCTATCTCTATTTCTTCAACTCTATTTCTGTAAATGTCTGAATTTTGAATTTCTCCTCTATCAACTCCATGAAACTGTTCTCATCAAGGTCATTGATGACACCTATACTAAAATATCCAAGGGACACTAAATCCTCAGCATCTGTTACCTTTCCATGGTATCTGACACTTATGGAAAATCACTCCTCATCTGGCTTTTATGACACTTGATATTGATTCTCTTGATATTCTCTTGATTTTCCTCTCTCACTCTCAGTATCTTTTGTAGACTTATCTACCTTTATTCTCTTTTAAATCTCAGCACTCTACCAGGACAAAAAATTAGCTCTGTACACTCTCGAAAACCATGGTTTCAAACATCTTTAAAATGATGACAACTTCCAATCTAGTTTCCCAAACTCTAGACTCTAGGGAATATCTTCTCCCTCTACGCATTTCAAACTCAGATTGCCTAAAACTGAACTCATTATTCACTTCTTTTGCATCCCCCAACTCAGTAAGGGAAATACACCAACAACTTAGTTGGTCAAGGATTCACGTGTGGTTTCCTCTCCCCTTCCTTATCCCCTACATTCAATGTCACACCAACTTCTATCAAATTCAACTTCTACAAGTTTTAAAATCACTTCCCTCTTGCGCTAACTTGATTTCTATCCCTTTTCACTGGAATATTTTAAGAGTCTCCTGTTTCTGCATATTCAGCATCTCTCCTCACTATTTTCCTGCCCATATATTCACCCCACTGCTGCCAGAGGAATTCTCTCTAAAACACAAATTTGATATTATTATTTTCTACCAAAAATATTTCAATGACTCCCCATACTTTTCAGCATAAAGTTAAAACTCCTTAACTAAGCCCTCAAGGGACTATGTGCTAACCACTGCTATCCTTCTACCCTCTGTTCCCCACATTCCACCCTGGATGTTTATAACACAAAACTATCCAGTATCCTCAAACACATCATGCTGGTTTACACCAACATGCTATGCCATTTGCCACAAATTTTCTTCTTGACCCACCCACTTAGTTTCTACTTGTCTTGTAAGTCTTTACTTAAAAGACTCATTTTCCCTCTCATTTCCTCTTGAATTATGCTTTCACCTCCATTACTTCACTGAAACTGCTCGTGTAAAGTAACCAGTGACAACCCCCCCACACACACCTCCCAGATTTTAAAATCTACTCCTCAGGCTATAACATGACCTGTCAGCAGTAACTGACAGAATGATTCACTCCTTTCATTTTCAAAGGGCAGAAAAAGTGGTAGTTGAGAGCATGGACCCTGAAGCCAGACTGCCTGGATTCAAATTCTAACTTACACCTAACTTATAAGCCTGGGCAAGTTCTCCAACTGGTTTCTTTGCTTCTGTCCTGCACCCCTCCATCCCCCCAGTCTATATTTAACAAGGTGGTCAAAGTGATCCTTTTGGTAAATGTAAGTTAGATCAGTTGCTGAAAAATCTCTAATGACCCGGAGCTGGAAACAATTTGTATGTCCTTTGGATAAACAAACGGGTGCATCCATTCAATGGAATACTCCTCAGCTCTAAAAAGAAACAAATACTTAACACACATAGATGAATCTTGTAAGTATTTTGTTAAGACAATGAAACCAGACCCAAAATAATGCATAATGTATGATTTCATTAATGACACTCTGGAAAAGACAAAACTATAGGGACAGAAAGCAGCCAGTAATTTTCAAGGGCAGGAGGTAGAGGAGGGGCTGACTATAAAAGAACAGAGCAGCACCAGGGAATTTTGGGGTGATGGAAATGTTCTGCATTATGTTTGTGGTGGTAGACACATAACTCTATGCATCTGTCACAACCAAAAGAACTGTCTACGCACAAATGAAATTTACCGTACATAAATTTTTAAAAAATTAACCAAAGTGTGGGGGAACACAAAATGGAATAAAAACTATAATAAATAATTCTTATTGTATTAAAAGTGAATAACAAAACCACACTAAAGGTGTGGGGAGAAAAGAGTTAACCTAGGATACTTTGAAAAACAGTATTTTGATTGTATACTGTACGGCTAAAGACCCAAAACTACTGTACATAAATACTGTACTCTAGTTAGTAAATTTGTTTTTCACAGGGATATAGGTTAGCAACTGTAAAATTACTTTATGGGTATATATGGGTATGAAATTACTTTATGGGTATAAATGGTTAACAAATGAATAAAACTGCTGTAGATTGTGAGAGCCTGGTTTTTCGCCTTTGGAGAACAAAGTTACAAAGGAAAGGGGAAAGGGGAGAAAGAATGCTGTGGTACTGGATGGGGATTGGAGGTATCGATATGAAATTATATTTCTATTATATATGCAGATAGATACAGAAATAAATATATATGCAAGGGTTAATATACTACATATATTTTCAAACTGTCTGCTGAGAGGACCATAACACCTTAGTTAACAATAAGCACATATAGCACCCAGGTCTTGGTTTCTAAGTATCTTTCTCCAATAAAGGGAACTTGAATTCCTTGGAGAAGTAGTTGATTCTAGGGCTGGGGCAGGGAAAATACAAGATGGGCCTGGAGTCTCTGATAGTGCAAATGCTCAAAAGAGTAAGCACTTTGAAAGTGCACAAGTGCCAACCTGAAAGAGTTCTTACTGACAAAGCTGGAACAAAACAAACTACTGTAGTACTGGATTATAAACCACTGAAAAAAATTAATAGCTATGAGTTCATATGAAACTCGATTAGTTAAGTAAATAAATGTGAGTGAAGAAACAGCTCTTGGGACTTCCCCGGTGGTGCAGTGGTTAAGACTCCGCCTGCCAACGCAGGAGACACGGGTTCAATCCCTGGTCCGGGAAGATGCCACATGTCGTAGAGCAACTAAGCCCGTGTGCCACAACTACTGAGCCTGCGCTCTAGAGCCTGCGTGCCTAGAGCCTGTGCTCTGCAACAAAAGAAGCCACTGCAATGAGAAGCCCACACACTGCAACGAAGAGGAGCCCCCACTTGCCACAAAAAGAGAAAGCCCGTGCGCAGCAAAAAATAAAAATAAGTAAATAAATAATAGAAAAAAGAAACAGCTCTTACAGAATAATTCCAATCAATAAATGAAGGAATGATGAATGAATGATGATAGAAAATCACCATTGGAACACTACAGTAGTAACTGTGCAGGCAAGATCTACCAATGGATGCTAAGATTAGTGGATGGAAGTTTAAAGAGAAACAGGAAATGTGCATAGTATCAAACAGTGGAGAAACCCAGCTGACACCACAAGTAATCGAGATTAACAGCACCTGTAATAAGACATGTGCCTTTCGATTTGACACACAGAGAAGGACACATAACTTCAATGGTATTCTTGTCAAAAATGAATAAGCTTCATGTAATCATGAGAAAATAGACAAAATCACACCGAGGGATATTTTACAAAATAACTGGCCAGTCCTTTTCAAGTGTCAAGGTCATGAAAGGCAAAGAAAGACTCAGGAACTAACAGAGTCTGGAGAAGATGAAGAAGACATGACAACTAAATGCAATGTGCGATCCTGGAATAGATCCTAGAACAGAAAAAGGACATTAGTGGGAAAACTGGTAAAATCCAGTCTGTAGTTTATAGTACTGTACCACTTTTAATTTCTAAGTTTTGATAACTATAGTGTGGTTACAAAAGATGTGAACATTAGGGAAAGCTGAGTGAAGAGTACATGGGAACTCTCGGTGCTAGTTTTGCAACTTTTCTGTAAGTCTGAAATTACTTCAAAATGACAAGTTAAAAAACTGTACCCAATGACTACATCTCTTTAAGAATTAAATTCCAAGTTCCATGTGATCTGGTTCCCAGGTATCACTATGACCTTGTCTCCCACACTGTGCCCACTCTTCTTGCTCCAGCTACACTGGGCTCTTTGTCAACCACACAAAGAACTAGCACGTGACCACCTCAATGACCACCTCAGGGCCTCGTACTCACTATTCCTTTGCCTGAAACATTCTTCCCCAACTTACCTATGTGGCTGTCTCCCATACTTCCTTAAGGTAGATGCTTGACCATCACATTATCAGAGAGGTCTTCCTTAATTTTCCTACGTAAAATGTCCTCTTCCCCCATAATGCTCTACCTCCCCTATTTTATTTTCCTTCACAGTAGGTATCAACCGTCCGGCATACTATGTTTATTTATTATCAGTCCCCACCATTATATTGTAACCTCTGTGAGAGTAGGGACTTTGTACATTTTGTTCAGTGCTGTACCTCCAGTATCTAGAAGAGCAATTGTTACATACCAGGTGTTCAATAAATTTGATGAATGAGTGACTCATCTCAAAGCATCGAGTCCTCCTATAAGCTTTACTTGTTCCTACCTTTCCCTAAACTGTCAGATACTGCTCTCTTTTCTACTCTCAGGGTATCCTATGCAGAGTTATTTACCTGAATTTCTCTTTCACTGCAAGCAAAAAGATATAGCAGTGTCAGTTCTGTTTTAGATTTTTTTTATGACAAGCGAAAAAGAATCAAGATAAAAGGGAAATATTCCATTATGAAGAAGAACCAAATAATGACTCATTAAAAAGAAAATGGAATACTAGTCATTTCACAAAGGGGACCACACATTATTTTGCATCTGACTGTTAAAAATATTCATCATGTTCAAAATAATTTTAGTTATTAATGAGAATATTCTGAAGAAGTCAATGTCTTTCAACATCTCTCCATGGAAGAGTAGTAACTGAACTAAGTTTAAAGAAAATCTTACAGAGCTCCTATTCCCACTGCCTCAAAAATATAATTCATCTAAGAAAAATGATTTTTATATCAAGTGTCAACAACTACTTCAACCTTTTATATAACAGATATTAGTAGAACACTTCAAAATTCCGCTAGAATAATGTGAGTATTATAATAATAATTTCTAGGTCAGTGGTTCTCAAACTTTAGTCTGTATCAGTATCACCTAAAGGACTTGTTAAAACACAGGTTTTGGGGCCCCATCATTTGGTAGGTCTGGGGTGGAGACTGAGAATTTACATTCAGAACAAGTCTTTAGTGGTGCTTATGTTGCTGCTTTAGAGACCACACTTTGAGAACTACTTACTGCTCTGGGCAAAATTTCTGTGATCTATTCAGTGATATTTAAACTGAAACAATACAGTAAAATCTACATATTGCCGCTTTAGTATTTAACAAATGGAGAACCATCAGGCTCCTACTGTACCTCACTACCTGGACACAGAAGCAGATCTGATAAGCTGTAATCTTAGCCTGGAAGACTGACTGTTTCAGGTGTATCTCCCGCACTTGTCTGCTGACAGTGTTAATGGATTATGGGGAAAGTTTCTCTTCAGTAGCCTGTAGGAACAAGTCCAACCACTGATCGCTTCTGATTTGTATACCCTTTTTCCGTGTCAAATGACAAATATATTGCATTAACTAGATTGTCAATAAATTACAATGAGTATCAGGTAGTAGCAACAGTATTAACAGAGCTCAAGATCCAGGTCAAAAGTATTTAATAGTGGTCAAAAAAGGAAAAGTATTAACAGCTGTTTTCATGGTATAAAAGATAAAAACAGAAATTAAATACCAATGTGGCTGAAATAAGCAAAAAAGAAAAAAAAAGCAAGATCATGTGGAAATTCAGTATAGAATCAGCTGTATGACTTTCACAGGATAAAAGGAATAATTATGATGCATATTCAAGCATTAAAAGTGCTGAAAAGCAACAGTTGAAAATGCCAGAATTGGCTCAGTTTACTAAGGAGAGTAGCATCCAATAGTCATTGCTACTGCAGAAACAGAATAATTTCTTAAAGAAAAAAAAGTAGCATCAATGGAGGCCAGACATCAGAAATAGCAAGAGATCAAAGATACTCTTTCAACTTCTCAACTTTTGTTTAAAATGCACATGGGATCTAGAATACTCTGAATAAAGATACCAGTGAAAAAATGTTAATAATACTGGCCCTGTAGCTTAGGACAATAAAGCACTCATTTGATTAACATGAGAGTTGTGATTCTACAGTTAAATTAAGTATTTTTAAAATAAGTGAAATTACTTCATTTTAAAACAGCAAACAATTTTTAAAATTCTGCATAGAGTACTTAAGAGACAATTACTATACAGGGTATAAAAATTTTATAGACAGAGAAAGTTGCAAGTTAAGGTATAAATACAATGGTATATACTCTCAAAAGTTCTATGAAAACAATACTTCAATGTAGAAACCGTCCCTCACTCTAGTTTCCTACCAAGGTAGTAAAGTGAGGTATTCTAATCATATTTGTGAAAAGAATGTAAAAATCACAGGAAGGAATGGTAGGCTTGATCTGTTATATTTAATAGTACTGCTATGACATACTTGAGCACACGGTTTGCTATAGAGATTCCTTATACTATTCCTTCAAATAAATAAAATATATTATAATGGAATATTTCATACAATGGTTAAGTTAAAATCTCTTTTGGTATCAAAAAAAGTAATGTGTAAGAGTCTAGAAAAATCTGAAAATTAAAACATTGAATTTCAGAATTTAAAGACTCCATCAGCAATTGGTTGTCACAAAGACAACCAATTATTAAAGAGGAACCAAACTAGATTTCTGTGAGACAGTAAAGAGAAAACATTTAGTCCTCGTTCCCCGGCTTAAAAGAAAACTTATTTCCAACTCAGTATATATTAGCAACGTAAGGAGGTTACCTGACTACTAGTTTCACTTATGGCTTCTAGGAGTTTTTCAACTGCCGCTTGTAGTCGAGAGCTAATGTTCAGCATAAGTTCTTCATTTTCAGGGTCTATTTCATTTCCAGTAAAGCCACTTCTCATGAGCTGCTGTGACAGCTCCGTTCCTTCCTCAGTTACTTTGGACCACATGCTACTGTCACTCCTTGGTATATCACTTCCAGAATAAGAGGGTTTAGATTCATCTGTAACCAGAATAACACTATTTTAAAGGTATAAATCAATTATAATAATTATAGTAAAAAAAAAAGGTTACAAAATAAAATCAAATTAAAACTTGAAATCATTGGAACTATAAGCTATCTTAGTTAACACTGCAACAAAACAAATAAAATAGGCAAATACAGAATGTAATATTATTTGATAACCTACCACATATAAGAAGGGGAAGAATAATGCCATGCTAGCTAATAGTGCTTGGCAGAAATTAATATTTGGGATAATTAGTATTTTTTCTTTAATAAAAAATTTAAAACACCTTTCAACGGATATTTACTAAATGCTCGTCGCGTAGGGTTTACTAAGTAATGGAGACACATAGGTGGCAAGATTTGGTTCCTATCCGCAAGGACATTACACATGGTGTAATGAAAAACAAATATCTAAACAACAACATGAAAAGAAAACGTTGTGCAATGGGATATTCCAGGTGTATGGAACGACAGAAGTGCTTGATTTTGCATGGAGCAGACCCTTTGATTTCTAAGCACTATACTGGGCAGCATCACCTGCTTGGCTAGAGAGTAAAAGGGACTAAAATCTTTTTGCAACTTGCTACTTTTGTAATAGCTATCCTGGGAAAAGGTTAGACTAATAAGCATTTCTAATTTTAACTATGGACTTGTGTTTCCACACTAGTCTTTTTTTCTTATGTAAAGAAAACTGAGTTTACATGGGCAGAAGATAAAGCTTTAGAAGTGTTTTCTCTAAACTGAAATAAAAGCATATGTTATTTATCACTGCCAGGGGATACAGTACTTATCTGTGGGCAGCACGCTACAATTGAACAATGAAATTTCCTGAAGAGGAATCACCTATTCTTTTACTACAAGTAGTACATATTTCTTATCAGTAACTGTACAAATTTAACAAATTAAAGTCACAAGAAATTGTAATTTCCAAAGTACATGGAATAAACATTCAGTATGATACAATCACCCAGGAGAATAAGAGCTATTTATTAAAAAGTCTTGCTAAAGTAGCTGGTGTCATATGGAAGTCTCTCAGTCTCATGTAGTAATGATATCAGATGTGGTTTCAGATACAAGATCTGAACTCAGCACAATTCAACATTTTATTTATTTATTTTTGGCTGCCTTGGGCCTCTGTTGCTGCGCACGGGCTTTCTCTAGCTGCAGCGAGCGGGGGCTACTCTTTGTTGCAATACGTGGGCTTCTCACTGCGGTGGTTTCTCTTGTCGTGGAGCAAGGGCTCTAGGCTCCTGGGCTTCAGTAGTTGTGGCGCATGGGCTTAGCTGCTCCGCAGCATGTGGGATCTTCCCGGACCATGGCTCGAACCTGTGTACCCTGCATTGGCAGGTGGATTCTTAACCACTGTGCCACCAGGGAAGTCCCAGCACAATTCAACATTCACTAAGCACCTCCTCTGTGTAAGTCACTGGCTGAAGAATCGAAAACTGCATTCTAGAAAATGACATTGTGTGGACCTTTTTTTCTTTTTTAAGGTCTTTATTGAATTTGTTACAATATTGCTTCTGTTTTATGTTTTGGTTTTTTGGCCAGTGAGGCATGTGGGATCTTAGCTCCCCAACAGGGATCGAACCCACATCCCCTGCATTGGAAGGCAAAGTCAACCACTGAACCACCAGGGAACTCCCTAGAGAAAATAACTTTAAATGTTTGCTACTACATAGTTTTGTCTAATTCTTAGTGTAGCAGCAGATACAATTTCATTTTGCATTTTTATTTTCAAAACTGAAAAACAACAACTAGACTGGTATTTACTTACATTATTCTACATATTCAAAACTGAATGTCTTAATAATAGGGATTAACAGTTTATAAATATTCATGAGTTCAAAATGATCTTAGAATTCAAAATAAGTTCAGATATAGTACAATGTTTATTACAAAGCCAGTAAATAAAATTAATGTGGTCTAGAAAATAAATGATTTTTTTTTTTTTTTTTTTTTTTTGCGGTACGTGGGCCTCTTACTGTTGTGGCCTCTCCCGTTGCGGAGCACAGGCTCCGGAAGCGCAGGCTCAGCGGCCATGGCTCACGGGCCCAGCTGCTCTGCGGCATGTGGGATCTTCCCGGACCGGGGCACGAACCCATGTCCCCTGCCTCAGCAGGCGGACTCTCAACCACTGCGCCACCAGGGAAGCCCTAAATGATATTTTTGATGAAGTTATGGAAGCAAGAAGTATTAGTTTACAACTGGTGTTAAAAAAACTAAAAATACCTATGTAATATAGCACCTTTATCTAAGGAATTAAATGCATTCTAGGGACACTTCCTTTTAATGGATACAGAAAATCTGAAAAATCTGAGGAAAGATGATAGTCTGATACGATGGGCAATCAAGGCAGCTTTGTGGTGTGCAAGTATGTGGCGAAGAAAGGATGAGGTAGGGGAGAGAGCAGAAAAAAGGTTGCTAGAAAGTAGGCTGGATCCAAGTTGTGAATGGTCTTAAATTTTTCAGGAACCTGGGTTTTTTTGTTATAAATAATGGGGAAGTAAATCGTTTTTTGAGCAGGAAGATAATATCAAATGTGTGAATCAGGAAGCAAACTGCAGCAATGCAGAGGAAGGGTTGGAGAAGGAGAAGAGTCTGGTTAGAATACTATTTCAATTGCCCAGGTAAGAAATGTTAAAGGCGGATGGGGGCTGGTCACAGGTTGGAAAAAACTGAATGCATAAGACAAGAGAGAAAGAAAAGTAGTAAAAGATGACTCTGGGTTTCCAGCTTAGATGATTCTTAGAGGACAGAAGAGTCATTAAGAGAAATATTAAAGAATTAGGAGAAAGTATACAGAGTAAGCATGAAAAATGATTAGTCTGAAGTGTTAATGGGCTATGTGGAGGAGAGAAGTCAACTTCTGGAAATATGGGTCTGTAGAGACTTAGGAGTCACTGTAGAAAGGTGAGAGTTGAACCCTGGAAGTAGACACATTTGCCTTAGGAGCAATATTTAGTGAGAAGAGGACAAACAACGGTTGGAGCATAAGCCAACAGAAGAACCTGTGTAAAAAAAAAAGTCAGAGAAAGACAGGAAAGAGATGTTCCAGGAGACAAGAAGAGGATGTTTCAGAAAAAGAGAGACTTCAATAATGTTATTTGTCTAGAAAGTCAAACGGGACAAGGACTGAGAAGATGCTACTGGATGTGACAATCAGAAGGTCACTGCTGTCCTTAGAGAGAACAGCTTTGGTACTATAGAAACAGAAACCAAAGCTGGTGGAAGCAAGAGCTGGTCTAATCTCACATAGAGTTTGTTGCGGTTTACCTTAAGGGGGGAGCAAAGCTAAGAAAAAACAATTTTTTTTTAAATTATGAAGGTATCAGCATGTTTTAGGGTACAGAGAAGGAATCCATGGTGAGGAAAAAACCTGAAGATACTATATATTGCATGGGAGCAAATCTCAAACACAAAATACAAAGGATATATAAAACAAAATGGCTTATAAAAAGCCACTGAAGGGCTTCCCTGGTGACGCAGTGGTTGAGAGTCCGCCTGCTGATGCAGGGGACACGGGTTCGTGCCCCGGTCCGGGAAGATCCCACATGCCGCAGGGAGGCTGGGCCCGTGAGCCATGGCCGCTGAGCCTGCGCGTCCGGAGCCTATGCTCCACAATGGGAGAGGCCACAGCAGTGAGAGGCCCGCGTACCGCAAAAAAAAAAAAAAAAAAAAAAAAAGCCACTGAATGTTAGTTTTTTAAATGGCTAATAAAAAAATAGACATTAAAGTACCTAGAAAATATGAAGATGTGAACCAGCTTAATGTATTTTACTGACAACATTTTGAAGATATAAACAAACGAATAAAAATAATCAAATATGTTCCAATGAAGATACAGAACTTTGTTTATTCCAGTGAAATAAAGGAATGAGAACAACATCAAACTTGTACTGCATTTATTATAACTAGTCTTTGGCAAGAAAAAGATAAATTGGCAGGGCAATTTCATAAAATGCCAATAGAAATCTCAGAATGACCAGTTTGGTGAACAGAATCATGATTTCAGATTGGCCAACCACTCAGATCTGTGTCTTAAACATGGTAGATGATGGTTATTCAAAAGGTCTTCAGTCACTTTTTTTATGGATTTTACCATGTTCATTCCATACAGATAGCAACAAGCTTCTCAGTTTAAGCAGGGCGGGTGACAGGATAGAGCATTCCCCTGCCCCAGTGGCCTGAAGATCTCTGGCGTTCCAAATGGAAACCACTGACTCTTGTGTGACTCTTACACTTAACAGATGAGTAAACTGAAGTGAGGCCCCAGGAGGCTAAGAGACTTGCTCAAGGTCACAGTGAGCTAAAACAAGGATCTCCTCATACTAATCCAGTATTCTTGCTGTAACAACACACTGCTCCAAAAAAATCTGCAGCAAGTAAGATTTAGTCCCTGGTCTTCTAAGGGGAAGGTACATGTATTTTATTACTGAACCATCAGAGTGTAGACCTAAAGGACCTCTTCTTTCAACACATCCTAGGGGAACTCATTTTTATGAACTAGTCTAATATTCACTCAAGTTCAAGCGATTTCACATTGGCTCAAAATTTCCCTTCAATTTCATAAACTAGGTTGCTCTTACGAGGAAGCAAACATTAGCAAGTCAATTATTTATTTTTTTAGAGAGTTAACAAGTCCACACATGTTTAAACTCTAAACAAGTTCAGACTTGAGGGCTGCAAACAGATTACAAGTGCTACTGCTCACAACAAAAGGTCATATATAAAAATTGAAAAGCAAGAGTTCCTTCATAATCAGATTAAAACTGAGCTTTTTGTTATATTAAATAAGACATAAAAGAAATATTTCAAAAGTTCATTTTAGTTTTTACAATAATACTTTCATTAAAAATCTGAAGAAACATCAGAAAAATTCTTACGTATGGAACATGGTGTCAGTATTTTAAAGACATTATCTTCTTCAGTTTTAAATTATAAATTCTATTAATTCAATATTTCCTTCAAGATGCAAAGTGAATCTAAGTGCCCCCAAATGATACTAGTGATCTTCCTAATTTTGTTACTAAGACTAGCACATCACTGCCAAACACAAAAATATAAAAACTAATTAAATAGAAATTACACATAACACCAGCAAAATTCTTAACTCTGCTTTACTAGTCTTCGTACTATATTTCTTAGCAGAGGATTTAATTTTTCCTTTTGTATCTTAATATTATTCTTTCAGTATCTATTAACAGTTAAATAATTAAATATTTATTTCAAAAGGCTTAATTGATTCAAATACATAAAGTGGTATTAAGTAAAACATTAAGTACCACGGTTTTATTTTGCCTTGAATCGGAATTTCAGTGCCTCCTTCACTGGACTGAGAATTGGTGTAAAGCAGAGAGCAAAAAGACATTGTTCAATACAACTGTATAACTGAACTGATTAAATTACTCATAACAGAAAAACTATTATTGCATATCTTAAAATAGGACATAGACATATTTAATCTATACTGGGAGACTTAGATGCATAACCATGCATAAGAAAGTAGGCTAGTAGATCAGATGTCCTTCCAAGTCTGCCTTCTCACAGAAAAGGAATATAACATAATCCTCTATGCTACATGTAAAAGAATGAAATTAGAACACTCCCTAACACCATACACAAAAATAAACTCAAAATGCATTAAAGACCTAAATGTAAGGCCAGATACTATAAGACTCGTAGAGGAAAAACAGGCGAAACACTCTTTGACATAAATTAAACATAATCACATAATCACAGCAAGATCGTTTTTTGACCCACCTCCTAGAATAATGAAAATAAAAACAAAAATAAACAAATGGGACCACATGAAACTTAAAAGCTTTTGCACAGCAGAGGAAACTATAAACAAGATGAAAAGACAACCCTCAGAATGGGAGAAAATATTTGCAAATGAAGCAACTAACAAAGGATTAATCTCCAAAATATACAAGCAGCTCATGCAGCTTGGTATCAAAAAAACAAACAACCCAATCAAAATATGCGCAGAAGACCTAAATAGACATTTCTCCAAAGAAGACATACAGATGGCCAACAAACACATGAAAAGATGCTCACCATCACTAATTATTAGAGAAATGCAAATCAAAACTACAATGAGGTTATCACCTCATACCAGTCAGAATGGCCATCATCACAAAATCTACAAACAATAAAAGCTAGAGAGGGTGTGAAGAAAAGGGAAACCTCTTGCACTGTTGGTGGGAATGTAAATTGATACAGCCATTTTGGAGAAACAGTATGGAAGTTCCTTAAAAAAACTAAAAATAGAACTACCATGTGACCCACCAATCCCACTACTGCGCATATACCAGAGAAAACCATAACTCAAAAAGACACATACACCCCAATGTTCACAGGAGCACTATTTACAATAGCCAGGACATGGAAACAACCTAAATGTCCATCACCAGAGGAATGGAAAAAGAAGATGTGGTACATATATGCAACGGAATATTACACAGCCATAAAAAGGAACGAAATTGGGTCATTTGTAGAGACGTGGATGGACCTAGAGTCTGTCATACAGAGTGAAGTGAGAAAGACTATCATATATTAATGCATATATGTGGAATCTGAAAAACTTGGTATAGACAATCTTATTTACAAAGCAGAAAAACAGAGACACAGACGTAGAGAACAAATGCATGGATACCAAGAGTGGGGGGGCGGGGGGGATGAATTGGGAGAGTGGGATTGACATATATACACTATTGATACTATGTATAAAACAGATAACTAATGAGAACCTACAGTTCAGCACAGGAACTCTACTCAATGCTCTGTGGTGACCTAAATGGGAAGGAAATCCCAAAAAGAGGGGATATAGGTATAGCTGATCCACTTTGCTGTATAGTAGAAACTAACACATTATAAAGCAACTATACTCCAATAAAAATTAAAAATAAATAAAATAAAAGTAACACAACAACAACAACAAATTACCAATTTATTCCTTTTTATAACTATGGGAACACTGCTCTGAAAGTGAATTTGCTGTCTTTTAAGATACACTGTTTGGGGCTTCCCTGGTGGCGCAGTGGTTAAGACTCCGCCTGCTGGGCTTCCCTGGTGGCACAGTGGTTGAGAGTCCGCCTGCCGATGCAGGGGACACGGGTTCGTGCCTCAGTCCGGGAAGATCCCACATGCCGCAGAGCGGCTGGGCCCGTGAGCCATGGCCGCTGAGCCTGCGCGTCCAGAGCCTGTGCTCCGCAGCGGGAGAGGCCACAACAGTGAGAGGCCCGTGTACCACAAAAAACAAACAAACAAACAAACAAACAAAAGAATCCGCCTGCCAATGCAGGGGACACGGGTTTGAGCCCTGGTTCAGGAAGATCCCACATGCCGCGGAACAACTAAGCCCATGCACCACAACTACTGAGCCTGCACTCAAGAGCCCACGAGCCACAACTACTGAGCCCGTGTGCCACAACTGCTGAAGCCTGCGTGCCTAGAGCCCATGCTCTGCAACAAGAGAAGCCACCACAATGAGAAGCCCGTACACTGCAATGAAGAGTAGCCCCCACTCTCTACAACTAGAGAAAGCCTGCGCACAGCAACGAAGACCCAACACAGCCATAAATAACCAAGTAAATAAATTTATTAAAAAAAAAAAAAAAGATATGTTGTTTGCCGAATACTTCAGCAACCACTTGGAGAAGTGTCTAGGAGAACTGCTAACAAAAAAGCACAAAATATTCTTGTAATGTACAGAACATTCCTCAGAGTGTCTTTTGAATATGGTGTAGGTCTTACCTGCGGCACAGCAAAATGCCCCCTTTCCCAAATGGTTAAGTGAAACTAGTTTATGAGATAATTGTTTTTAAAAAAACATAACTTGATAAATACTTTTACAATGAGATCAAGAAAATATTACTTAATTCTTTTCTATATATGAAGATTCATATGCAGAAAACACATAGCCCTCGACTGAGAACTTAACCAAGAGTGAAGTTAATTTAAAAAAAAATACTTCTACGAAGTTTGAAGAGAGTGAGTTTAAAAGTTTAAAGTTACAGTATTATTTCGGCTCTTACTTTACTAAAAGCAGTTTTTAAAATTATCTTTGAATTCAACTAAGTTTTACAAATCAATTTTACTTAAAATTCCAAATCAAGCTTTTCTCTGCACTTAGAAACATATTACTGGCCAACCTGTAATTAAGTAAACTTTCTCTAAGTGGGATAATTTCTTCTCCTTGCTCCACATGAAACTTAACAAACAGAATGTTCTCAAAAATTGCATAAACTGGCATTTTTATTTTTAGATGACTGGCTTCCAACTGGGGAGTTGTTCTTGGGTATGGAATGGTAGTGAAGGAAGGCCTTGATCTTCTGGTCCAAGCATCCAGATCCTATCTTTCTCCATCTGAGAAAAACTCTTCCCTTTAGAGAGTGGTTTCAGAATGTTGGTTATACCTCACAGATATTGGTAAGAGACCTCAGTGGTGATATGGAATTTTTCTTTTATTGGTGAGGAAATTAAACAGCCTTTGGTTTACGCAGCAGAGTAATAACCCTGAGTATATGTAATGACAACTCTAAGACACCCATTTGCAAATGCTAAACAATAACGGTGTCTTAAGAAGAGTGGCTCTAGTGTATTTGTGTTTGGAGGTCTTTTTATTGGAAAATACTTTAATATTCTCTCTTCTGTATTTTCGACACTAGTAAAGTGCCCTGAACTCAGCAAGATTTACTGAAGATAATGACAAGAGTTTCAACAGCATATAAAACTTTTACCTCCTGTGTGTTCCTCATGGACACACGACTTTATTGGTGACTCTGCTTCTGACCTCCAAATCAGGCTGGTCAATGACTGGCCTTTACTAGATCTATCTAGAATACCAAGGACATGGCGACCAATTGTTTCTTCAACAGCTGCTGTTGTCTTTACAACTTCTAAGAGGATCTTCAGAAGTCTGCTATTAGCTTTCTGGAGTGTATACCTGTATAGATAAGGAAACATTTATTAAAATATTTAATCTTTTTAAAGCAAACACTTAATGTTCCACAAAAAAATACACTACAAAATATTTGACTTAAAAAATAAAACTTCATATGATCCTATTACAATAATATGCAATAGCACTAAAAATGAAGTGCTTTTTGTATTTATTTTATAATTATAAATTTTGTTTTCTTCTGAAAAATTTTCATCAGTGAACTATAATATTTTTTGAAAATGTGCAGCATTTTACTGACCTGAAAGAAATCAAATAACTAAAATTTTAAGCCAGTAGAGTTTGCAAATTAGAAGAAAATTTTAGGGAGATGCAAAATTTCAGTTTTAAAAAGTGTGGCAGTACCTAAGCACATGCAAGTTATTGAGCTGGTAATACCATTGATGGTTACTCTTATATATTTTACATTTAATCTTCTTTTATGTTAAATAATATATTTTAAAATAAATTCAAAAATTCCACCAGAAAAAAATATGTTTGTATTTCTATACCTTAATGGTGATGATCTACATGGTTAAATTACAAAAACAGGCAGAGACCTGTTTTTAAAAAGGTCTATAGTACAATTTCATTATCTGCTAACACCAGAGGTAATATACCCCAAGCAGTTGATTATTTTATCTGCTCCAGAGACAGAAACTTCTCAAGTTACATATACCACACTCATTTCAGCCAGGAGAAGGAACCTATTTTCAACCAAATGGAATTAATAGTGCATCTCTCGTTTTTTATAGGTAATACATTCTTATTTTAAAAATTTTAAAAAATGCTCCTAACCACCCACCAAAATATCTTAGTACTCACAGATAATCACGGTTAACATTTTAATGCCTAGCCTTCTAGACATTTTCCCTCCTCTTCCTCTCTCATAAATACAGACATTTTAAAAACAAAAATTGGATTATCCTGGACAAAGTGTTTTCATAAGCTTTCATTTTTCCTCAACACAAACATCTTCATGTGTCAAGAAATAGACTTCCATAAACGGTGACTCAGAAGGTGAACTGATTAACCTTTTGAATAACTAAACAACTCTCTTGTCCTAACAGCTTAATTCAACAAAGGTACTACAGTGGCAAACTATATATTTAATACATGGAGACAAAATAAGAAACTTTCATGTTAAAGGTCCTCTGACTTAAGACAGTTTCTCTCTCAACTTCACACTATGGGAGATTCACTGACAAGCTGGTTAAAGGATATCTGTTTTCACAGGCACGTGACATGACTATTTTAAGACAAAGTAATAAATGGAGCGGTCTTCCTTCAGTATTTGTCAAGTGAAAAAGACAGTTCTATTTTTACACCTAGATCAAGTTCTCTGGTTACATAAGCAAGGAGATTAAAAATAAAACTCTAAATAATTTAGTTATTAGTAGGAAGTAAGTAAAGGGTTTTATTTCTATAACTTTTTCTGAGGTTTTGTTCAAGCCCCAAACACCCCCGGACTAGGATAATTTGAAAATATTTCTACATAAGAGAAGTGATTAAAATTAATATGATGGTAAAAAGAAATAAATAGGAATACTCATTTATCAACACTCACTACATAAATTCCTAAAAATTAAACACTGTATAATTTTAAAAATATACTAATTAGAGATAAATAATATAAAATAAACATTTTGTTTATTTTATATTGCCATGGTAACTCTAATTTTCATACACTGTCTTTCTTGTTTGAGTTCCATACTGACTGTGTTCCATACTGATGATCCAATGGGGAAGCCAAAATCTTAGGGGCCAAATTCCTCCATGCAAGCTGAGGAAGGAGGTTAGGAGGACACAGAGGGTTGACAGTCACAGATTGGAAAAGGAGGAAATTAAGTTAGTAGATATTAGTTTTAATTTTAAATTAGAGAAATTATTTTCATTTGACCAAAACAAATTTTAAAATACTGTGCTTACAGACCTACTGGAGAATGGACTTGAGGATATGGGGAGGGGGAAGGGTGAGCTGTGACAGGGTGAGAGAGAGTCATGGATATATACACACTAAAAAACGTAAGGTAGATAGCTAGTGGGAAGCAGCCGCATGGCACAGGGATATTGGCTTGGTGCTTTGTGACCGCCTGGAGGGGTGGGATAGGGAGGGTGGGAGGGAGGGAGACGCAAGAGGGAAGAGATATGGGAACATATGTATATGTATAACTGATTCACTTTGTTATAAAGCAGAAACTAACACACCATTGTAAAGCAATTATACCCCAATAAAGATGTTAAAAAAATAATAATAAATAAATAAAATACTGTGCTTAAACTCCTAATATTAACGTAGGGTAACTATTCTCATTTTCATATTAATCTCTATAAAATCAAAGTAAGGGAAAGTTTTGTTAACATCGGATCATTAATTTATTCCTCTAAAAATGTGGGATGTGGATTAAAAGGTCTCATCTGTTATAAAGTAAATGCATGAAAGAAGTTAAATGCAGACTATCACTAAAATCATTTTTTTTCTTGTCATGAACAAACCAGGGGGTGGCTTATACTGAATGCATGTCCAAACAGTGAAGGAATAAACTCACAAGCACAACTTTGTTTTTTAGGATAAAGAATGGCATATGAGCAGAATAAAATTTATCAAGAAAGGTTCAATAACCAAAGAATGCTTTATCATTCACTGAGTGAAGTATATGATCAATATCCAATAAAATTATATACAAAAGATTTTTTAATTTGTCTATTTAATCATCAAATACTGATTTTTTACATAGAGTACAATGTACAAATAAAATAAATGTACAAAATAAAAATAAGGACAAATAAAGTTTATAATATTGAGACAACTATTTTAACTCACTTTACATTGAAAAAATATGCATTCTGTATACCTTTCAGTGGACAGAATTTCAGGAGGCACCTCTTCAGGTTTTCTGTCCAATTCCTTTTCTTTAAAGGTCTGCTCCTCAATTTCTCCTTGGTTTTCATTTGCATTCTGTTTAAGTTTGTAAAAAGATAGAGAGGACAAAATAGAAAGAAAACCTGTCATCTTGGAAATAGCATGTCATTCTTCTACACTGTTATGACATGAAACAGAAGAAACCTCTGCGTGCAAAACAGATACTGTTTGAAAGAGTATTTAACTATATTTTATCAAGAGATTAGCATTATCAAAAAAGATAAAAAGTCTGGTGCACAGATGAAAAAAATTTTAATGGGTTCAAGCTAAGGCATGCTATAATGCAACAATAAAGTTTGTTAGGTTACTCTGCTCCTTGGTGAAACAACAGCTGTTGCTAAACCACTGTCAGATTCAAATTACCCTAAATGGAACGTAAGGCATCTTGACCCCACCTACCTTAAACGTAAACAATCACAAATATGTTAAGCTCATACCTATAAAAAATACATTTCACACAAACAACAAAGACACACAGATCCTACTGCATTGTGGATCCACTGCTCCTAGGTGGGTCAAAGTCCATACTACCTGTGTTTGCGTACTGCTGTTGCGCAGCTCACAACACAGCTTCTCTCTTCCAGCTAGAGACAGCTGCTTTAGTGCTTCCAGCTCCTCTAAAAGCACCCTCTCTCTCTCTGAAACCAGGTTTTCATTATCTATTGAGGATCTCTAAATAAGAAAAAAGGTCATGAGAGAATATTGTTTGCGATAGAAGGAAAAAGCAGGAATATTAAGCAGACTTCTTTTAACCCCCTGGAACCAACAGGCCCTGGTTCTACGCTGCTTCATCTTCCATGATTAGGGGTTAAAAGCACATATAAAGTTCAATGCAAAATTTGAAACTTAAAAAAAAGTTAATTAGGCCTAAATATTAAGCAATTTTTGCAGTTCAATTAATATTATTTTTATATGCAAGTTTTGCATTGAAAATTCAGAAGTTTAAATTCACAAAATGCAATGAAGAAAAGCGTAATTAATTTTTCCAAATGATATATCTTATGTTCAACTCCCAATTTTCCTATTATTCTATATCTGAAACTATATTTCAAGAGTTCTCTATTTGTTATCTCTTGTTGTACCTTAACTTTTCAATTAAATTGAACAAATTTGTTTTTATAAGAACTTTTACATAAATATTTGCTTTTCTACGATGATTTTGTGAGTATATTATATACAGCAATTGAAAAGAATCCAGCTCCCAAATACCAAGGAATATGTAAATTTAGTCAAGAAAGTGGTAAGAACATTATGTAAATCTGCATTTCTCAAATCAAGAAGAGATGTTTCCCTGGAGAAAGTTCCAGAAACATACTACTTCCGATTTCCATTCATGATTAAAAAGATAGAATAAAGATAGATAAAGGTAAACCTTGGAGATGCTAATTGGTGTACTCACAAAACTATAAATAAACATGGGAAAACTGAATATCAACTGCACCTCAGCACAAAGAATTTCCAAAACTGTCAAAGTACTTTTGCCATGTATGGTCAATGGAATGTTTAAAAACAAACAGCCTTGTAACCACTTTTTCAATGCCTAAAAAGGCAGATATGTCAAACAGTAGAGAGATAGTGCACTCCAAGGTTGAGTTAGGTGTCCCTAACAAGATCTTGGGCTGTTGTGCTGGTGGAGTCTGTTCCTGATGTTAAATATTTGTATTTATTCATATTACGGCAATAATTCTGACTTAAAAAAAATAAAAAAGCTATATAAAGAACAATGCTATTTTAATTGGGGAGGAAAGGGACTCTGGGTCCCATACCTGGGCTAATTGTTTATTCAGCCTCTTGATCTCTTCTTGCAGCTGTTCCTGGTCTTCTCGCTGTCTCTCCATCTGCCGCATGTGTGCCTGCCTTAAAAGTTCCGTTGCCTGTTGATGTTCTTGGTATTGTCGTACAAGTTCCTGCCTCATATCTTCTAACTGTTCTTCATTTAACATTAGTTGTCTAGAAGCATCTATACTTGATACCAAAATCTCATCATCGAGCTATAACAGTAAAAAATTAATTAATTAATTAATTAAAATTTCAACCATAAAACATTTTGTGGAAATCTGTCGGCACTGATATTTTAAATACAAACAAAAGTAATTCTAATACTAACCCCACAGAGCACCTCATTTTAAAATTCCCATTATTAAAACTAAAACATAAATAATTTTAAAAAACTGTCTTAATTATAATTTCAAATCAATGTGAAGTTATTAGTTTATTATCATTATACATGTTGTTCTCCAAAAGCAAAGTAACTATCAGTTATTTCAGACGTAATCTAAGGGAGAAGAATTAAGAAAGACATTCAAGATTCCTTATACTCTTAATGAATAACTCCATTATTTCTCTTGACATTTTATAAGGAAATAATATAAATGGAATACTTATATTTTAAAATTAAATTTATAAAAAGAGAAATTTTATCTCTTTAATTTATATTATGCAGTGGTCATCAGAGTACTACAGAGAAATGCTCGATAAGAAACAAACTTCAATAATTTCTATTTGGAAATAAAAGCCTTATATTCCACTTTCTCATTCTCATAAGAAGTCCACTCCTTAATGGGTTTCAACAAGTACCTCAATTCCTGAAGAGCTACTACTTAAACAAATCATTCTGCCTTGAACAGTTGCTTGCAAATTAAAGAGGTTTACATGATTACCTCACAACTTTGCACTTCATAGAGTTGACAATTTTAATTGAATATGCCTCTAAAAAGATGTAACCTATCATGAACATGAATAAAAAATCTGAGGCTTCCCTGGTGGCGCAGTGGTTGAGAGTTCGCCTGCCGATGCGGGGGACACGGGTTTGTGCCCCGGTCCGGGAAGATCCCACATGCCGCGGAGTGGCTGGGCCCGTGAGCCATGGCCGCTGAGCCTGAGCGACCGGAGCCTGTGCTCCGCAACGGGAGAGGCCACAACAGTGAGAGGCCCGCGTATCGCAAAAAAAAAAAAAAAAATTGAATTAAGATAATTTTAAAAGAAGCAGAATTTACTACATTCTGTTAAAGGCCCAAACAGTTGAGGTATAGACACAGGATAGATCCTCCATTAATGAATAAGTAAAGAAGAAGAGTATTAGTATAAATAGAGTAGAATGCTTTAAATTGTCTTCTCAAATGGGTAGCTCTTTCCTTGTGATATTATCCTATTAAATTAAGCAAATCTTTTAATCACACATATTGCCAAATTGTAGTATAACTGATCTTGAATTGACTGAAACAAAATTAATGTAGGTATAACTTACAATGAGGTTTTACCATGCACAATGTGTACAGGACAAATAGGAATACTATGAATCTGACCAGTTTTATTTAATAATAATACTAAGTCATTTATTCTTACACTTTAAAAATCCCAATTTGAGACTGAATTGAATACTTATCTTCTCCATTAAGCAGTATTACTGTTAATATTTTTATAGTGAGGAAAGTCACACTTTTTTTTTTTTTTTTTTGCGGTACATGGGCCTCTCACTGTTATGGCCTCTCCCGTTGTGGAGCACAGGCTCTGGACGCGCAGGCTCAGCGGCCATGGCTCGCGGGCCCAGCCGCTCTTCGCGGCATGTGGGATCTTTCCGGACCGGGGCACGAAACTGTGTCATGAACCTGTGTCCCCTGCATCGGCAGGCAGACTCTCAACCACTGGGCCACCAGGGAAGCCCCCACACTTTTTTAAATAAGTTTTTATACTGAAGGAAGCATACTTACAGATTCTCTGACCATAAATGTTTTATCTTTGGAGAACATTTCTTCTGAAATAGTCAGTTCACGGTCCTTTGATTCTAGTATATCATCAAGATTACCCTTGTTTGATAACAGAACTTCCTTTCCATCTTCTCCTAACTCTTTACTAAGTGGTTTAAATTCTTCTTTAAATTTCTTGTCTGTTGCCTCAAAAGTCTGAAAACCAAAGTGACCTTGTGATAATTTCATTTCATTTAAATAATGTTCTTCCTGACAGAAAACAGATGCTTGTTTTGAAGATGGAGCATCTTCTTTTTCCCCAGATATTCTAGATAGTTCACTTTGCTGAGCAAATGCTATACTCATTGACACAATGACCTAAAGAAATGAAGCAAACAAAAAACGATTAGATCTATAAATACTACCAGGAATTTAAAAAGCAAGTTACCTCTCAAAATTACTCGTATTAGTAAAAAGATGGCCTCATGCTTTTAAACTAAAAGAAATCCTAGGATAAAGTGATAAGGAGATAAAGATTCTCTATTTTACAATGAATCTACTGTCAAAGTATTTTACTGCCTGCCTTTTAAAAATCAATAATTGTAAAAATTTTTTTCTTACCGTAACAGCAATAAATGTTTGGTATAGAAATTTAAATATCTTTAAGTCGAGAAATACATTTCTATATAATTTTAAATGCCTTTAAAGTTTCAAATTATACATATGTACTATAAATTCATTTGATCAATTCTCTATGTTGACATTCAGACTGAATCCATTCTTAACACTAAACACCACTGTTATTAAATCTTTTAAACCATATCATTGGGCATATTCTTTCTGATTTCCTTGAGTGTAACAGGGAAGAGCCAATTTTGACTCCACCTTTCAATCTGTTTCTTTTACTTTAACCTTTGCTTTTTGTTGCTTTTGTCATTATAATCATACATAATGCCTGCCTCAGGGAACCCTGCCCTCTGCCTGAATGTGAAACTAAAGTGCCTTTGTTCAGCTCACAGGGAGACAATCTGACCCTGCCCACCTGTGAATGGCTGCAGAAAAGAAATTAACACATCCCTTCCCTGAGGCTGGCCATTCCATGAGATATCTGTAAGACTTACCGCCTTTTTACTTTACTTCCCCACCTCTTCCCACTCTCTGTTCTTAAAAGAAACTGGCATCCAAACCCCAATAAGATGGTTTTTTGGAGACAATAGTCTTGCCATCTTCTCGGTCTGCCGGCTTTCCGAATAAAGTTGTATTTCTTGCCTCAACACCTCATCTCCCGATTTACTGGCCTGTTGTGCAGTGAGCAGAGCGAGCTTGGACTCAGTAATGGACTCAGCAAAGGTAATACATAGAAGACCAAGCACTTTTCTCACTTCCTACCATATCCCCCACCTTTAAGGAAGGCCAAACTCTTTCCTATGGTACTACTCACAAACGCTAAAGGACGTTTTTCAGGCTGAAGGGAAATAACACCAAAGGGAAACAAAGTGTGAAAAACAGCAGAATACACATTCTTTTCAAGTATGCTTGGAGTATCCAAGCAGATAGAACATATTTGGGGCAACAAATTTAAATGAACTGAAATCATACAAGGTATGCCCAACCATGAAGGAATTAAAAATTATTATATTAATCAAATCAATCAACAGGAAGATATCTGAAAATCCCAAAGATATGGATATCAAACAACCTATTTCTAAATAACCTATGAATCAAAAAGGAGGTCAAAAGAGAAATAAAAGATTTGGACTGAATGAAAATTTGTGGAATGCAGCTTAAAGAAAAACTTAAAGGGAAACTTATACCATTAAATGCATATATTGGAAAAGAAGAAAGGTCTTTTAGGAAACTAGAAAAAGAAGAGCAAATTAAACCCAAAACAAACAGAAACAAGCAAAAAATAAAGAACAACAACCAATGAAAATAAAACAAAAACAATTTTAAAAAACCCAAAAGCTGGATCCTTTGAAATATCAATATCATCAATAAACTTCTAGCTACACTGACAAGGAAAAAGGTGAGAAAGTACAGATAACATTCAGATCCCACAGCCATTAAATGATAAAGGGATACTATAAACAGCTCTACCAACAATAAATTCAACAGCTTAGATGAAATGGACCAATTCTTTGAGTGACACAAACTACCAAAGCTCACTCTAAAATAAATACAGCACCTGAAAATAACAGAATCTATTAAAGAAACTGAATTCAGTTAAAAAAAAAAAAAAAACTTCCAACAAGGTAAACTCTAGGCCCAGTAAGATTCATTCTCTAATTCTACAAAATATTTAAGTCTGAAATAATACCAGTACGACATAAATTCTTCCTGAAAATAGAAGAGGGAATATATTTCAGCATTTTATAAGACCAGCATTATCCTAATATCAAAACCAAAGACATTATAAGAAAATAAAGCTAGGGATAACGTTCCTCATGAAAACAAAACACAGACAAATATTCTTTTTTTCTCGGCCACACCATGTAGTTTGTGGGATACTAGTTCCCCACCAGGGACTGAACCTGGGAATTCCCCAAACAGTCTTGGCAAAGTATTATTAAATATTGTAGAACCCAACAATATAAAATGGAGGAGACTGGCTCCAAAGGGACATGAAAACACTTTGGAGGTGATGAAAATGTTTTAAATCTTGATTGTGGTGTTGGTTTCATACATGCAAACATTTGTTAAAATTCACTAAATTTTGCACTTATAATTAGGGAATGTAAATTTCATGTAAATTACACCTCAATAAGGATGATTACAAGCAAACAACAAAAACCTGACCATATGTTAAGTCACAAAACAAACTTTTGAAATTCTGAAAAACTGGTATCATAAAGATCACTTTCTTTTGTATATTCATTTAGATTAGAAATGGATAACAAATAATGAAAAGAACTGTGTGGTTTGAAACAAACAAAAAACCAGACTCAACTACCTTGTAATTCTCTCCTTTCTATTCACCACCATACCATCTAACCAAATTTCACCTGTGTTTACAATTAACTCTGCCTACTCTGTGTGGGTGTAGCTGAACTTAATTGAGGAGAAAAATAATAAACCAAGCTGACTGGTCTCATTTTAAATTCACAACCACTACCCTTGAAATGAGCCATTAGTGATACTGGGTGATTCTACTCAGTTTCCCTTGTCTTTTCCATTTCTTATTCCTCCTCTTAGCCCTTTGTTTTCTCGTTTTCTCCTTAAAGCTCCAACATCTTCTCTTCCTTTCTCATTCTCAGGTGCCGACTTTGCTTTTTATTTTACTGAGAAAACAGAAGAAATCAGAGAAGAACTTCCACAGTCTCCAAATACTGCATCTGAAAACATATCCGAATCATGAGTCAAATATTCTTACCTTCCTTCCTGTTTTAATGGATTAAAACTACCATGCTCCTATCTAATGGCAACTTTTCAGGGGACTGCATCTCTTCTCATCTACTCAAGGACATTGCTCCAGCAACTGTTCCTCTCTCTTTAATCAGCTATTTTTTTCCCTTTCTCCTCAATCACTTCTATTAGCACAGAAATACAATGTGATATCCTTGATCTTAAACGAAAACAAACCAGCAACAACCAAAATCCACTACTTGACTCCCTACATCACCCTTTAGCTACCACTGTACTTCTCCTCTTTCAAGTACGACTCAAAATAATTCCTCATTCTTCTCCTTCACTCTCTCTCAAATCCAATGTAATCAGTTTGTCTTTACCATCCCATCAAATGTGTTCTTGTGAAAGTCACCAATGATTTCACATTGTAAAATCCAATGATTTATTTGCACTTCTAATCTTTCTTGATTTATCAGAAACATCTGACAGTTTAATACATTCTCTTCTTGATACACTTTTATTATTGGCTTCTGTGATGCAATTGTTTGTCCTTTCCATATTTAATTTACCACTCCTTCACCTCCTTTGTTCTTCCTCATTTCTCTGACCTCTAAACATCGGCATTGGGCTTCCCTGGTGGCACAGTGGTTAAGAATCCTCCTGCCAATGCAGGGGACACAGGTTTGAGCCCTGGTCCAGGAAGATCCCACCTGTTGCGGAGCAACTAAGCCCATGCGCCATAACTACTGAGCCTGAGATCTAGAGCCCATGCTCCGCAGCAAGAGAAGCCACCGCAACGAGAAGCCCGTGCACCACAACGATGAGTAGCCCCCACTCACTGCAACTAGAGGAAGGCTGCGTGCAGCAACGAAGACCCAATGCAGCTAAAAATAAATAAATAAATTAAAAAAAAAAAGAAAAGCATTAAACATCGGCATTCTCTAGGCTCAGTTCCCAGGTCCCTGCTCTATTTACACTCACTATATTAATTTTTTTCAATATTTTTCACTGCAACCATGGTAAACATACACATACAACAACAATAAAAAAACATTTTACATTGTGACCCAAAGCATACATAGGTACTTGTGTGTATATGTTTTATATAATTGAACTTTTCCATTAATATTAAAATCCTGGTCCCAAACCAATAAATTGATTTCATGACTTAAAAAGAAGTTATATCTCATAGCTTGAAAAACACTAGATACTAACTAGATACTAACTACTGTATTTACATGTCTAGTTTTATCTTAGTTCCTGAACTCTAGATTTATATATCTAATCACTTCCTTAACACTTATATTTACACATTTAATAAGTGTTTTGCATATGACGGGAAAGCTGAATCCTTAAGTCGCCCACTCCTCTCCAGAAACTACTCCTTTGCGTTCTTTTTCACCCTAAGTCCAACACCTAAGTAAACAGTAACTCCATTCTTCCATTTGCTTAGGTCAAATTACCTGCAGTATTATCTTCCCTTGAAGGGCAAGTCCTTGCCCCTCTTTCCCTGTATTTCTTCTTCTTATATCTAGTTAAGGTCTGCTGAGGAGATAAATCTGTACCAGGACTTCACAATATTTCTCCAAATGGAACCCATGAATACAGAGGTGGCAAGACTGAATCAAACCATCCTCCAACTTGGCAAAGCTGGCAGTTGGGCAGGTGACCTTCACACTCTTGCCAGTTCTCCTTGGACACCTCTTGAAGACATCCACTGGAGAACTGTTGACTTTTTCTTTTGCATCCCACTTTCTTAAAAGGTGCTCAATCTGTTATCTTCACGATTCACTCTCTCACTTCCATCTGGCATCTCCCCTAATGTCACTTCAAAAGTGAGGTCTTCTGTGATTACCCTATATAAAATAACATCATCTCACTCCCCATGGAATTTCCTTGTCCTATTACCCTGGTTCATTTTTTTCTTCATAGTATTTACTACCGTCTGTATATTGTCTATTTGCACCAACTAGAATGTAAGGTCTATAGGAGTAATGATTTCATTTCTTTTTCCTCTGTTATACCCTAGCATTCAGAATACTGCCTGGCAGTGAAATGTTAATGAATGTCTATTTTTTCAGTAGTACCTACCCAAATCACAGGCTGAATCTAATGTTATCTATGTTGGGAATCACTACCTCTACTGGCTTCTTCTATATATATACCCTGTGCTTTTAAAACAATGTTTCTCAGTCTTTTTCTAATATCGTATGTGAGGGTTATAGGGTAGAGCATAATCCTGTCTGTACTGGTGACTAATATAAACCATCTATACTATTCTAGGATCAAGCTGAGCCATCAAATGTTGTCTCTTGGATCACAGTACCTTGGCTGCCTTTGGAACAGTTTTCACTGACCTGTACTTTGGTAATCTGCTATCAGCTTGGATAAATGATGCTTCACAAAACAGATTTATATCATCACCATTATCATAGTAGTAAGACTACTTTAAAAATGTCACTTATGAGTCTTTACTATCTTCTAGGTGCTTTATATGTATTAGTTCATTGAATCTTCACAAGAATTACTATTATTTCTATTATTCTCCTCCTTTAACATAGAGGGAGCCGAGATTGAAAACTTAAGTAACTTTCCTAAGATCACAAATCTAGTAAAGCAGAACAAGAATTTAAAGCATGGTAAATCCTATACCAAACCTCATGTTCTTAACTACTATACTATGATGCTCTGCTATAAACATTTCACTTGAGAAATTTATGTAAAAGGTTAAGTACAAAAGAAAACCTGCAAGTCTCTAAAAGAACTAGATAGTGAGAGCTATATAAAAGTGATGGAGGGCTTCCCTGGTGGCGCAGTGGTTGGGAGTCCGCCTGCCGATGCAGAGGACACGGGTTCGTGCCCCGGACCAGGAAGATCCCACATGCCGCGGAGCGGCTGGGCCCGTGAGCCATGGCCGCTGGGCCTGCGCGTCCGGAGCCTGTGCTCCGCAACGGGAGAGGCCGCAGCGGTGAGAGGCCCGCGTACCGCAAAAAAAAAAAAAAAAAGTGATGGTGCCTCACTTTTTACTGTGAATTAAATATTCAATTCAGATATAGAGGTGAGTAGGTCTTTATGGCCCACATATTTCCTTGAGTCTTGACCTCCTCATCTAATTTATGTTTAAACTAATTCCTTATGCATTTCCTGTAAATTCTGTCACTCCTTCCACTTTAAAATGCATATACTCCACTATGATTGTTACACTGTAACAGTTTAAATATTATAAAAAACAAGCAGACAAACTCAGAATTCAACTGTTCCAAAATAAGAACCCAATTAGGTGTAAGTATTTTAAAAGAGAATACAGAGACAAAAGAAATGGAATCATAACGGTATACTAGGTGATATGCTCGGTGCTCAGGAGATTACAAGAATAGCTCTGGGCATAGCAGCCAACAGCATCTACAGTCATTAACATCACAGTAACTTCTCTGGGAGGAGGTAGGCAAAGGTAATACATAGAAGACCAAGCACTTTTCTCACTTCCTACCATATCCCCCACCTTTAAGGAAGGCCAAACTCTTTCCTATGGTACTACTCACAAGGTTAACAAATTTATAACTCTGAAAAGTTTCTAATTACTATTCTACATCAAGAGAAGAATGCGTTACTCAAAAGAAAAATTCACAGAAAATTCCATTCAAAGGCAATTGTGGTTAATACCAGTATTTGACAACTTAAATGAGCTATGTATAAAATTTACAACAAAAAATAAAGTGCATTACCACCAATAAAACGTATATTTTTTGAAGGCTAAAAGGGAATACAGACCACAATAACCTTCCAAATAAACTATAAACTTACCTTAGCTACTTCTTCTTCTAATCGTTCTTGGTACTGTTTTTCCAGCAACTTAACCATATTTGTTTCCTGTTTCACTCCAAATTCACCAGAAAACTGAATTAAAAAGCAAAATATGACATGTTTATTTACACTAATTATACACCACTTATTTTTAAACTTCTACTCTCAAATATCTTCAAAAGATTACTATTTTTTAGAAAGCTTCTGAAAAATTTTAATAAATAAATTTCTGCTCCCTTTATTAAAAATAATTATAGTGAATAATTCTAGTGTACAATTCTACTAAATAATTGTACTTACTACAGTGAACTTAACAAAGATGCAAAGTGAGAAATATATTTATAATTACTAACACACAGTTCTAGAGTGGGGAAAAGATACTTCTTAAATATAATTAATAAGATGTGCATGTATTTAATTTTAAATAATGTTAACAGTGGCTATCTTTGCTCATGACATTATAAACAAATTTCTTTTCTTCTTGGTACTTATTAATAGTATCCAGTTTTCTACAAATACAAATTACTTTTATAAACAGAAAAAAGAAGAATGGGTATTTAAATGTAAACATGTTCTTGGCAAGAAAGTACTTCTTTATTTACCAATTATCTGAATGTCATCCAAACAGATATTCCATGTGGGATGAATGTGGAAGAATTGAGAATGTGGCCAATGTCTCTCTTCTATATCCAGAATGAGAGACAGCAATGATCTTTTTCTGTAGGACTTAAGAACTAAAAATTTACTGAGTGAAGATCAGGGTTTTACAGTTATGTTTGAGAAAAGTGGCCACAAACTGGGAATATATACAGTGCTGAGGAGAGGCAAAAGGTGGTTTAGCTAGATGAGATATACTGTAAAAGATGAGGGGCTTTTCTATAGCATATGGCCTGTGCTGAAGAAAGCCTCATCCAATGTCCCAGCCCTAGCATACTGAATTTTGGGAATTCCTAAATACTATTCCAGAGACAGCCTAGTTCAATTCCCCATGGTAGGAAGGAAAGCTGTTTCTCTTTTCTGAAACTAATTTGTTATAAAGTTCAGGGCACTGAAACTAATTTGTAATACACCCCATGTTATATAAAACAAGACAAATTTTAAACTAGAATGTATTTAGGGGGAAAAAACACCTCTCAATTTTAACTTTCTTCTGTTTTTCCTATGCTATGAAAGTACATCAAATTTCTTCACTTATATATTCTTCTGGGTCTTTTACATAATGTATTATCCTCATATTTACTATACTTAATTCTTAGCAACTATTTATTGGATAATTATTAAACCACAGACATAAAAATGATAGTAACAAAAATAAAATCAGTGTACATAACAGTTTAAAGATATAATACCTCTGTTGCACCATCGATGTTCTGTTTTAGACAACTTCCAGGATATACTGTTTTCTGTACATCAGATTCAGTAATTACCATTGAATCAATGGAAAAGCTAAAAATAAATAAAAGAGGATGAAAGAATTAGTGTTGTGTGTAAATTTTACTGTTAGTCCAAATTTACAGCATGCATAAAATGTGTATTGGGGCAATGGAAACAAGAATGACAGGTCAAGAGTTACAGGTATTGTAACTTAAGTCATATTTTTGACTGATTAAAAATAAAGCAGCAGAATTAAATGATAGAATATTTTAACAGATTATCCCTGAATTTTATGCCATTGTATAAAGTCTACTACAAAAGCATGACATGGAGCTGTTTATAAGTATTAACTTTTTTTTTTTTTTTTTTTTTTTTGGTACGCGGGCCTCTCACTGTTGTGGCCTCTCCCGTTGCGGAGCACAGGCTCTGGACGCGCAGGCTCAGCGGCCATGGCTCACGGGCCCAGCCGCTCCGCGGCACGTGGGATCCTCCCAGACCGGGGCACAAACCCGTGTCCCCTGCATCGGCAGGCGGACTCTCAACCACTGCACCACCAGGGAAGCCCAATAAGAAATAACTTTAAATACATGTTCATAGGAGTGAACATGGCAGTCAATAAGCCTCATTTTTGCAGGGTGGGAGAAAACTAATGGTTTTAGTTGAAAGGTATTAATACATTTCCAGTGATTATTAGAGAAACTCTAAAAAAGCATGATGAGCTGGCAAAAAGCCCAAGTGCAAGAACAGCAAAGTAGGTCTACACTTCCAGAAAACTTCCTTTTCTTCATGCTTTGGAGAGAAAACATCACTAATTAAAGGAAGGAAACTTGAAATACTGTAAGTGGTTATGAAAGAGTTCTTGCTATATACCTATTTTCTTTCTTATCAAAAAACCTAAAGTAATAGTTTCCAAATATCAATCTATGGACTGCCCGCTTCAGAATTACCTTGTTACAAATACAAATGACCAGAATCCATCTCTAAGCTACTGAATCTAACTCTTCAAATGTAAAATCCAGTAACCTGTAATTTCAATAATAAGAATGAAAAAATAATAATTTCAAACACTAATAATTTCAAAAACCTCCAATGTTTTTAATGCATGGTAAAGTTTGGGAACCACTGACCTCAAATAAAATGGAAGCCTTATAAGGCTGTGCCAATGCTGGATAAACAATTCCAAAGCCTACATACAGACCCTGAATAAAAGATGGAGAAACAGAATGCTTCCGAAGAAGTGTGGAAATTCAGTATTTTGTCTCCAAAAAAACCCAAAACAAAACAAAAAACCCCCTTGTCTTTAGGTTCCAATAACAAGTGCCTATAGAGGCATTACTCTTAGAGCAGCAGAGCCAGTCAAAGTTAGGTTAAATCTCTGAGGACTTTATAGAGCTAGTTACATACTACAGCACACTTCCCTACTAAATTATAAACTGTTCATTCATTTAACAAATATTTATTGAGCACCTACTATGCATAGGGAATTATTATAGGGTTTGGGATACAGTGAATAAATAAACAAAAATCCCCTTGCAAAGCTTGAACTCCTTCACAGGGGACAGATAACAAAAACAAATAAATAAACCTCCCCTCCAAATATAATATAGACTTGTTTTTATTTTATATAAATATATAGTTTTAAATATATAAAACAGTTAATATAGAAAAATGAAGCAGGAAATTCATATACAGAGTTATAAGGGATGATTTTAATTTCAATAGGGTGATCAGGATAGGCCTCATGAGAACATGACATTTGAGTAAAGACCCAAAGGAGGTAAGTGTGTTGGGCATGGAAATAACTAGAGAAATATCATTCCAGGTAGAGGAACAGCAATGAGAGAGAAATTCATAAGGCAGAAGCATACTGATGGTTTGAGTATCTCGAGGAGATTATGTGGCTTTACAATAGTAAGTGACAAGCAAGTCCGCAGGAGATAAATTCAGAGATAAACAGGGACCCATTATATAGGTCCAAGTAAGGCACAGTAAAGACAGAGGAGCACTAGAACAGCATGATTTGTCTTAAATTTTAAAAGCAAAGTTTTAGAACTGTGTTGAGAACAAACTTTAGGGAAGAGTTAGAGTAGAAGCAAGGAGATCCATTGTTGCAGTAATCCAAGTAAGACATGATGATGGCAGGGACCAGGGGATGAGAAGTGGTACAGTTTAGATTTATTTTTTAAGTTGAGATAACAGCATTTCTTGATAGACTGGAAGTGAGGTTTGAAAGAGGAGTCACCAGAGATGGAATTAGATGGCTGCAGAGGAGCAAATTTTGAGGGGAAGATCAAGTTGTATTTTGGACATGGTGAATCTGAGCATTAGACAACCAAGTGAAGAAAGTCCAGTATGACTGGAATGATCATATCTTATATTCTTTGTGTACTCCCCATATCAAAGTAGCAAAGACTGGACATACAATAAACAAGTAACATGCACACCGCCTGATTTAACTTAGCATATTCATAACAACAAGCATCTTTATAAAATAAAGGTGTAAGTAAAATTCCTATTATAAAATGTATGTGGTTTACATTAACATTTACTTCACACATTTCAGAGATGAAGAATTATCTCCTGTTCTTATTTCTTGGCAATGCTATAGCCCATCTCTTTCAAGCAAATTTGCTTAAGTTACACTTTTTTCTTAAAACAACCATACTATGATTGTTACTAAGCTACAAATACTATTGAATGAAATTATAAGTAGATGGATACCTTGGCTGAACTGTAAACTCATTAACAGCTTGCAGCCTTTCCTGCAAAGAATGAATCTCTGCCCCATAGTTTTCTTCAGTTTCTTTCAGTTGCTGCTGCAAAGAGGATACGAGGTTTTCTAATTCTTGAACTTGTCCTTCAAGTTGTTTAATTTTTTCAGTATCTTGCAGAGCAGATAACTTTCTTTTATGACAAACATCTGAGTTACATGAATGGAAGAAAATGCACATTTCAATACAAATTTCTTAGTGAAATACCAGTCACTGTTTTGAATGTACAGAAAATATTAATTCTTCTTTGAAAAATGTTTTTTAGTAGTAATAACTCAGGTATCAATTTAAACTCATTTAGACTTATGATAACAAGAAAACATGAATAGTGTAATTCAAGATCATTTCTTCTATCTTCATGGCGGCAGTACCCCTAAAACTACCAATTTTATGTCTTTAAATTGAAAATAATGTATAACCAGAGAATGTAAGAAGTGGGAAGACATGAGTAGTCTAAATCTTTCATTCTAAGGATGAGAAAACTGAGACCAAAGAGGGTTACAGTGAAATGCCCAATGCACTACGTTGTCTCAAATTTTAAAGTAAAAAATCAAATTACTGAACATTTGGTATAAAAACACCACATTACAGTATATAATCAAAATTTACCAGTGTCTTGAAAATCTGTCATCTGAGGATGGGTTGACAAAAAGTCTGTTTCCTCTTTTGGTAGGTTTTCTTCTGCAAATTCAAGTTTCACATCACCTGTCTGCTGTCTTTGAATCTATTGAAAATAACAGAAGAAAAGCAGTGACATAAATATATGACCCAGGATTGTGAAAACTATATAAAAGCAACTTTACCTTTAAAATGTTTCCTCCAAAATCACCTAAAATTGTGACACTCTAATACAAATATTTTCCCAAGTTATTCCACGCTCTCTTTTGACACAGTGACTCACATCCCATTCCCTTCACAGCATTGATATTATATTAGTAAACATAATGTTCTTTCATAACCAGAAGGAATTTCATTTTACTATAAAAATAGGAGCTGCACAGAATTTGGTATAAAGTTCACAATAATATTTAAAGTATGACTTGATCTCTGAAATTTCAACTCATACACAGTAAATTTTATATTATCAATACTTAATAACATACCTATTTCTGCTATTAATCTCTGGATATACCTCACATACAACAAGGTAACTGACAAATGTATGCTGTTCTTTATATAAAAGGAAGGAAAACAGCAAAAACAGATAAACCTCAGCTTATTTCCTTAATTATTAAAACTAGGCAGCAATATGTCAGATGTGTGTGTATTAATTCAGTCATTCCTCAAATATTTAATAATCGGTCTACTATGTGGCCAGTATTGTGACAAGGGAGAGTAAGAAGAGTAAGAATATAAAAAGAGTAAAAAAAAAAAAAAAAAAAAAAAAAAAAAAAAAAAAAAGGTGTATCTGCCCTCACAGAATTCATCAACTAATTGGGGAAGTAAAATTAAACAATTAGAGAAGTATTAAACTATAATGTTTGACTAAAGGGCAATAACAGAAGAAAGACTGATGTGGATCTGAGTAATTATGGAGGAAGTCAAATTTTATTTGGGCCTCCAACATTTTGGGCAATGATTAGGAAAGTTTACATGGAAGAAAGAATAAGAACATTTGTGGAAGAATGACCTGCTATAAGTAGTGAAGACAATGATCTTGAGGGACGGGGGAAATTGCGCCAGATAAGTAAGACAGGTAGGTATAAAGAGCACCGTAAAAGCAAGGGATGAGTTTGGACTTGCTATACTAGATGAACAAAGGATACTGTAGAAGGAGGTGAGCAACAGGATAAAAGCTATTTCCCATGAAAGCTATTTCAGTTGGTACTACTCTTATCACGTCCTCTACCTCACTCCTACCCGCTGTGTACATTTCAACCAAGGATCTTGCCTCCTACTTCCTAGAGAAAATAAAGCCCATCAGGTAAATACTTCAGTTTACAGCTCAACCTTTCTATACTGTCACTTAATTCATTCAGTAAACATATAGTAAGCCTTTACCATGTGCTAAACAAAGCACTGTGCTAAGAAGAGGAAATGGAAATAAAGAGAAGACTTCCTGATTCTGAAGAATGGAACAGGAAAGAAAGGAAGGTAATCAGGTATTTAAAATAACGGAGAAAGGTAGGTGAAAAAAAAAAGTACAGATATTAGGAGAATGGAGGGAGAAATTTCTAGTCTAGGAGGATAGGTAAAGAAGATGACACAAACGACAAAGTGAGAGAGTGGCATGGACATATATATACCACCAAATGTACTAGCTAGTGGGAAGCAGCCGCATAGCACAGGGAGATCAGCTGGGTGATTTGTGACAACCTAGAGGGGTGGGATAGGAAGGGTGGGAGGGAGATGCAAGAGGAAGGAGATATGGGGATATATGTATATGTATAGCTGATTCACTTTGTTATAAAGCAGAAATTAACACACCATTGTAAAGCAATTATACTCCAATAAAGATGTTTAAAAATAAAAAAGGTGACACAAAAGAAATAACATTTGAACCAACTGGAATTATAAGTAGGAATACACTGAGCAAATCGGAGGGGGAAGGACAGTGTTAGACAGAAAAAACAGCATGCAAAAAAGCCCCAGGGGTCTGAAAGATATGGGTGTATTCTGGAAACTCTAAGTATTTCAATATGGCTAAAATGAGGAAGAGGATTAGTAGATGAGGCTAACAGATTAAGCAGTGATGTACGGCCACTGACTCATCCCAACCAACGTCTGGGATGCCTCTACAGTTGTAGCCAACTTGCTGGGATAAAATGTGAAATTCACTTTTTTATCTATTGTGCAGAAAAGAGTTAACACAGAAGTTGTGAGATTTCTATCTCTTTAAAAAGGCCTGCTTACAAGTCTGCCTCTTGGCTGGCATCTGGAAACTTAGCTGGTAGACGGTTCTCTACACTAATATAAAAGTTCCCCTAAATTGTAAGGGAGTCTCATGTACAAGCAATATGGTTTATGCTGAACACATGCTTTCTTCCTGGAAGTCTGAATTTGGTATGTTCTGGCAGAGGATGCCCATTTGGCTGACACCTAATAAAAAAGAACCATGGTTTCCTAGGCTTAGGTGAGCTTCCTTAGTAGTCAAAACTTAGCACGTATCGTCACAACTGCAAGAGGAATGAAGTGTGTCTTCCTGTGACTCCACTAGGAGAGAATTTTAGAAGTTTGTGCCTATTTCCTCCAGACTTTGCCCCATGCTCCTTTTCAAACCTTTATGGGGCTGATTTTGCTTTGTATCCTTTTGCAGTAATAAATCTTAGCCTTGAGTACCACTATTATGTTGAATCCTGTGAGTTCTTCTGGTGAACCACTGAACTGAGGAGTGGTCTTAGGGACCCTCAGCACACCCATACTCTGCCTTATTATACAGACATGTAAGGTGTAAGTTTCACTGATACAGGGAATGAAAAAAATAATGAGTTGTCTTGGTCTTGTTCCTCTCTTTTTACTTCCATATCAACTGACTACCAAATTCTTTAGGTCCTTCCTTAAAATATCTTATGAATCGTCCCTTCTTATTTCCTACCTCCCACTGCCACCAGACTAATCTCCCTAAAAGTTCAACTTCATGATGTCTAGATCGTGATCACAAATCTCCAACAGCTTTTTTTTTTTTTTTTTTTTTGCATTACGCGGGCCTCTCACTGTTGGGCCTCTCCTGTTGTGGAGCACAGGCTCCGGACACGCAGGCCCAGCGACCACGGCTCACGGGCCCAGCCACTCCACGGCATGTGGGATCTTCCCGGACCGGTGCAAGAACCCGTGTCCCCTGCATCGGCAGGTGGACTCTCAACCACTGCGCCACCAGGGAAGCCCCTCCAACAGCTTTTTAATGTCCACAAAAGTGTCACCTAGCATTCAAAGTTTGGTACAGTCTAATCTCTCTAATCTTAAAGTCCATTACTCTTTGAGCAATATGTCCCTAATATATCGCACTTACACCTCCAAGACTTTGATCATATCACCTCTTCCACCTGGAATGCTATTCCCCTTCCTCTTCCTTACGTAAACCTACACATCTTTCATGGTCCAATTCAAGTCCCACTTCCTCCAAGAATTCTTCCTTAATTATTTGCACCTATACTCATCTACATATTTGCTTAATTCCAAAAGTACTTGGCTTTTATTTTATTTTTTATTTTTTTGGCTGCACCTTGCAGCACGTGGATTGGAGTTCCCCGACCAGGGATCGAACCCATGCCCCTTGCAGTGGAAACACAGAGTCTTAACACCACTGGACCGCCAGGGAGTCCCAAAAGTACTTCGCTTTTGAATACTAATTAAATGTTGCCTTGGATAACTATTTTTTATATATATATATATACATACATATACACACATATTTCTTGAATTAGCCTATGAAGTCCATCAATTTATCAATTCCTTCTGTCTAGTAACTATTTACACTGTATACTGCTTTATTCCCAGTATACAGTACAACCTAGCATATAATTAGCAAATAAAAATTACTGGCTGAATAACTGAATGAGAACAAGGTATACATCTTTCATTTCTTTTGTACTCCCTTCAGAGTGTATTTCAGTATGATGCGAGATCAGGAGTTAGGGGAGAGAATTGTCTAGGATGATATGATGCTCAAGTTTCTGGTTGAATGTCACTCTTCAAAACTGAGAAGGGAGAGAAGCTGGTTTAAGGGGAAGAAATTAATAAATTCAATTTCAATGTCGACTGAGACATACATAAAGGATACTCGAGTACAGATATCCAATTAGATATACGACTCTGCAGCTCAGGAGTAAGAACTGACTAGACACAGAGACCTGGAAGCCATGGAAGTGAATGAAGGCAGCATACAGCATAATTAGCAGATCAAGCACAGATTCTTGGTGACTATAAATGGGTGGGCAAAACCCACAATGAAGGCTTAAAAAGCCGCAGAATTGAAGCCACAGAAGCTAAGGGAAGAAAATATTCTAAGAAAGTAGTTAATACTACAAAATAAAAAAAGAACAGAATTAAAAAGAAAACTAGTTCAAGATAACACTGAGCATGTGTTTACACCTACAGTTGCAAAGTAGAAGTTTGACTTTAATTCTAGGCTACAGAAGTATTCTTTTGGGTACCAAACAGTTTTTCTTGTTTTTTTTTTCCTTCCTAATTGTTTCCCAATTAGGGGGGAAAAATCCTTTTTATTTTTAATACTTCCCAACACTTAAAAAAGCAAAAGACCTCACATAAAATTGATAAACTGAAGGAATAAACAACACTGGGCCCTGTTCCTACATGACAACAACATGTGAAGCTGAGCAGTCTCTGCCCCCTTTAGATGAGGTATGTTTTCTCCAGGTTTCACTTTTCCAGCTTTCACTTGGCCTTCTTCACTTACTTTATGAGTTGAGCTCACGTAGGCATTTATGTTCATGATCTCTGACATATATCTCTCCTCCCCCCCCATGACTCAATTAAAATCATAATGAATCTTTAAAAGGTATAAATCCATAATAAATCAAAAAATAAAAGAGACTAAGAAAGATTTCAACAGAAAAGGTGTGGCAGAATACTGATTAAGCAGGGTGGAGGAAGGAGCAGCCTAAAGCACACGTGAAGGGAGCCACAGTTATAGCAGACAGTTAGCTTACCTAGTAGAACCCTAGAAAGGCCCCAGGCTCAGAGAGAGATCAACGACAGGTAGAGATCAGAAAACAAATATATTGACCTTTAACTAATCACAGTATAGCCCTTTCTGCTGATTCAGCCAGGAAGAAGCCTGGTGGCAGGTAAAAGTTTTTCTCAAAACAAACTGAAAGAAGTGTCTGGGGAGAACTAAGGAGGCAAGTGTGGGTGTTTGTGTTCCAGAGTAGCCTCCCACATTCAGGCACTGGGGAAGGGAGGTTTGCGTCTCACCAAAGGAAACTGTTCCCCACTCACTGTCCTGAAAGGAAAGAGGCAAAATGACAAACATCACTGTAGTGACTTGCTTACTGTAACCCCTCCTACACTATTTAATAGTTTCAACTATGTACTGCCATAAGGAACACCAACATATTTTTGAAAGAATACAAGGATGGAAGGTAAGAAAGCAGAAAGAAAATTTGATAATTAAGAATTCACTGGTAACTTTCACCAAAGAAAGTTTAGTGAAGTATAAGTTTGGAGCTTGTTTACAGTGGGTAGAAGAGAGAGCAAGACAGGAAGAGATGGGAAACTATGACTACAGTCTATTCATTCCTTCAAAGAATATGACAATGAAGTTGAACGAAAACCACAAAGGGAGATATTAGATTCAAGGAAGACTGGTTATGTTCTAAATAGTGGAGACAAGAGGAATATGCAAGGGGCAAGAAAGACAGAAATAAGAAACACAGACAAAGAGGCTGAAAGCACAGAAGGGAGGGAAGAAACAGGTTATCAATCTTAGAGGAGACAGAAGGTGATGTTAACAAAAGGACAGGAAATAAAATAACCTTGGTTATAAAAAGGGATAACTTCTTCTGAGACAGAGGAAAACAGAGTATTTTCAGATTTAAAGAAATACATATGGTCTAGAGGTAGCAAGATGAGATAATTTATAACTGATAGCTCCCATACTCACAGAAAAATGAGAAATAAGGCCATCTGCAAAGAAAAAAGGGGAGTAGAAATGGAATGTATGACTCGAGGGAAGTTATAACATTAGGTAGCATCCACTGAGGGGACTATGAGAGAATAAATGACAACATAAAAGAATTGTCACGTGATCCTGAGGGTCCAGATGCAGTCAGAGACCATGATTATGCAGTGTCACCAAACCACATCACCATCTAATTTTCTTAGCAGCCCTCAGAAACCCAAGTATGAGTGAAGAAGAAGGGTTCTCAGAGGCAGGATAAGGGCAGCAGAAAAACAAGAAATCTAGACTACTAAGGGTACTGGTAAGAAAACGGTATGATGATACTGAATAGGGTTCAATATCTAGCTATGAATGGAAGGAGAAAGAAAACTAGTAATTGTAGAGAAATGTGGAATTAAAGAAGGGCTTTGAATCTATCCACCATCCACCTGTCCTCCTACATAGTTATCTGTAAGATACTGGGATAGGTTTATAGATTTTAGGAAAGGCTGGATAAGGTTGTGCTTTAATTGCACAGAAAGAGGAAGAGAGAGGGAAAGGAGAAAGGGGGTAAAATAGAATGGGAAAAAGAAGGAGGGGAAGAGAAAGAGGAAGAACTAATACACGTCATTTTTCTGATGTAGTTAATAAATTATATGATGCCATCTATACTCGCTTAGTTTTCTATGTGCACATTTCTAAAACAACTACTTGAAAGAAATTTTATATAACACACCATGTGAAACCAGCTATATTCTAAACAACTAATCACATTTTTCTCTAAAACAGACTCACTGCTTTAAAAAATGTTATATGTAAAATTAAATGCAACTGTTTCACAAAGTTTACAATTTGACATTTTATATACATTTTAACTTTATCATGACTTCAAAAACTCTCTAAAGGGGTAAAGAGTATTCAAATTGCAGAAATTCCTTCAGCTCACTGATACTATATATATATGTCACTTTTCCCTAATTTTCTTTTCATGTTCACTTATTTTAGAAATTTTTGGTTGATGAAATAGCTTACAAAATAGCAGGTAATACAATAAATGCAAACATCATAATACATTTTCCATTTTACAGACCTTACTTAATCGTGACTGAAGTACCAAGAGTTTGTTGTATTCTTCTGTTACTTTGTTGAGAAGAGTTTGCACATTTTCCTGAAAATCTAAATGATAAACAATTATAATAATTTCACTCTACAATAAAAGTCTGCTTCTTTCAATAAGTATTATTCATCAATTCATAACTTCAGAAAATTGCCTGCTAGAAGTAAAATTCATAGATTTAGTAACCAACAATTAAAACCTCAATAATGTGGAACACCTGCTACAAAGATTAATTTGACAATTTCACATTAAAATACATTAATTTCTTTTGGCATTCATTAATTTGTACATATTTGTTCATTCTTCATACAAATGGACAGGGGTATGAAACATTTTATCTGTGAAGGAATATCAAAAAAATTAATTGAGGTTATAATTTGTAAAAATGAAATATAGGATTCCTATTAAGAAAGATAACTGAATGTCTTATTCTTTAAAAAAAAAATAAAACCCCGACAGACTTATTCAATAAAATACCACAACTTTTAAAGGTTTGGATCTATGGTATAAAATTAAGAATTATAGTGAGGAAAAGATGGAAGTAGAGGAACAGAGGATAAAGAGACAAGGAAACTTGTAGACAGCTTTGGTTCTCTTTATATCACAATTACTGCATTGTAAAACTAAAAATGTACATTAAAGATTTAAGATTTCATGAACCTGAAAAAACAAGATGTTAAGATAACTCAAATTGGCTAAGTGATAAAATCATGAATTAACAGAGAAAGTTTATCAATTCATTTAAGAAAATTACTCTGTTCAATAATGTGGTAAAGCCTTTATTACCTTGAACTTCATATTTATAATCTTGCAATTCTAGTTCTTGATTTACAGAAGTGTGAACACCGGAAGTCTCTTTCTCTTTCTCTTCTACATTTACTTCACATTTTAAAGCAGAAGTATAATGTTCACCAAGGACACTGCAAAAAGTCTGTTGACAACAAAATTAGGTATTTTATGAAATTAAAATTTTGATTTCTGCCACTAAAGATCATTGAACACTATTTTTCTATATGCAAAAGACAGTCAAAATGGCACAGAAAAATCAGTAAGAAAACACTCTTCTGTATACCAAATCAATCTGCAAAAGAAATAACCAAGTCTAAATCTTTCTCTCTCCACATGTAGAATGTGAAATTCTTCTTACACCAGGAAAATATTGATAGTCTTCATTATCTACAGTATATATCAAATATATCTATCAAATTATAACTTTTTGCTTCTTCCTCATAATGAATATATCTTGTACTTTAATCTACCACTTTCTGGCTTGGATCCTATTCTGATGTTATCTCTATAAGGTCAACTACCCTTGTGAAAAACACCAAAAGATGAGGACAGAAGTTCAAAAAGTAGTCTATAAATTCTATAGAAATTACAATATATGAAGTAGGAGATCACATACATAGACTTTAACATAAGAGAATACTATTCTGTGGTTTACACATGGAAAAAAAAATATTTGACACATCATTCTGGTTTTTCTCCTGAGCAACAGATAATTTTATCATCACTTACAAATAACATACGCCACATAATCATCTGATAAGCCCTCTAAATAAGTTTCACCTGTGCCCCTCATGCAACTGGAAATAACAATCAACAACTCCTAGACTTAACCAGTTTATTGTTGCTATTTCTTGAGATTTGCCTAAAAGTTAAACTATACTATTAATAATTGACTTGATTAAATTTTCAACAGTCCCTAAGGCAGAATTTTATCATAAATTGATAAATTGATTCAGGTTGGTAGAAACCTGATCATCCAATTTACAGGTGAGGCAACAGACCCAGAAAGATGAAGTAACTAGTCCATAGTAACATCAATGATTAGTGACAAAACCAGGTTTCACGATGAACTCCAGGGGACCTCTCCATTACAAGCTGATTCATATTTCAACTTCAGATTAGGGGGTCAAGTAAAACCATTAATAGAAGAAAAGAAAATATAAAGTCAGCTTATAAATAAACTACTGTGACTTGGGCCCTCTTTCCATATTTACAGACTATCAACAATGGATATGAAAGGACAATCAATGTCTGAACCCTTCGGCAGAGGTGGAGGCTGAATGAATGTGGTTATTTCTGACTTTCTTTTGCTTTTTTGAATACTGTTTTTGAACTATTCTGTAGGTAATAAGAATCAGTAAGGGAGCTTTACCTTCCCAACTAATACCATGCTCCTCCCTCTTCGATTCACAAATACACAGGCTAGGATGGAGATCTGTGACAAGCCTAGGCATGTATTTTAAATTTTGAACTATTTCAAATATGCAGAAAAAATAGTTCATCTATTACCTAGCTGTAACAAATACTAACATTTTGTCATATTATATCCATATTTTTAAAAAGAAATAGAACATTACATACAGATTTGAAGATTTCTGAATTAAGTACTGCTTACCTATTTCATTCACCTGTCTCTCTGCCCAGAGGTGATTACTCTAACATGCATGTTTTTATACTTTTTCTTTTGAGATTTGCTGATATTAGTACACCTAGCAAACACTGCAATATGGTGTTCCACTGTACAGATATAACACAATTTGTTTATTCATTTGCCTGTAGATAAAAATCTGAGTTGTTTCTAATTTTCGACTTAACATAGACGTTCTTACAATGTACATATCTGGTTGTGCACAAATGTGAGCCTAAGTAGAAGTAAATGCCTGGGCTGTGTGATGTACATATCTTCAACAATATACCTTGCCAATCTGCTTCTCAAGGTAGTACACTCCCACCAGCAGTGTAGAAGCGCTCCTATTTCTTCTTCACAAATATATCTTCACAAATATAATTATACTTGGCATAATTAGTTTTTAGATTTGGCAATCTACAGTGTGAAATCTTATCTTACTAGTCTTGTGCAAGATCCCCAGGTAAGTCATCAAATCACTCAACCACCAAAGTGGGCACGGGTAGGAGACAGACCTGCTTAAGGCTCTATTGGTCCGTTTTTTTAAATTAGGCATAACTTTTGTGTATTCTACTGCTGAGATAATTTACCTAGATTTCTTTTGTTTCGAACTGATTATCAGGAAAACATTTTTTTTCTTTTTTTTTTTTTTTGCGGTACGCGGGCCTCTCACTGTTGTGGCCTCTCCTGTTGCGGAGCACAGGCTCCGGACATGCAGGCTCAGCAGCCATTGCTCACGGGCCTAGCTGCTGCGCTGCATGCGGGATCTTCCCGGACCAGGGGTCAAACCCGTGTCCCCTGCATCGGCAGGTGGACGCTCAACCACTGCGCCACCAGGGAAGCCCCAGGAAAACATTTAAATGCTCATTTTAAACTTAAAAACTCACCAATATTTTCTAAATACAGTTCCGAGGTAAGACAGTAGGGAAAACTAACTCAGATGATTCTGCCTATCAAATTTGTAGTAACTTAAAATTTAGCGTTTCTTGTCTGAAAGTACTTTAAAAAAATATATACCTTTATTGGAGTATAATTGCTTCACACTGTTGTGTTAGTTTCTGTTGTACAACAAAGCGAATCAGCTATAACATATACATGTATCCCCATATCCCCTCCCTCTTGAGCCTCCCTCCCACCCTCCCTATCCCACCCCTCTAGGTCATCACAAAGCACCGAGCTGATCTCCCTGTGCTATGCAGCAGCTTCCCACTAGCCCATCCATTTTACATTTGTAGTGTATATATGTCAGTGCTACTCTCTCACTGAGTCCCAGCTTCCCCTTCCCTGTGTCCTCAAGTCCGTTCTCTACATCTGCATCTTTATTCCTACCCTGCCACTAAGTTCATCAGTAATGTTTTTTTAGATTCCATATATGTGCATTAGCATACGGTATTTGTTTTTCTCTTTCTGACTTACTTCACTCTGTATGACACTCTAAGTCCATCCACCTCATTACAAATAACTCAATTTTGTTTCTTTTTATGGGTGGGTAATATTCCACTGTACATATGTGCCATATCTTCTTTATCCATTCATCTGTCGATGGACACTTAGGTTGCTTCCATGTCCTGGATATTGTAAATAGTGCTGCAATGAACACTGTGGTTCATGTATCTTTTTGAATTATGGTAAAAGTACTTTTTAACTAATACCTTACCTGTGTAAAATGAGAACATTCTTCAGACACTGCCCTGTGAAGTTTTCCAATGAGCATTTGTAAAGGCTTCACTTCATCACCTAATAGAATAGATATTGCATTAAAATGTTCAGTTTACATACTTAGAAACTATTTTCATATTAAATCTATGTCAACTGGAAGCTTCGTGGCAATAAGATTAGTTTTAAATTCTTTATTTCTTTCAATGTTATTTTGTGCTGCTCAGTGTTAACCAGCTAAGATAATCTGCAGGATTTTCAATTTATATCCCACAAAATGGTACAAAGAAGTGACTTACAATTTTTGTTTACTACAACCCAATACTAGAAATACATCATACAGCATAACCTATTACATATATACATCCATATAAAACTGAAACAAAAATTTCACAAATCAACATTTACTCTTTCTACATGCTATGCACGCCAATGTGTTCTGTTCTACTTTATCACTGGACTGGCTTCATCGCCCATTAACGGACTCATTAATTAACTTGTAGTCTGAAACACTACAGATTCTATCTGAAGAGGATACCAATACAAACAATATATGCTTAAAATCTTATTCAACTGACAAAGAACTGCTGAAGTGAAAAAGTACAGTATTCTTATTTAAGCCACACTTTAAATTCTACTCTGTTCAACAAAACAATTCCAAACGTTATGAGCCACCTCACTCCCAAAGGCAGATCTGTCCAGAGTGGGGGCCTAAAGATACCTTGAACAGAGGAAGTTTAATTTAATTAATTAAATAAGTATTAAAGATAAAAGTTAACTGCAACTAGTCTTCCACTTACGGTTCCTTAAATATTGCTCCTTACACAGTACCAGCTTAGTCTTTGGCTCACTCTACAGTCTCCCAGGGCATCTCATTCTTGTCCTTGGCCTCAAATGATCTTTTGATTTACAAATCTTTATCTTGTGCCTAATCCTCCCTCTTAGGTTTCAGCTTTCTATTTTCAACTGCCTAATAGATATCTCTCTTTTTTTAATTAATTAATTTATTTATTTGTGGGTTTTTTTTAAAAAACATCTTTATTGGAGTATAATTGCTTTACAACGTTGTGTTAGTTTCTGCTGTACAACAAAGTGAATCAGCTATACGTATACATATATCCCCATATCTCCTCCCCCTTGCGTCTCCCTCCCAGCCCTCTAGGTGGTCACAAAGCACCGAGATGATCGCCCTGTGCCATGCGGCTGCTTCCCACTAGCTACATATTTTACATTTGGTAGTGTATATGTGTCCATGCCACTCTCTCACTTCATCCCAGCTTACCCTTACCCCTCCCCATGTCCTCAAGTCCATTCTCTACATCTGCGTCATTATTCTTGTCCTGCCCCTTAGATATCTCTTTTTCAAAGTCAACAGGTATTTTTAACTCAATGTTCCAAGCTTAATTTCCTATTTTTTCCACAAATCTGGTCCTTATCCTCCTCATGACTGGAGTCGCCCTCATTCCAACTACTCAAGCTAGAAACTTAGGGATCATTCTCAACTCCTTCCCCTTTTACATTTAATATTAACTGCAGACTACAGCCTACCTCTTTTTTTTTTTTTAAACATCTTTATTGGGGTATAATTGCTTTACAATGGTGTATTAGTTTCTGCTTTAGAACAAAGTGAATCAGTTATACATATACATATGTTCCCATATCTCTTCCCTCTTGCGTCTCCCTCCCTCCCACCCTCCCTATCCCACCCCTCCAGGCGGTCACAAAGCACTGAGCTGATATCCAGCCTACCTCTTTAACTCTTAAACTTTCCTTCCTTCTCCAATTCCCAATGACATTTTAGTTCAACATCTTAATGTTAACAGAATTACTGCCAAAGTTGCTTAACTGGTCTTCCCATCACTTATCAACTCCCCCAATTTGCCTCAATGCTGTCATCTTAAAAATCTTACGATGTTACTCCCACTATTGAAAATCCTACATTAGGTCTTATCACCATTGGCATAAAGATTAAAAATGCTTCACTTAGGGTATATGAAGTCTTTTCTTACCAAGCTCCTGCCAATCTTTCCATCTTTATCCCTCAGTACTTTTTCACACACCTTGAATTCTCAACTCTGCAAAATGGATGCAGTCTCTCATATCTCTACATTTAAAACTCAAGAGCTTTTGCTAAAATTCCAACCTCCCTACTCATGCCTACTGCCTCACTCTTCCAGGAAGTACTAGACTTTTCTCCTCTCTCCTTCCATTCTTTCTGTTCATTCTTCTAGTATAGAAATTTTCCTATTGTTTTCTAAGAGTTTATTTTATATTGCTTTCCCACAGGATTGCTGACATCTTGGGGAAAATAACTCAGTGATTTTTAGATTTCTCAAGCACGTAAACGAGTATCCTATGATTATATGAACAAATGAGTCCAGGACTGGAATACCCAGTTATGTTCCTCTATGGGGTCTAAGTCAAGAACAGAATCATGGAGTGGTGGGCTCTAAGTGATACTTATTTGTTTCATAATACTTATAATTTTGTTAGAAATCATTTACCTGTTTCTTGTGTTTTTATATTCTGTAGCTCTAGCTGGTGTATTTTCTGAAGTTCCTTGATCTTATCCTCTTGAGCAGAAATAAGCTCCTGCTTAAGACTGCAAAGAGCTTTATCTTTTTCCTTTTTCATATATTCACGAACCTGATCCACATGAGTTGAATAAACCAGAGAGAGGCAAATACGTTGAGCTTCCATCTGTAGCCTTAAATCATTCTTAAAGTAAATTAATGTGTAGGTTAGAATATTTTTAAATGACAAATCAAGTAATTTAACTTTTTTTTGCATATACTGATTACAAGGGAGGAAATACATGAAATTATAGTTTAAAATTTCATGTAAGAGAAGTGACGTCTAATTTAAATTTTTTCTCACTTATTCTGTTGCACTGACCTACCTATCTTTTTTCAAGGAAAATAGCATAATATTTTCATTACTTCAACTTCACAGTAAATTTTGATATTTGGTATAGCTAGGATGGCCTGATCTTTCATTTTTGTTCAAAAATAACATTTTAAAACAAGTATAGAAAAATGCAAATAATAATGTAATAAACACTATGTACACACATCCCAAATTAACAAATACAATTATTTTATCTTTTTTTTTCATTTCTCTCCTCCCTACATATTTTTTTGGTTTAGAAAGAAAACATAGATAAAATTTAATCTACTATGTTCTCATTCCTCCTTCTCCAGAGGCCATCATTATCATAAATTTGATCATAAATTTGCTGCAAGTACAGTTCATTTCTTATACTCTCACTTCTCAATCCATCTATAAACAATGCATTATATTTTGTTTTTAAGAATTTACATAAATGGTGCAAAATGGTATTTATTTTGCAAATTACTCTTCTCATTCAATATACTTCTAAGATCTATCCATGGAGATACAGATGAATTTAACTGTGGTATTATATATATGAATATAGCACAATTTGTCGATTTCCTTTTTGGAGATCAACTGGATTATTTCTAAATTTTTTGATGTTTCAAAAAATGCTGCAATAAATTCATATACATATGCCCTGTATAAATATGCTAGTGTTTCTCTAATGTAGTGGCTCTCAAACTTTAGCACACATCAAAATCACCTGGAGTGCTTATTAAAACAGATTGCTGGGCCCCTCTCCCAGAGCGTCTAGCTCAGGAGGTCTGGTGTGGGCCCCAGAATTTGAATTTTAACCTGTTTTCAAGTGATGCTGATGCTGCTGGTCAGGGACTACACTGAGTGCCACCTAGAAATGTAAATGCTGCATCACAGACTATGTATATTAACTGCATTAGATTTTAACAGATTTTTATAATTATACCAATTTACACTGATATTTAACAGTGTAGGTGAATACTCATCTCCCCACATTCTCATCACACTTTTTATTGTGAAACTTATTTTGCCAATCTGACAGGTATAAAATGCTATTTTATTGTTATATCAATTTATAATGTTGAAGTATCTTTTTATGTTTATGAGCCAATTAGTTTAGTCCCAAGAGTAGAAGTATTTTTGTGGCTTCAGCATTATTTCTAAGCATATTTAGATTGCTCTTAGGTGTTATTATGTAAGTTGTTGCTCAATTTCTTCCGTGAGCTTCCTTCCACAGACACACACCTCACTCCTCTCCCCATCACTAAGGGGGTTTGTCTTGGTAGTGATGAGTGGGGCAGGGACAGCTTATGGGTTTGCCTCTGTTTACTTTATGGAAGTTAATGTCAAGGAGATGGTATCTGAATGTCACTGAAAATGTCTTTAGTTAGAAAAAATAAAATTCTTACTGAGAAGATTTGACCATTTTGATGGCTTCAAATTTAGGTCCTCCCCCAGTAATGTTTTTTAAAAAAATTTAAATGATCTCTGGCATTTTTAGAAGTGATTACATTAAAACCAATTAACTTAACCAATTAACTTACTTAACTTAACCAATTAACTTACTTAACAAAGCATTAATAGTTATGCAGTTAGAACATCTTAACTCTATTTAGGTTATTAAAATGTAAAATATCCTAATATCTGATATAAGATCACAAATGTGAGTACATTTATTAGAAGTAAAAAGAAAAAACTTTCCAGTGGCTTCCTACCGTATACAGAATAAAATCTCAACTTCTTACGCAGTCTGTAAGGCTCTACAAGATCTGGTCTTTTGCTTCTTCAAACTCTTTTTCTTCCACTCTCCTTCCCTCAAACTCAACTAAATACGTCTTTATTCTGTTCCTCAAACTCATCTCTGTCATTGCAATTGCTCTAACTTCCATGTGGTAGACTCCTCGCTGCCATTCAGATGGCAGCTCAGATGTTAATTCCTCCTAGACACCTTTCCTGACCACCCTATTTAATGCTGCCACCACCACTACCCACCATTCTCTATCACATTATCTGTTTTATTTTCCTTATAAAACATCACTTTTCTTAACTATTCTACTTGTTTCCTCATTTATTGCCTGCCTCCCTCACTAGAATATATGCTCTTTGAGAGCAGGAACCTTCTTTCTCTTGTTCACCACTATTCCTACCTGGCAAGAGACTCAATAAATACTTGTTACAGAAATGAAGAAACACATAAAGCTCTAGTTAGCACCATTATACAAGATGTCCAGTGGAATTTTCATGTCATTTCTATTTTCAGTATCCAGCAAATATAAATCATCAGGAGTGACCTAGTATTACTCATTATATGCACTGTTTAACTGTATTTAGAATTAATACATTTCCCCCCCCCACTTCAGGTAAAACAAGACTCTGAGAAAATGCTAGGATTTAAACCAAGATTTTTTTCTCAGGGAAATATAGTTTCATAACTACTGAACAACTATACAGAGCACTAAAAAGTCTGAGAGTTAATTTTCAGTTGTGGAACCTTGAAAACACCAATACAAAATGAGACTGAAACCAATCTTTGGGATTGCAACAAAATATTACAAAATAACTTTTCTAAAGCTCAGACTCTTGTGATTTAAACTCTTGCCTTTTCAAAGAAAATGTGTTCTATGTTCTATTTCCTGAGCAGATTAACTAAAAGATTAACTAAAAGAGCAGCAACAACGTTTAAGGCAACAATGTTTAAGAATTAAAAAGATAAAAGAAATGATAAATGATAGGCTTAAGTGAGAATTACATTACAGGGTTTACTTTCATTCTCTTGTAAGGTTAATTTATGTTTTATGACGATGAAAACTTTTAGTATGAAATGTACGCTGTAGCATATACATGTAAGTAAACATACCTGTTCTGATTTAAGTACACTGAGCTCCTGCTGAAGTTTATCATTTTCACCTGGTTCAGTTGTCCCAAGTGATGATTCATTTGTCACTGACGGCAAGTGATCAAAAAACCATTCTTGCTTGTTTTCTTTTCCAAGAGTCATATTTTCAATAGGAATTTCATTTAACTCCATTATTTTTGATTCTTCACCAAAGTCTTTACTTATTTTAGGAACACACCCTCCAGAATCCCTGCTTGTCAAAACTCCGTCTTTTAAAGAGCTTAAATGGACAGCACATACATTTACATCTTCTGTCATATTATGGTTAATTATGATTTCTAGCTCTCTACATCTCAATAAAACTTGCTCTTTTTCTTGCTTTAAAGATTTAACTTCTTCCCTTAGAAAACTAATCTCGCTATGTTTCTGTTTTAATTGTTCAGAAAGATCAGACAGTCTCTCTGACAGTTCTAATTTTTCTCGCTTGGTTACCTCAAGCTTTTCCATAAGTTCTGTTGTATCTTTCTCAACAACCTCACCAATTTCCAATGGTTCTGCTGTAAAAGTTTTGTCATCATCAAAGACTGAACTTTTTATTTTCACTATAGTTGGGTTTATTCTTTGCAAATGATGAAGCTCTTCACTAAGTGCTTTAAGCTTACTTTTATATTCAACTTCTTGTTTATTTTTACTGTCTTCTAAATCGGTTTTTACCTTGAGAAGGCAAGCATAATCCTCCTGTAACTCTTGATAATTAACTTCAAAATTTTTTTCAGCAAATGAAAAAGTGTTCCTTTGCTTTTCAATCTCTTCAGTTAGCTGAATACATTGTTTTTTGAGGTTCTCATTTTCCTCTGTAAGTATTTCTATTTCTTTTTGCCAGCTACAGTCTTTGGATCTGTACTTAATGGAGTCTATGAAAATTAATCTTTCTTCTTGGTTAACAGGAGTATATATTTGCCACATGTCTTCAAGGGCCTTCTTTTCATCTTTAAGAATGCTATTCTCTGCTTCAAGTTGTGCAAGTTTTTCTTGAAGGTCATCCTCTTTTTCCTTCATTTGTTTCTCCAATAATTCAGTTTTAAGTTGTAATTCTTGAACTTCTTGTTCAAGTGTACCCTTTTCCTTTTCTTCTTGTCTGAGTATTTCAATTTCTTTTTGAAGTTCATTGATATGAAGGGTCATTTCTTCTGATTTTGAATTCACAAGGGATTGCTGTAAATCTTTCAGCTTTGAAATTTCCAATATTAACTGGTTCTGCTTAGTTATCAAATTGTCTTTTTCAAACTGCATGGTTTCTATCTTTTGACTCATTTCATTCTGTAAGCCATCTATCTGCTGTTTATAGTGAATGCCTAAGTTATCTTTAAGCTTTTCAATATTTATTTGATGTTCAATTTCCAAATCTTCCTTCAGTTTGGAAAGTTCTTCTTCATGACTAAACAGGAGCTGTGTCCTCAGCCTCTCTAACTCAGCTTCTTGTGATTCAGCCATTCTGTCTAATACAGCATTTTTTTCTCTTTCTAACATTTCAAGCTTTATCTTATAATGTGTAACTTCTGCTTCATGTTTTAATTCTAGTTCCTTCCTGGATTCAGATGCAGAAATAATCTCTGCTTTCAAATCTTTCACTGTACTAAGGGACTTGTGTGCTTCATTGAGTTTACTTTCTTGTTCAGCTATAGTCTGTCTAGCCCTCTGAATTTGGTCCCTTGAAAAGCTCAATTCTTCAAAAAGGTCTTCAAGCTGTCTCTGTAGAACAGACTTTTCTCCGGAAATTACTCCTAGTTCTTCCTTGAGTTTTTCCTTTTGAGAGTTATTATCTTGCAATTTTATATTCAGTTCATTTATTGCCATATTCATTAACTTTATTTGATCTTCATTAACTGTAATATTTGGACACGATCTTAAAGCATTCTCCATTTCTCCCTTATGTTGTGTTTTAAGTTCATCTATCTGTGACATGTGTTGTTTTATTAATTCTTGTTTCATCTGTACTATCTGCTGCCCATACATCTCATCCAGCTCTGCCCGGAGTTGTTCTAACTTTCTTTGTGTTTCTTGTTCCATTCTTTGTAGAATATCAGTTTCAAATTGACTATCTTTATGATTTTTCTTCTGAAGTTCTTCAACTGTCCCCATTAATTGTTTTATTTCCTCAGAACACTGTCTTTCCTTTTGCTTGGAATTAGTCAGCTCTAATTTCATATTTTTTATCTCTTGGTTCTTTTGTACAACCTGTTCTTGTAATTCTTCCAGTAATTTATCAGCAGTTGTGACTTTATCCTTTAGCTCAAGAGTTTTTTTTTCTTCTTCTATTATTTTTGTATTTAATTCTTCAATGACTGCTTCCTTTTCCTGTATTTCTTTATTTGAGCTTTCTACTTTTTTATCCTGTTCCTTTATAAAGAAAAAATGAAAATATAAAAATGGCATTTTTAGTTCCTGGTTACTTATACCCCTTAACCCCATTACCAAACGACTGACAGAAGACTGCTTTTTACATTATCCTACAAAAAGTAGCTGCTGAGCCTGCCCCTTAATTTTTCTTACATCAGTGAGACACAGGACTTGTGTAGTCAATACTATCTATGAGCAGTGTTGGCCTTCTTGGTGGGAAGAAATTTTTCTTACATTGCTATGACTGAATTTTTTAGTTTAAAAATTCAGTGGGATTAAAATGTGTCTAAACCATTATACGTTCTTCTTTCTTATTAACTGATTAACATTCTATGTATTTAGTATTTGCAATAGCTAGAGCACTACATACTCTTTACATTTCCAGAAGATAGTCCTAAAAATATATCAGAGTTCCTCCCATATAGTATTTTAGTGACCTGAAGGTTTGGTGGGCAAGTGTTATGAAAAGAGTAAAACAACAAACACAGGTTCCTGTAAGTCAGCCTTAACTTCACTCCTGGGGTAAATGAATTAAAAGTTCAGGGATATGCTTAAGTGGTTGAATCGCAAGTGATATGCAAGACAATTATACATTTATGGCATATCAATTTGATTCTAGATTTTTGGTGTGAATAGAAATTTGAAAGCAAGACAGATTTTTCCCCCCACTTCTGATTTGGGACTCTTATTTTGGAACTGTGGATAAATCAAAACCCAGAACATATGCCAAGGTATGTCCCTATGTCCCTAATCATTCACAGAAGTGTTAGAGCATAAGGGAGTCGAGTAGAAGCCCTGGAGACCAAGTTTTGTCTCCGTTACTTAGTTGCCTGAGTAGTTAAGGGCTGTAGTCACAAGGACCAAAAAAAAAGTAAAATCCACAGAACAGAACAGAATATATGTAAAGTAATTAAAATCACCTTCAGGAGACAAAAGTCCAAGGCCAAGAGGACTTAAAGGCACCTCAAATGAATGTATTAACATACCTAAAAAAAAGAATGACAGGGCCTAGGAAAAAAGAAAGCCTCAGAGAGAAATATTGGCAGTCCCCATTTAAGTACAGTTCAGAAAAGAGAATCAAGGTACCATGAGACTTTGAGAATTCTAATCCCTCTGGGAAAACCATACCAAATGTAGAAAGCAAGGTAGGGGTCAACTGTAAACAGAATTAAGAATTTCAGTCCAAAGGCATGACCACTCCTACTGTGAGATGGATATATGAGGTTATCACAGCCTAATGCCACTGAACATTTGATTCCTCTAACATCCCTTGATCTCATGCTCACTTGAGCAAAATCCTATCAGTTTTCGTCTTGGTATCACATATCCCATCAATGTCACCATATGTTACTAGCAAGTACTAAGCCTTCAGACTTTAATTTCTGGACTAAAATATGACATTTAAATCAGTTTAATCTCTTTAAATCTTGGTGTTTTCACCTGTAAAATAAAGATATTATTTTCTCTATCTCACAGAATATGTTTGAATCTAAAATAAATATATTAAGGTATTAATTCTCATTGTGCGACATACACACATAATATATTTATATACTAGAAAAAAATCTGTAAGGCATTTGGAGTCTCTAAGAAAGTAAAATCAGTTCATGGCAGTCAACTTCAGTTAAACTGTTAAGTAATTAGTCTTGTTAATGTTGTTATAAAATCTTTAATATTTATTTATATATCCTGGTTTTTCATGGGGGGAACCCTCATAAAATAAAAAGTATCAATTTAAAACTGTCCAACACTTGATATTACTGCAAACAACAATTCTTCATTCAATTATTAAATAGTACAAATTCATGGTTCACTTTTCTTACTACCATTTATTCCACAGTACATGGTTTTAAACCACTTATATGGTGTTGCAAAAAAAAGATAGCTCTGTGGTTAAGGATACAATCCCTCTATTTTTTGGAAACAGACCTGAGAGAGTAAGGAATAATATAGTTCCTGCCTGTGATGACTGTACCATGGGAAGTTCAGAGGATTAGGACAGTAAGAATGAACCTGGAACAGTTAATGCAGTTGCCTCAGAAACCAAGACAGTTCCAACTATCATCCTAATGCCCTAGTCCTTCAGTTGCTTTAATGGAACTACTACCCAGGGATTCATTCAAAGAGAAAAAAAGGAAAAAATATGTATGTAATGAAAAAGGGACCGATAACAAAAGTATTCTTGTTAACATTCAAATAAACAAAGGTTATTCCCCCTACAAAAATGAATTACTTGAATTTTAAATAATCTCAAATTATACTGCCTACTGAATACAATATAATAAGTACGATAAAACCCGACTGCCCAGGCTCTTCTAACCTAGGCCTAGACTGACTTTCTACTCTTACCTCCTGGAAAGACTCATTTCCAAAGACTATTGTTTTCTTATTAAACTACTTTTTGATGTCTATATACACTTCTAACATGTTTCAGTCTGGGTCTTTATGCATACTCCACCCTCTCTAAAATGTCCTCCCCATCTCATCATTTCAGATTCATAATTTATTCACTTATTTACCAAATTAGTATTGAGTAGCTGCTATGTGCCATATATTACACCAATTAGGGAGAAAACAAAGTACAATTAAAAGGGGATTGTTCCAATATACAGACTTACCTCAAATATCACCTTCCAGCTAAAGCCTACCCTGAATCACTTCCCTTATGAAGCCAGACTTACTAAGAATTTTCAAAACACTTTTTAACCATACTTAGCCTTGTTTTGTGGTGTCTTGCATACATGCCTACTAAACCATGAGTTCCAGTGAAGAAAAAAGCACATTTAAACATCATTATCTCTTCCAAGAGCATGATGCAAAACAAGTGTTCTGTAAACATCTACAAAATGATTTTTAAATTACCTTGGTTGTAAAGCATGTCCATTTCATAATTTCAATATCTTAATATTGTACATTTCCTATTTTCCTTAGAGACAGTCTCTGGAATCATACTACCTAGATTTGAAATCTGGCTCTACCAATTTATTACCTGTATATCTGGGCAATTTACTTCATCTTGCTTTGCTCTGATGTCCTCATCTGTAAAATGGGGGTGACAATGGTATCTCTACCTCATAAGGTTGGTGTGATGATTCAATGAGTTAGTATGTGTATGATGCTTTGAATATTGCCTGGTAGCAAGTAAACAAAAACTACCTAATACTTTTATTATTATCCAAACAATAGTCTTGTTTTGACAATTTCTCAACATCTTGCAGAAGAACCTCCTAAGTTTATAGAAAATACTGTATTGTATGTATAGTCTGCACTCATTATTCAAAGATTTCATATCTGTGAATTTGCTTACTTGCTTAAATTTATATATAACCCTGAGATCAATACTCACAGTCATTTGCAAAAGTGCACAGAGTGGTAAAAAATTTGAGTTGCTGGGACTTTCCTGGTGGTGCAGTGGTTAAGAATCCGTCTGCCAACGCAGGGGACACAGCTTCAAGCCCTGGTCCGGAAGATCCCATGTGCCGCAGAACAACTAAGCCTGTGCGCCATAACTACTGAGCCTGCGCTCTAGAGCCTGCGAGCCACAACTACTGAGCCCACGTGCCTAGAGTCCATGCTCCACATCAAGAGAAGCCACCGCAATGAGAAGCCACACACCACAACAAAGAGTAGCCCCTGCTCGCCACAACTAGAGAAAGCCCATGCACAGCAACAAAGACCCAAAGCAGCCAAAAATAAATAATTAAAAAAATTGAGTTTCATGGCACGCATGATTCCATCTGGCATCAAGCAAGGTGAGCACACTGCTTTTTTGTTTAAGCTCTCATATGGAGAGGACAAGGATGGAGACCATGAGAATGGAGATGGTAGGGGGTAGCAGAGCATACTGCAAGAAATTCTGGCTCTGGGTCAGTCCAATAGGGTTGGAATCCCGATTCTGGCAACTACTTGGGGGGAAGGCACCCTTAGGCAAGTCAGTTAACACTTCTAACCCTCATTTCTCTTTTGAAAACTAAACAAAATATAATCTACCAGGATGTTTTCTTAGGATTTAATATTATAATCTATATGATATACACAACACTGTAAATGAAATATACTTCAATAAAATTAAAAAATAAAATATAGTGGAAAGAGCAAAAAAAAATCTATATGATATGTACGTGTGTGTGCATGTATGTATGTGTATATATATCCCCTGGGAGCACTGAATAAGTGTTCCAGGCAACTTTATAACACATAACTATCATGAATAAAGAGAATCTGTATTTTTAAAATCCATGAAACTTCATTTTGCCATGAAAATATTTTCAGAATTTCATAACCATGGCTAAAATGAGTAGAAACATCTCTAGATGTAAAAGAAAAAAACGATAGAAGTTCTGGTTATAAATGTAGATTCTCCGGAGAACTCAATTTAACATAGGCCGATCACTTTCAAAGAACTCAGTAATGAGTATTATCCTTCCCCCACCCCAAATATTTATTTATTTATTTAGGCTGCGCCAAGTCTTAGTTGCGGCACTCGAGATCTTCGTTGCGGCATGTTTAGCTGCGGCATGTTTAGCTGCGGCATGTGGGCTCTCAGTTGCGGCATGCATGTGGGACCTAGATCAAACGTGGGCCGCCTGCATTGGGAGTGTGGATTCTTACCCGCTGGACCACCAGGGAAGTCCCAATGAGTATAATCTTAAAACCTATTACTGGAAGACTCCCAACTGCTTTTGAAATAAATTATTTTACATGCTTAAAGAACTTTTCTTAATTATGAAACTTTCTGATTCATGTGTGTAACAAAAAGATAAACACTAGGATGAAAAACTTTAAAATTAATTGTAAAGCTGATGCACATTGGCTGACTTCCTTAAACATACCGTTTCATATGCTCTAATTTTCTCTTGCAAGAAACTAATTTGCATTTTGAAGTCTTCTTTCTTTTTGTGATAATCTTCTAACAGATGGTCTTGTTCTTCCAGCTGTTGCTGATGAGTGAGGATCTGTTGTTTGGCTTGTAGTAAATCTGCAGCTGTGCTACTATGAGTGCTGTTTCTCAGAGTTTCACTAGCCTGTAACTTGAAAATAGAAAGAAACCCCAAAGTATTAAATTCTTCAGTGAGTACACTACGGAAGAGACATTCTTTGGGGGGTGTTACTCGGCTCATAGTTGCTCTCTGGGAACTGTACTGGATTCACAGGCTTGAGACCCCAGCAAACATGCTGCCATAGCTGATCAGATAAGTATGATTACATTACCTAAGCTGATAAATTCCTCCCTTACCTAAAATTATTTTCTGTTACTTGTCAACAGAAACCTTAATTAATACAATCAGATTCCTATGGCTCTAATTAAAGGTAAGTGGAATATATTCAGTCTAGTGACCCTTTCAGAACCTAACTAAAATGAAATCATACCAGGGTTGACAAAGGTTGGATGTTAACTACAGGTTAATTTCTGCAAAAATCCACCTTATCGGACTTACAAGATTTTAAAATACAGATGAGGAAGAAGTACAAAGAAAATAATAGCACAAAACCACTCAAGGAGTATGAATTAAATTCCTGGTTAACATAACAAGTATTTACTAGTTTTTTCAAAATAATACATAATAAGCAAATGGCTTTTAAATATTTATTTGTTCTGGAAAATATAAGAAAATTTTTTAAAATTCGTTCCTAAAAATTTAATAAATTTTGTTCTATTAGTAATACTTACATGCTGGAATTGAATCTGTAATTTTTGACTCTGTTCTGTCAACTCTAAAAATTCTCTCATTGTCTCATCCTTTTCTCTTCTCGCTTGTTGTAAATTAGCAGTGAGTTGGGTTATGATGCCATCTCTCTGTTTAATGGCAGCTTCAAATTCTTGCAACTAAAAAACATCAGTGAAAATTAAATGTGCTATATTTAATTTTTAACAAAATTAAGTATTAGTACAGCTAACTTCTTCAAAAATACGATATTCAAAATGCATTGGCAGAATTATCACAATCTGTAAGCATATTTGAAAGCTATTATCTTGCGGGAATTAGTTTTACTTCCAAATCAACTTTTAAAAAACCATCTGAACTAGGGAACAAAATACATTAGATTTGACTTATCCATATATCTACTTCTAGAAGGACAAGTGTCTTTATATTTAGGGATGCTCCAATGTTTGTAGGCATTACCATCATAGGCATGTTTAAGCCTTACTTGTTTCTAAAGAAGATGAAACTGAAATATATTCTGTCATCCTTATCAATGTCTTATTTCACCTTGTTTTCATAACTGACTGCCACAAACAACAGATGTTACTTTAACCACAAGAAGTTACTTACAAAGACTGGCTGACATTTTTAATGAGTTTAAGTCAATATACTGACTGATGTGGTATGCAACATAATTTTCTCTCAGGCTGCTTACAAAAACATCTATCCCTACTGAAGTGATGTCAGTCTAGCTATCTCATAAAGTTAAAAAAAAGATCTCATTATATTAGCCTTGTTAATGGACTAGTTTTAAGCGATGTTGTTTATGATATGTATAAGGACAAATATTATGAGGTGACTTGAAGTTACCATTTTAAAAAACCCATCTTTAAAGAATGTACCTATACTATCATTCAAATTTCCTATTTTTGTTTTGTAACAAACCAAAAGCCACATAAGGTAAACACACCTGCTTCAGTCCTTCAGTCCCACAGGTGGCCCTCATTTCTTCTAGTTCTCTGTTTAGCTCTTCAATCTCATGTTGTTTCCCAGCCAATTCATTTTCCATCATCTCTAGGTGGGTCTGATTGTACTGTGCTCCATGTTCAGAATAAGAATCATCAACAACAAATTCTTCTTCCTAAACCAATCCAGATTTTTAATAATTCAGTACTAGCAACATTCCCTCAGGAAAAGGGATTCAAAATCTGAATCCTACAGCAAAGTCTAATTTTAAACATCACTCATCACCTGAGAGTTTACTGGCATGACAACCTACTTTGTTGCTAATGTGATATATATACCTCAAGAGCAAAAACAAGATATCTGCAAATTCAGTTACAATTGAGTTTTATACCAAAAGGTGGATAATTTTGTTTTGTTACACATTAAAAGCATTTAGAAATCACACAATGAAAGAAGTACATACAGGGAAAAGCTTTGTTAGTAACCAAATGGTTTTAAATAGAATAAAACATTAGTATAGTGAGTAGTTTTAAATACTGTACCCTTAATAAATTTGTAGGCTTTCCTGTTCTCGCCACAAAACTGCAACCATTTACCTGTATAAAAACAATTTCCTGAAATATTATGGTTTTAGAATTTTATTTAAAGCTAACAATTATATTTGTGCTAACTGTACTCATGCTTTTCTTATGCCTAAGGAAAATGCCTCATTGGCAAAAACAGATATAGTGATTAAATTTAAACATCTAAAAGACATTATGACCATTTCAAATGCCAAAGAATTCCTCATACATTTGAGTGCTTACAATGCAAAAGACACTGTGCTATACATTTTCATTTAAGTGAATTAAGGTTCTAAGTACAGTTTCTCTTTTGTCTTCAGAAGAATAACTATAAACCTCTAGTTACAAGATCCTCCTCTACAAAACACTGCCTTAAAATCATTTAAATAATTGTTTTTTGATTAAGCCCTATTCATTTTAAAGTAAAACTGTTTACTGATGTAAATCTATTGAAGGTTGGCAAGCAGGTGAAGAAGTAGGAGGAGATGTCAAGAGCTGAGGAAAACTCCTCAAGAACTTTCCCCTGAGGGTACTATGATAGCCATGCCAACTCTGACAGATGTGGAGATTTTCCAGAATACAGATGTCTCTATCACAGACATTTTGTGGTAGGACGCAGGAGGTTGGCAGAATATGTCTCTGGGGTTGACCTGGTGGGAGATTAATTTCAGATCAATTAATCTACTCAATAATACCTTCCTTCCCCCTAACAGCAAACAAGTGAATTTCATTCCTGTTTATGTTTAATTTCTCACAATTCTGTTAACAGAATCCAAGATAATGAAGTTTTTACTGTTGAAATACACAGAATAGAATAACTTAGAATTAGGATTAGGTTGATATGGATCACACCACTTTAAAAAGTGAAGATCCTAATTAAGAGTTCTTTCCAGAGTTTGATTCCTTTTTTTTCCCCCAAGGATAATTTCAAAAATCAAAGCTTAAAATTAAAAAAAATTTTCACCTTTATGGCAACACATTATTAGAATTTGTGAAAACTATTAAAACACAGCAATACTAACTCTATTAAGATTATTAATAAAGTCACTTGCAATAACTTTCAAATTAAATTCTAAATTTCAATTAGCTTTTCTTTTTTTTTTTCCAATTAGCTTTTCTTGATTTTGAAATGAAGCACTTTGATAAACATCTACTAAACTTCTCCTTTAGGGTAACAGTATAATGAAATGGATTTTATGAATATTTTCAAATATCATATTAAACAAAGGATATTCCTTTAAGTAGTGATGATATCACTTACATAAATTAGTTATCTATTTATAATAATTGAATCTAACACATTAAATAGCCAACATTCAGCTTAACTTTTCTCTAAGTTGAGCACATTTTACACTTGAGCAAGTCATATGTATTGGCTTCTTAAAATACTACATGACTGTTTTCAAAACTTAATTGTTATTATAATAAATATTAAAATCTTGTCAATATTAACAGATCTTAAAAATTTAATATCATGTAAATAGGTAATAAGAGATTATACACCAGAACTAAACTATATTTCAAAGTTAGAAAAGAAACACTCAACAGATTAGGATCATTAATAGTTAGCAATAAATGATTATATTTTTTAATCTAGATAATTACTTCACTGATATCTAACAGGTAGAGCATTTATCTCATCTTCTTACACTAGCGTTTTAACACAATACTTGATAAACCATAATATGAAGGCACATTAATAGCTTGAAACATGAAGATTAGATGAACAGACTCCTCCAACTGAAGAAACCTTAACTTTACTTAATATTGTTCTTTACTGTGGCATTTTTCAAAGTCATTTAAACTTTAGACTATACTAATATAGTCTTTTTGAATTCATAATTTACTCAATCTGTGTAGACAACTTGAAGATTTGGGAAAGTACAAATAAGGTACATTCTAAATTTTAAAATGTTCTCTAGAGTAAGTATCATTTCCTAAAAATACTGCTATTCAGAAAGAATCAGAGGAAAGATGACTCTTATTTTAAAAATCATAAAATGTTCTTCACACAAAAACTTTTCCTTTCAGTGGACATCAGTTCAAAAACACAGAAGAACAACTCACTATTTATGATTAACACCTTATCCATATTATACTTAATTTGGCAGTATGTACAAAAATATTAATAATGGATGTTTTAATAAAAAATAAGAAGAATCTAATAGTTCATAAAGTTCATAAAAATTATAGGAGTTCAGTGTGCCTAGCTGACTCCTGGAATTAGAGCCAAGAAACTAATGAAGTTAAGATCATTCATTCAAAGTCAAAGTTAAGTATCAAGCACCATGTTGTATACCTTCAATATATAAGCTGAGACAGGGAGGGAGAAAATGAAAATAAGGTGAAGTTAAAAAGAAGAAAGAAAGAAACCCAAGTCAAAGTTGAAAAGCTAAGTTTACGTTACTTAATAGCTGGCTATAGGCTATGTCTCCAACTCCAGCCAGTCACTTCATAAATGTCGTGAGTCCTGTAAGTGACTTGGTTAAGAAGTTCTGAATAATCAGTTGAAGTCCATAAAAAGACTGTATGCCCTATTATCATTTCATCTTTCTATACATAGCAAAGCATATTTATTTACTTGTCTTACCTCTGTATGTTGCCTGTAGCATTTCCAACTTTCCCCAAATAACCCTGCTCTAATGGTATCGATAAAAACATTTTATGTAAATATGGTATTTTAGATATGAAATGTCCCTTCACCAAGAACTGAAAAGATTATGTATAATTTAAATTAACTCGTAAGAAGTGTATTTTTTATTTAGTCTGATTTCTCTAGTATACATAATTGGATATATTTTTATACAGAACAGATCTTCGGGAGATCACAGGATAAAATTATCTGACTAATCCTTTCTAGACCTGAATCCATTTTTTAATCCAAGGGGTATACTAGCCACAGAAGTCAAGAACATTAAGCACATACCGTATCTATCAAAATAAAATTTCTAAACTAATTGCTAATTAAACATAGAATCAGAATCCGAAATCCTTCTGAGAATAAATTGTTGAAAGAATTCTCATCACTCATTTGTTTCATATAAACTTAGTGTGAAGAAAAGCATACATCTAGTGAAGCACAGTAAAAAAACCCACAAGCTTTGCTGATCGTTTTTTATATATCAAACATCATACTAAAATTACCAAATAACCCTCAAAACTACCCTGTGATATAGATATTATCTCCCCCATTTTACAGGTAAGGAAACTGTATTTCAGTGTTTAAGTGATGTGTCCAAATTCATCCTGCTCAGAGGTGAATAAGCTGAAATTTGAAAATAGGACTTTCTGGCTCCAAAGCCCCTTCTCTTTTACATCACCTTATTTCCCTATGTACCAGAAAAATGACAGTGATATTTAGACAAAATACAAGATAATTATGTGTCTTATGATTAAAACCATGTAATTTTGAAATTTTAAGAATATTCAATTGCAAACCAGAGCAGCCAAGACTGTTATACTTCATAAATCTGTTATTTGTAGTGAAGTTATATGTGTTGCCTAGAAAGGAATTTCATTTTAGAGGTCCCTTAAGAGTTCTAATATGAAGAGTATTACAGTGTGAGATTTACTCCTTGTTTATTTTTTTATTTTTATTGAAATATAGTTGACTTAGCATGTTGTGTATTCTTTGGTTTATAAATTTGACCTACTGAAGATTTTTCTGCCTCCTAAGACTGTGAATATGGCTTAGAAGTCCCCTGAAATTCTAGCTCAGTCAAACCAGTCCAATGTCATTAAATCAAGTAGGTAAAGACCCAAAACTAGTCCAGAGTATCATGGATTGAAGCAGTACCCATTTTAGCAATCTTCATGAGACATCATCAAATATTTCACAGACTATCAATTTTATACTATTTTCTATACACATAGTAAAATATGTAAATTTCTTAAAGTATAATCCATTATGAATCTAGGCCCAAAATGGATAATATTAGAAGGATTATGATTCAAATCTGGTCAAATCTGTCAAAGATTATTTCATAACTATCTTTCAACGTAACCTTCAAAATCACTAATTTTTTCAACTTACAAATCAGCTAATCAATTGAATTTTTGTGACCACTGTTAGAAAGAGAAAGTATCAGAGGACTGGTCACATAGTAAAGTATCTTTTCCTGAAAGTTTGGTTTAAAAAAATATGTATGTATGAATACCTATATATTACTCATGTGCACAATTATTCATGTATACAACTATACACATATATGTAATACATATGTAAATATATAAAATTACATACACACATATATATAAAATATATTTCTTATTGTTAAATCATGGACAACATGCTTTGTTTTTTAATTCGTATTACTCTTTTTTAAAAAAAATAAATTTATTTGTTTATTTATTTTTGGCTGCATTGTGTCTTCACTGCTGCGCACAGGCTTCCTCTAGTTGCAGCACGTGGGCTTCTCATTGCGGTGGCTTCTCTTTGTGGCACAGTATGGGCTCTAGGCACGTGGGCTTCAGTAGTTGTGGCATGCGGGCTCAGTAGTTGTGGCTCGCGGGCTCTAGAGCACAGGCTCAGTAGTTGTGGCGCATGGGCTTAGTTGCTCCATGACACGTGGGATCTTCCCAGACATGGGCTTGAACCCGTGTGCATTGTCAGGACAGCTTCTTAACCACTGAACCACCAAGGAAGACCTGGACCACATGCTTTAACTTTTATCTGTAGGACTTATATTTAAAATTATTTGTACCTCATTTTGAAACACATCATATTTACTAGGTATCACAATAAAAATTTAAAATATAAATTTTAACCAAATTTCATAGGCATGTATTAGACGGTCTGATCTGTAGCCACTTGGATTATAAAAAAAATTCACTTTGGTATAAAGAAAAAAAATGCATTTGTGGAATCCTGGGCTGCCCAAAAGTCACCAGTAGTTCAAATGCCAAACCATCTTAAACTTCAATCAAAAAAGACAAGCTCTAAGAATTAAAGTATTATGGAAGAGAAAAGCAATGTTTTCATATCTAAGCCCCAAATTTAAAGTCACAAGTGCAGATTCTCTGAATTGCAAGCTGTAATTTTAAACTGAGATACTTCCCATAAAGGCAAATTTATGTAGCCTAAACTGGGAACTAATTTATTTATTTAACGTTGGTTAATTATTTCCCTGACCAGATCACTAATAAGTATATTCCCAGCTTTTAAACACATTAAACTTTTGAAGTGTAAAAGTTTTCACTCCCATTAGCAATCCAAAACAGTAATAAGTTCATTTAAGTACATGAAGCTTTTTTTTCTTTCCTAATAGACACCTACAATAAATCAAAACTTATAGAATACACTGAATTGTTGAACCATTCAAAGTAAAGTTTTCCATGTCCTCAAATACTGGACCAAAAAAAATGACAATCATATCTAAAAGAATAAAAAAAAGATAAAATGACATACACTTATTAACACAAAAAGAAGGTATTTCCAAAAGTGTCCAATGCCCACGTTAGCTTTTATCACCTAAATTAAAAATCACTACTGCAACATTAATTTCAATAAATGAATTTATGTAATTAACTAGAATTCAAGCAGTTGTAAAAAGCATTACACAAAATATAATACCCTATAATATGAAATGTTTACTGTGTTAAATATGGACACCTTATATCATGTATCCTAGAAACCCAATTTCAAACACTTTCCTAGAAACTAAAACAAGGCCTCAATCTAATTAAGGACCAACTTATTCAAACAGATTTAAGACTTTAGTTAATAATCTGAAAAAAAGATATGTCAGAAAAATATAAACTTCAGGTTTTCTAGGTCATTTACATTACATCATACTGTGCTATATTCTTATTATATTTATAAAAACATAAAGCATGTGAGTTGCAAGTAATAAAGTACAATAATCAACAGTAATTTCAAAAATATATGAAATGTCAATCACAGTGTTACTTATCCTTACCTCTGAACTATAGTCATCTGCTGTGGTTGAAATTTCACTTTCCGGCTAAAACAGAAAGTAAAAACTGATTATATTAAAGCCCTTCTACTGCGTCCCCTCTCCAAATATTGTACTTTATTAGCCCATTATTATTGGTAACTTATGATAGAAAACTCAAAAAATATTACTAAAAAACAGGCAAAAAATTATTAAAATTCTTTTAAAATTCCACTCTGATTATGAATCACAATGGCTAAATAACACATCTAAAATTTATCACTAGGCAGTTTTCTAAATATAAAAGTATCAAGAAGTACTTTCACACAGGGTCTTTTATACACTACAAATCATTTGTAAGACAAAAGCACCAAAAAAGATATCATCCCTCTAATTCTTACATCTCTTTTAAATAAAATAAAATCTTAAACTGTTACTCCAAAAAGTTCAATTTCTTTAAAATGAAGAATCATCAAATTTTGGTGCTAGAAAAGTAGCAACAACTTGAAGAAAATTACCAACCTCTGTTGTTATTAACACTGTTGCAGCTTACAAAAAACTTTCAAAGACATTCTTACTTCATCCTTACATCCCTGGGATTTGGGTATGAAGTGAGTGGCTTTTCTAAGCTTCCCTCAGCTTAGAAGTACTAGGAAGAGTCAAAGAGGAAACCTAAATTTTCACTGCTTTCACTGTTCACATGCTCTCATCAAATCTAAGAATCTAATTTTACAAGTGAAAAAAGAGACCCAGATAATTCATTTTTTCACTCAACAAATATGAACGATATATGAACCCAATATAGAAGCAACTACATAAAACAAATACTAACGGACATAAAGGGAGAAACTGAAGGAAATATAATAATAATAGGAGACTTTAACACCCCTCTGACATCAATGGACAGATCTTCCAGACAGAAAATCAATAAAGCAACAGAGATCGTAAATGACACAATAGAACAGTTAGACTTAATTGATATTTTCAGGACATTACATCCCCCCAAAACAGACTACATTCTTTTCAAGCACACACGGAATATTCTCTGGGATAGACCACATACTAGGACACATGACGAGCCTAAACAAATTTAAAAGAATAGAAATTATTTCAAGCATCTTTTTTGATCACAACAGCATGAAAGTAGAAATCAACTGCAGAGAGAAAAATGAGAAAAAATGATTACAGGGAAACTAAACAATATGCTACTAAAAAACTAATGGCTCAACAATGAAATTAAAAAAATACCTTGAGACAAATGACAATGAAAACACAACCATACAAAAGCTATGAAATGCAGCAAAAGCAGTCCTAAGAGGGAAGTTCATAGTGACACAGGACTTGCTCAAAAAACAAGAAATTTCTCAAATCAACAACCTAACCTACCACCTAAAAGAATTAGAAGAAGAAGGAAAAGCAAAACCTAAAGTCAGCAGAAGGAAGGAAATAATAAAGATCAGAGAGGAAATAAATAAAACAGAAATTTAAAAAACAATAGAGGACTTCCCTGGTGGCGCAGTGGTTGGGAGTCTGCCTGCCGATGCAGGGGATACGGGTTCGTGCCCCGGTCCGGGAAGATCCCACACGCTGCGGAGGGGCTGGGCCTGTCAGCCATGGCCGCTGAGCCTGTGCGTGTGGAGCCTGTGCTCCGCAATGGGAGAGGCTACAACAGTGAGAGGCCTGCATACACCCCCCCAAATAAAATAAAATAAAACATAGAAATAATCACCAAATAAAAATCACCAAATCAAATAAAAACCAAGAGCTGGTGTTTTGAAAGGAAAAAATCGACAAACCTCTGGCAGGGATCACCAAGAAGAAAAGAGGACCAAAATAAAATAAGAAATGAAAGAGGAGAAATAACAACCAATACCACAGAAATACAAAAATCCATAAGAGAATACTATGAACAATTATGTGCCAACAAGTTGGACAACCTAGAAGAAATGGACCAGTTTCTAGAAACATACAGCCCACCAAAACTGAATCAAGAAGAAATAGAGAATTTGAACAGACTGATCACTAGAAGTGAAACAGAATCTGTAATTTTAAAAAACTCCCTTCAAACAAAAGTCCAGAACTGGATGGCTTCACTGGGAGATTACTAAACATACAAAGAAGAACTTATATCAATCCTACTCAAATTCTTCCAAAAGATTAAAGGGGAGGGAAAACTCCCAAAGTCATTGTATGAAGCCACTATCACCTTGATACCCAGACCAGACAAAGATACCACAAAAAAAGAAAATTACCATACAATATTTTTGATGAATATAGATGTGAAAATCCTCCACAAAATATTAGCAAACCAAATCCACCAACACATTAAAAAGGATCATACGGGCTTCCCTGGTGGCGCAGTGGTTGAGAGTCGGCCTGCTGATGCAGGGGACACGGGTTCGTGCCCCGGTCCGGGAAGATCCCACATGCCGTGGAGCGGCTGGGCCCGTGAGCAATGGTCGCTGAGCCTGTGCGTCCGGAGCCTGTGCTCCGCAACAGGAGAGGTCAAACAGTGAGAGGCCCGCGTACCGCAAAACAAACAAACAAACAAACAAACAAAAGGATCATACACCATGATTAAGCTGGATTCATCTGAGGTTCACAAGGATGGTTCAACATATGCAAATCAATCAATGTGATACACGACATCAACAGAAGAAAAGACAAAAACCACGTGATCATCTCAATAGATGCAGAAAAAGCATTTGATAAAATTCAACATCCATTCTTTTTTAAGAATTTAAAAAATTTTTATTTTATATTGGAGTATAGTTGATTAACAATGTTGTGTTAGTTTCAGGTGTACAGCAAAGTGATTCAGTTATACATACACATGTATCTATTCTTTTTCAAGTTCTTTTCCCATTTAGGTTATTACAGACTACTAAGCAGAATTTGCTGTGCTATACAGTAGGTCCTTGTTGGTTATCTTATTTTATTATCATTCCACTTTTGTGTTCATGTTATTGAATACAATTAAACATAATGTTTACATCTATAAAATTATCCTGTATATACACATAAAGAAACATTAAAAAATTCTAATAGGGTTATATATTTTAAATACAGCAGTGTGTACATGTTAATCTCAAGCTCCCAATCTATCCCCCCCCCACCCTTCCCCCTGGTAACCATAAATTCATTCTCTAAGTCTGTGAGTCTGTTTCTGTTTTGTAAATAAGTTCATTTGTATCATTTTTTTAGATTCCACATATAAACAATATCATATGATATTTGTCTTTCTCTGTCTGACTTACTTCACTCTGTATGAAAGACTCTAGGTCCATCCATCATTCTTCTTAATGGCTGAGTAATATTCCATTGTATATATATGTACCACATCTTCTTTATCCATTCAGCTGTCAATGGATATTTAGACTGTTTCCATGTCTTAGCTATTGTAAACAGCACTGCAATGAACACTGGGGTGCATGTATCCTTTTGAACCATGGTTTTCTCCAGATATATGCTCAGGAGTGGGATTACTGGATCATATGTTAGCTCTATTTTTAGTTTTTTAAGGAACCTCCATACTGTTCTTCATAGTGGCTATACCAATTTATATTCCCACCAGTATAGGAGGGTTCCCTTTTCTCCACACCCTCTCCAGCATTTATTGTTTGTAGACTTTGTAATGATGGCCATTCTGACTGGTGTGAGGTGGTATCTCATTGTAGTTTTGATTTGCATTTCTCTAATAATTAGCGATGATGAGCATCTTTTCATGTGCCTCTTGGCCATCTGTATATCTTCTTTGATGAAATGCCTATATAGGTCTCCTGCCCATTTTTTGATTGGGTTGTTTGTTTTTCTGATATTAAGCCATATGAGCTGTTTGTAAGTTTTGGAGATTAATCCATTGTCGGTCACATCACTTGCAAATATTTTCTCCTATTCTGTGCATTGTCTTTTCGTTTTGTTGACGGTTTCCTTTGCTGTGCAAAAGCTTTTGGGTTTAATTAGGTGTTTTTTTTCTTTTTATTTCCATTACTCTAGGAGACAGATCGAAAAAGATATTGCTGCAATTTATGCCAAAGAGTGTTCTGCGTATGTTTTCCTCTAAGAGTTTTATAGTATCTGGTCTTATGTTTAGGTCTTTAATCCATTTTGAGTTTATTTTTGTGAAATATCCATTCATGATAAAAACTCTTACTAAAGTTGGTATAGAGGGAACATACCTCAACATAATAAAAGTTATTTATCACAAACTCACAGCCAACATAATACTCATATGATTACCATATGTTCCAGCAATTCCACTCCTGGGCATGTATCTGGAGAAAACTCTAATTGGAAAGGATACGTGCACCCCAATGTTCAAAGCAGTACTATTTACAATAGCTAAGACACAGAAACAACCTAAGTGTCCATCGACAGATGAATGGATAAAGAAGATGTGATATATATATATAAAATGGAGTATTACTCAGCCATAAAATAAAGAAATAATGCCATTTGCAGCAACATGCATGGACTTAGAGATTATCATAGTAAGTGAAGTAAGTCAAACAGAGAAAGACAAACATCATATGATATAACTTACATGTGGAATCTAAAAAAAATGACACAAATGAACTTATTTACAAAACAGAAACAAACTCACAGACGTAGAAAACAAACTTATGGTTACCAAAGAGGAAAGGCAGGGAGTGATAAATTAGAACTTTGGGATTAGCAGATACAATCTACTATATATAAAATAGATAAACAACAAGATCCTACTGTATAGCACATGGAACTATATTCTATATCTCGTAATAAACCCTTGTAATAATGGAAAAGAATCTGAATAAGTACATATACATATATATGGATGCATATATATACAAAAGTATATGTATATATACTTATAACTGAATCACTTTGCTGTACACCAGAAATTAACACAACATTGTAAATTGACTATATTTCAATTTAAAAACATTAAAAATTTTTTAAAAAGCTGATTCATGGGCCCCACCCAGACCTGCTGAATCAGAATCTACATTTTAAAAAAGATCCCACATGTGATCTGTATATACATGGAAGTCTGAGAAGTATTCCTCCAAAATGGAGAAAGATAATAAAGTACCTGTCCAATGAGCCCCCAAAACTTAACAGAAACAAAAAACAAAAAAATCCCAACCAAACAAACAAAAAAAGCAAAAACCGAAAAAAAAACCAAACAGGAAGCATCACTGTCTCCTTTCTCATCTATACTTACGGGAATTTTATTCAGCACTCAAGATCAAGTTCCAAGTCAACCTCCTCTCTGATGTAGTTATGATGCCAGAACAGAAATAAGCTTACTCCTATTCTAAAATCCTGTAGCAGTGGTTCCTAACTTATGTGGCCCTCTTTTAAATCTAAAACACTTTCATGGGACTTCCCAGGTGGTCCAGTGGTTAAGAATCCACCTGCCAATGCAGGGGACATCGGTTCGATCTCTGGTCTGGGAAGATACCACATGCCATGGGCAACTGAGCCAATGTGCTGCAACTACTGAGCTTGCACACTGCAACTACTGAAACCGGTGTGCTCTAGAGCCTGTGTGTCGCACCTACTGAGCCAACACGCTGCAACCACTGAAGTCTGCACACTCTGGGGCGCACGTGCCACAATTACTGAGCCTGCATGCTGCAACTACTGAGCCTGCATGCTGCAACTACTGAAGCCCGTGCGCCTAGAGCCTGTGCTCAGCAACAAGAGAAACCACCGCAATGAGAAGCCCGTGCACTGCAACAAAGAGTAGCCCCTACTCGCCACAACTAGAGAAAGCCTGTGTGCAGCAATGAAGACCCAGCGCGGCCAAAAAAAAAAGCCAAAAAAAACCCACTTGCATGATGCAAGTCCTTATGGTTCGCTCACTTATTTATTCTTTTAAATGGCTACTGATTAAATGCATATCGTGTACCAAGAACTGTGCTACTGAGGATAAAATGGTGAACAAGACACTCTGCACTTGAAATGCTAAAATTCCAGTGAAAGCCCAAGTATTGATTTGTTAGGCAGAAAATGAAAATAAAAACATCTTCAAATCAAATCAAGCACCATGGTTACTATATTGTATTATACAAAAGATCTAGATTTCAACAAAAAATTACAAATACAGGGCTTCCCTGGTGGCACAGTGGTTAAGAATCCACCTGCCAATGCAGGGGACACGGGTTCAAGCCCTGGTCCGGGAAGATCCCAAATGCCGTGGAGCAACTAAGCCCGTGTGCCACAACTACTGAGCCTGCACTCTAGACCCCACGCGCCACAACTACTGAAGCCCGCGTGCCTAGAGTATGTGCTATGCAACAAAAGAAGCCACCGCGATGAGAAGCCTGCACACCGCAATGAAGAGTAGCCCCTGTTCTTTGCAACTAGAGAAAGCCCACTTGCAGCAAAGAAGACCAATGCAGCCAAAAATAAATTTTTTAAAAATTACAAATACACAAAGAAAAAGGAAAGTATGGCCCATACACAAGAAAAACAGTAGTCAGTAGAAACTGTCCCTGAGGAAACATAGATATTGGACTTAATAGACAAAGATTTTAAATTAGCTATTTTTTAAAAAGTCAAATAAATGAACGAAATAATGTCTAAAAAACTAAAGAAAATTATAAGAACAATGCCTCGCCAAATAGGGAATATAAAAAAAGAAAGAATTTATAAAAGAACCAAAGAGAAATTCTGGAGTTAAAAGTAAAGTAACTGAAATGTAAAATTTACTAGAGGGGCTAAACAGGAGATCTGAGGAGGAAGAAGAATCAGAGCAAACTTCAATATAGTTCAACTGAAATTATCCAGTCTGAGAAAAAGAAAAAAGAATTTTAAAAAAATGAACAGATCATCAAAGACCTGTGCAACAAACATACTAATTTAACATATGAATAAGGGAGACTCAGAAGGAGAGGAAAGGGTCAGAAAGAATATTCAAAGATATGATGGCTGAAAACTTCCCAAAGTTGATGAAAAACATTAATCTGTGTATCCAAAATGTTCAAAAAACTCTAAGAAGGAAAAACTCAGATCCACTTTTATGATGAATAGCAAATCTCTATGACATTTCTGACTCTTGACTAAAGCTCAAATCCCTATATATCTAAATCCTATTTCCACCTAAATATGCCAGGGCACAATCCAAATGATAATTTTTTGCCTTGTACAACACTCTTCCTCCTAAGCATCCCATTGTTCTCTACTCCTGGTCTTGGTAGCTCCACCATCCCACCACCACCCAATCCACTCTTAACTTGTCCCTCATCTCCTTATTCTTGAAATTTCCATCATTAACGGGAGGAAGAAAATTAGCAATTATTGCGGAAAACTTTCTATGGGCCAGGTACAGCCTCCCTCTGTTCACCATTACCACCATCCTATCCTGATCACTTTGAGATCCATTTAAAACTAAACTACTTAAGGTTTCCAAATCACATCACACTGTTTCATGTCTTTGAGAATGCTGATTCTTTAGCATGGAGGTTGTCTGCCCTACTTCTTTGCCTCTAGCTAACTCTAACTTACACCTCAAGACTTGGTTCTCTTCCTGGAAACTTTCCCAAATAACACACACAAGACTGATTTGGGCATTCCCCCAAATCATGGTACTTTAGGGCACCATGTGCATTGTTGCTAGCATGGCTCTAATCAAGGTACACAGCCTATCTTACATCCACCTTCCCCACCAGAGTGACTTTCAAGGATAGAGACTGTCATATTTATCTTTGTATCCTTGGTGCTCAATCTTTGGTGTAATACAGCTGCTCAGTAAGTGTTTGTTAAATCAAGCTCACAAAAATCGCATAGGGTGCTAATGAGTGTTGTCATTACAACAACTTTACACTTAGAATGCTAGTATTTAAAAATCTGGATGAATACTTACTTCAACAGAGAAGACCTGGTCATGTTTAACTATTTCTCCACTGTGTAGAGTTCTCATTATTGTGGATTCAGGAGTCACAGCTGAGCCTAATCTCTGAGAACTATTTGTGCACATCTCATCACTCTGTGACTGCTCAATATTCACAGCATGGTATGCTGACATGTCATGTTTACTACTTGAAGTTTTCCTCTTTTTCTTCTGCTTCTTAGGATTCTGCCCATCAGATTGAGCTTTCCTTTGTCGAAACTGGGCAAGCTACAGAAAAAAAAAAATCATCGTTATTGTCAAAGATAATTTTTCTTTATAAGTACTAAGAAAAAAGTAGATTTGGAGTCACTTTCTTTAAAAGATCAACCCATCACTAAAATGATGACAAAATAATGGACCATGGTTACTGTGTTTAACACAAAAATGACTACTAAATTGCAAAGAAACTAGGTATTTCTGAATGAATGCTGTTCAAATGTTGAGAAGAACTAAAAATATCATGTCTAAAGAAAATATCATGTCTATTCTACCCCAGAGTTGGGTAGAATAAAAAACAGGCATTCTTATTCACTGTTTGGTAGGAGTATAATCTCTGGATATGAGATTATATGAAAACATAGGAGTTCTAAATGCATTTGCTTTGTGGAATTTCTGCAACTTCCACTTATGTATATTAGTAAATGTAATTATTTCATGCAAAAAGCTTTAGCTATACAAATGATCATTGCAGACTTGTTTATAATGGGAAAAATTATAAATATTTTCAGTATCAAACAGTAGAGCCTCCTCGCCCTTAATCATTTGCATACCATCATCAGGATTTTTGCCATATCCTAGTGTCACCTAAACTTACCAGTTACTTAATATGTTTTAACTAGTGTACTTTTCTTATTTAAATTTATTTTAAAAGGATACTGTCGGGCTTCCCTGGCGGCGCAGTGGTTGAGAGTCCGCCTGCCGATGCAGGGGACGCGGGCTCGTGCCCCGGTCCGGGAAGATCCCACATGCCGTGGAGCGGCTGGGCCCGTGAGCCATGGCCGCTGAGCCTGCACGTCCGGAGCCTGTGCTCCACAACGGGAGAGGCCACAACAGTGAGAGGCCCACATACCGCAAAAAAAAAAAAAAAAAAAAAGGATACTTTCTATTCTTGGCATAAATTAAAAGTATCACTTGTCATTTTTTTAAAAACAAAAACAAAAATGAATACAATGAAAAATAAAACTGTATTATTAAAATTTTAGCTAGATATATTGCTGATGGTTCTAAGAGAAACAGGCAAGTGTTAGAGGGGTGCTAAGGATCTGTAAGTATCAGACTTTTGGCTTATAAGGAACCTGGTTAAAGAAACCTGGAAAAGTAGTAACTTTTTTTTTTTTTTTTAACAATACTATCCACTCTTATTTAATATTAGATCAGGATATCACCTAAAATATCTCATCACTACCTGTATCAGAAGATATGGATAACATATTTTGAGCAACACTAGATTAATTCAATTAAAATAATACTAATGCAAACCATTATTAATATTAAAAATATTAATGTAAACCATTATTAATAGTAAATGTTTATACACAACATTAGGTATAATATTGCAATATAACCTTTTTTTTTTTTTTTTTTTTTTTTGCGGTACACGGGCCTCTCACTGTTGTGGCCTCTCCCGCTGCGGAGCACAGGCTCCGGACGCGCAGGCTCAGCGGCCATGGCTCACGGGCTCAGCCGCTCCGCGGCATGTGGGATCTTCCTGGACCGGGGTACGAACCCGTGTCCCCTGCATCGGCAGGCGGACTCTCAACCACTGCACCACCAGGGAAGCCCCCTGCAATATAACCTTTTTTAGTAAAAGGAAAATTAAGTGCATCTCTTTTAACAAAGATAAGGCAGGCCTCAGGCTCACAGCCTTCAACAATTATACCTATTTAAAATTTTAATAACATTATACACAGAGGCATGGATTAAATTCTGGAAGAATATAACCATAACAACTTTGGTCTGTCTCTGGATTTGGGATTACAGGTATTTTTCCTTATGCTCACTTGAAATTTCCTTTTTGGTGCATAAATTTTCCAAATTTTATATGAAGCAACTATTAACTACCAATTCCTAAATTTTATTTGAACTCAGTCATTCTGAGAGAAACAAAAGCGTAAGAACAGGTGTAAGCCCTTTGTGCCTTAAAAAGAGGAAACAGAGGAAATATACGAACATATTAATATATAAATTAGACCAATTACAAAGATGGCCAGTAAATGTCTTATGATATAAAGGATTAAAGCAATCTTGATGATGTTGATATCATTAACTATCAAAATATGTGACAAATACTAGAATCTATAGAATAACATACAGCATGTTATACTTTTGTCTGCTGTAAATGAAGAAAAGTTTACAGATCTGTATTGTTTACTTAACAAATGTGTCTAATTAATAAGTCAGAAATATCTAATCACTGACTTTGCAATATAAAAATATATCACATTTAAATTTCTTCCCCAGTTCATCAACAACTAGTCAGTTATTCTACTGTCTGCTTAAGGAACAGATGCAAGACCAGTTGCCTCTATTTGTACATTATTAAGCTGCTGGAATGCATTTAAACTACTTTGGAGAGCAAATTCATTCTTAAAAATAAACCAACTGAAAAACTATTATATATTATCTGTAAATAGAATCAAAAGTCTAGGGACATCATTTTAAAACGATCCCTCAGAAAGAATGCAAAAGCAAAAAAATGCTAATGACATTCTTAAGATTTAAAAATATATTCAGACAGCAGAGGATATCAGGGCAATGATGAAGATTTTGTTTAAAATTCCAACTCTGTTAGGATATATAATTTATATTTAATATTTATTTATACTTACAAATACATAACAAAAGAGAAAACTAAAATCCTGTACTATAAAAAGACTGATTAAAAAAAAAACAAACAGGGGCTTCCCTGGTGGCGCAGTGGTTGAGAGTCCGCCTGCCGATGCAGGGGACACGGGTTCGTGCCCCGGTCCGGGAAGATCCCACATGCCGCGGAGCGGCTGGGCCCGTGAGCCATGGCCACTGAGCCTGCGCGTCCGGAGCCTGTGCTCCGCAAAGGGAGAGGCCACAACAGTGAGAGGCCTGCGTACCGCAAAAAACAAACAAACAAACAAACAAAAAACCCGCTGCCTGAGACAACAGTATCCATTATTAAATGAACCCAATGAAAAGGTTAATAATAGATATGGAATAAAAAGTAGAATAGGGGGGCTTCCCTGGTGGCGCAGTGGTTGAGAGTCCGCCTGCCAATGCAGGGTACACGGGTTCGTGCCCCGGTTTTGGAGGATCCTACATGCCGCGGAGCGGCTGGGCCCGTGAGCCGTGGCCGCTGAGCCTGCGTGTCTGGAGCTTGTGCTCCATAACGGGAGAGGCCCCAACAGTGAGAGGCCCGCATACCGCAAAAAAAAAAAAAAAAAAAAAAGGAGAATAGGGGCTTCCTTGGTGGCGCAGTGGTTAAGAAATCGCCTGACAATGCAGGGGACAAGTGTTCAAGCCCCGGTCCAGGAAGATCCCACATGCCGCAAAGCAACTAAGCCCATGAGCCACAACTACTAAGCCTGCGCTCTAGAGCCCACGAGCCACAACTATGAAGCCTGTGTGCCACAACTACTGAAGCCCGCAGGCCTAGAGCCTGTGCTCTGCAACAAGAGAAGGCACTGCAATGAGAAGCCCACACACCACAGTGAAGAGTAGCCCCTGCTCGCTGCAACTAGAGAAAGCCCGCGCGCAGCAAAGACCCAACGCAGCTATTAAAAAAAAAAAAAAAAAAAAAGTTCTATTACAGTATGTAGAACTAATCACTTCTAAGGACATAAAATTACCAAGACATTGTTTCAGGCCTATGTTATTGATTACATGAAGTCATATTATTTTTTCCAGAACAATTAACCAGAAGGTAAACTCCATGAATGTAAGAACTTTTGTTCACTGCTATATATTCAAAATCTAGAACAGTACTCAATAAATACATGATGAGTGAAAAAAAGATAACATACCTTTTATAGAAAAGTTAACATTAAGCAATAATTTTAAGCACTGTTCCACAGAACCTAAGAACTAAGATGATAAACTGACATATCTAATTCCACTATCTAAAAAAGTTCCATGGTCTCAGAATTCAAAGTGGCAATTAAATGAATTAAAACATAAAATATTCCCTCTCACCATAATCTCTCTACCCCACTAGGCAAAACAAATAAACAGAAAAACTAAACAAATGACAAAATGAAATTCTCAGAAAAACTAAAATAATAGCTTTTTAGGAAGAGTTCTGTTTTGTAAAAACATGAGAAAAGGAACAAGAGCACATCATAAATCACATCATAAATAGCTATCTATTTTTATTTTAAATCTGAAAAATGGCAAGTTGGCAGATAAGCAAAAACCAGAAACTCTATTCAATTAGCTAATCATCTGATACTGCAATGGGGCACTTTAAATTACTGGAAAAACATTTATTCTAAAACATGCTGGAAATTCAGACTACAGACATCTGTGTTTGTCATTTGGAAGCCAATTATAAAAATGTTAACATATGCAGGCACGGAAATAGCTGCAAGATTTACTGGAAAGATATCATGTCCATATACACTTGTCTTTCAAAACTAATTCAGATCTCAAGCAAATGTCTTACCCGGACCAGAACACGAATAATTAAATAAAAATGACTAATAATTTATTTCATAAACTCAATATTTATTTATAAATGATCATTCTCAATAAAACAAGGAATTTTTTTAATGCTGTAAAAAAAATGCCAAGTTTTTATAATGTCACTTCAATAAAAGTACTAACTGGAATCTGTTTTGTTTCTTGAGAGTTCATCAGGTGTTTATGTGCCAGGCACAAAGCTAGACATGAGTCGAAATACACTGTCTTAACAGTAGGATCTTTTAGTCTAGGCCAGCCGATTATTTCATTGAGTTGTGAGAAACAAGGTAAAAGTTAGTGTACAATTTTGTAAACTCAACAGTCCTATGTTATCTTTAAGGAGGTAGTACGAGAACTTCTCTTGTCCTGATTTTCTCAAAAAAGGCTTTCTGTAAGAGGTGTGGTTGCAGAGTTTTACAGCTGTGAAGGAAATAACTTGGCATATGACAGACAGTAGTGAGTAGTTCATTTATTTAAAAAATATTTATTGTGTTTATGGAATAAATTATCATGTGTTTGCCCTGTGCAGGGTAGGTAGTAATGAAACAGATACAAACCCTACTCCTCTGAATTGTAATCCAGGTAGGAAGAAAAAAATTAAACAAATATGGACAAATACAGAAATATATCATTTCAAGAGACAAAAAGTGCTTTGAAGAAAAAGTATAGGTACTAAAGAAAGTCTAAAACAGAAAGACTTAATTTGAATGGGAATGTAAGGGAGAAGTCATGAAATATTGAGAAAAGAATGTGGAAGCTGAGATTTGAAGACAAATATGAGTTACTTGCCCAAAAGTAGCAAAATAGAACAGGAACATCTGACTCCAAAGCCAGTATTCTTTCCATTACACCAATTTGCATTCCATGCATTCTGAGCTCTTTTCCTTCATTTGTCATTAAACTTAAAACCACTAACATTAAATCTAGAACAGGAAGTTTAAAGGCATGAACAAATGAAATCACCAAAACAAATACTTTTTTGACAACACTAGGGAAAAAACACACACACAACACACACATACACCAAGAAATTATAAAATATTTAAAAAATGTTATCTACTTTCTCTAGTCTTCAAAAGCAGCTGTAAGTAGCTATGTTTTTACTGTAGAAAATTTAAGAAATCCTAATTAATTCTAATTATGTAACTATTTGTACCTGTCCGTGCAGTCTTTACCTTTGTGATATTCCCTAATGAATGTTGAACAATGCTGTACAAGCTATTACAACAAAACTTCAGGGACCTAACTATCAAAACACAGAAGAGTAACACAGTTGACCCAAACACAATTTGTATGTAGAGCTGAAGTAGGGCAACTGAAAACAAAGAAGACAAAAGCAACACTTTAAAGATGCTCTGAAGAATATTTTCCAACGATATGACAAAATACAAACTGTTGGAAAATAACAGTGCCAAATAGACCCGATGAAATCAGATATGGAAAAGACCACAGGACTTTACCTTATGGAGACAGCAGTCTTATTTATATCCTAAAACCTCATTCAATGCAGAATTTTTCTCAAAGTTTTGGAACACTTTCACGTCTAAGAAGAAAACGGATTCTGGAACTGAAAAAGTTACCTTAATTTTGCAAATTTTAACACATTTCATTGTCTGGCACATAGTAAGTCCAAATATTTTTTGAGTGAAAATAATGTTTCAAAAAGAATATGGATTACATATATTAGAGTACTGGACTGTTGTGTTTACAGAGACTCTAATAAACTAGCTATGTGACACTGGACAAGCCACTTAACCTCAAGAGAACTCAGTTTTTTCAACTGTACAATGAAGAGGAGGATTAGAAGGATCTCTTAAAACTTCTTTCAGTTTTACCATATGATCCAGCAAGTCCACTCTTAGGTGATGTATCTGAAGAAAACAAAAACAGTAATTCAAAAAGATACATGCACCCCAATGTTCACAGTAGCATTATTTACAATAGCCAACATATGGAAGCAACCTAAGCGTCCATCAACAGATGAATGAATAAAGAAAATGTGGTATACATACAATGGAATATTACTCAGACATAAAAAAGAACGAACTTCTGCCATTTGTATCAACATGGATGGACCAGAAGGTTTTATGCTTACTGAAATAAGTCAGACAGAGAAAGACAAATACTGTATGTTTTCTCTTATATGTGGAGTCTAAAAAACAGAACAAACAAATGAATATAACAAAACAGAAACAGACTCAGATATAGAGAACACACTAGTGGTTACCAGTGGGGCAAGAGGCAAGATATAGTGGTAGGGGATTAAGAGGTACAAACTACTATGTATAAAATATTATAAGTAAGGTACAAGGATATATTGTACAGCACAGGGAATATAGCCTATATTTTATAATAACTTTAAATGGAGTATAACCTATAAAAATAATAAATCTCTATGTTGTACACTTGAAAATAATATAATATTGTAGATCAACTATATGTCAATCAATAAATAAAATTTCTTCCAGCTTTTAATGCTTAAATTGGAAAAGTTTTTTTCAACTGTTTCTTTCCCTTTTTCTTCCCCATACTCTCACTTAATTATGTAGAAGAAAAACTAGAATTCTACATTATAAAAGTTCCTTTTTAACTGTTGCTTGAAAAAACAGTTCAATAAATAGTATCAATTATGAAATGATACCAAATGAAAAAACATACAGAATACAAAGTGGAATGATTATAGTATAGTGTTTAGAACAAATCAGTTCTACGTATATAAAATTATCAAAATACTGTTTTAGGCTCATATTACTATAAGAAGTATATGAAGTCAAATTATTATTGTAGAACAAATAACTAGAAGAGATGCTCCAGGAGGGCAGGGATTTTTAATCAAAATCAAAGCCTATTTAATACTCAAGTCTCGAATAGTGCCTGCATATAGGTTCTCAATAAAAATTTGCTGAGTGAAAAAAAAGATAATTTTTTTTTTTTTTTACAGAAAACAGGAACCATAAGCAATAGTTTTAGGCTTATTCCTCAGAACTTCAGAATACCTGTATAGTTTCTAAAAAAAAACCTAAAATGATAAATCAGGTCCATGGTTACATTACTATACAACCATACTATGTAATATTATGTACCTGTCAAAGATAATGTTTTCAAAAAAAATTTAATGTGGGAAAATGCTCTCAACATAAAGCTGGGGGAGAAAAGAGACCAAAACTGCATGCAGAGTATGATTCAAGCTAAGTTTAAAAATATACATAGAAACAAAGAATGAACAAACTGTTAATAGTGATTACTTGTAGGTTATGAGAGTATGGGTAATTGTTTTCTTTTCTGAGAGATTTTCACTGCCTCCCTCCCTCCCCCAAAGATCTGTAAAGAATATTCACTAATAAAACTATGGGCCCATATGTTAATATCACTATTTTTAAAAGGATATAATACAACTACACATCTACCAAAAATCTCATCCCAAAAGACAGAAATAAGGCAGAAGTCCCAGGAATTATGCTGTCTTGGGGCCTGGCCTCTTTCATCAGCCTCTCCAGACACCCTCTCCAGACATCCCATAAGCATAACTGCTAACAGTGACAGATTATTACACCTCACTGTTCAGATGCCACCAACTTCTGTTTCATTTCACTGTCACCTCATTTACTGCTAACACTGAACGGTGAGAACAATGGCACTTTGCCCCAACCTTATCTAGTTTCTGCATAGTATAAAGCTTAATCTCATCAAAAATAAACAAATAAATAGCAGTTCATGTAAAGGAGAATCCTAAAACAAGGTATATCTGTAACAGATGCTATCACCCTCAGCAGCAAAAATACATGCCAGCTTATTATCTGAGGTTTGTTCACTTATAAGCCACAGATAATAGAATATTATTCTCTCTTATATGCATTTTTTTTTGCAGGAAATATCGACTTAAAAAATAAAAGAACTGCTATATCTGGTCACTTCAATGGCCCATCCTGTCAGATATCCAGTGCCCATCAACAGCTCCAATGATCTGTCAGAGATCATTTGTGATGAAACTGGGTGTATAATAAAGACATAAATATCAGTTGGCTTTGGTTTTGCTTCCTCTTCCTATCTCATTCCACAACACAACACACTCACTACTCCCCGAGGACTGAGGGACCATGGGATTATGATCTCTGCACACCGCTAGGCCTTGGGCCTATGCATCGGAAAATGGGCAAAAGTTAACACAGCACCAGTGTTTGTAACAGAAAAACTGGAAACAACCCAAATGCTCATTTATATGAGAATGCTAAATGAGGTAAATTCCTATAATGGAATTGTATGCAGGTGTGAACATCTTTACATAATACTGAACAAAAAGAAAATCATTAAATACTGCTTATAATATGATACCATTAAGTTCAAAAACAGCAAAACTAATATATTATGTAAACATATGTGGTACAGAAAAGCAAGGCACTGATAAAGAAAATTCAGAATTGTAGTTACCTTAGGTAGAGAGGGGGTGGGATTAGATTGGGAAAGGTTTCAAATGTATTTGAATGTGTATATTTCTTAAACTGGGTGACAGGCATAGAGGTCATTTTTTAAAAATCATTTTTCTTATCTATATAATTTATATGTATTCTTTTGCAGGTGAAACATATTTAAGTATTTTTAAAGTATGTATTTAGAACTTCCTGCTGAGGAAACTGGCCAGTGCTCATAGCTCCTACCATACAGGACACCCCAGCTGCTCCTCTCAGTCTAGTCTGATGAGAAAAGAGGCAGTTGATTAGATTCTTCTCTTGGAATTAGGGAACAAAGAGTTAGAAAAGATATCCAGAAAGTAACAGAGGGGAGATGAATCTTATTGAAGGATTTGAAAATCAGTGCATGATGCAATAATCATATAAATATCCCTAAACTCACCCATAAAGTACATTTATGTTATCAACCTACTAGTCATGTTGCAGACTAAAATACTTTTTGTGTATTCAGCACAGCCAGTTTTCCTTCTGACGAAATCATCCTTACTTCTTTAGTTGCACACCAAGTAAAGTAGCTGGCATATAAGAGTTCATGATGTATAATCACCTAGTTTTGCAGAATCACACAAATTAGCTATGTCAGTGGGTCCCAAACTTTACTGCACATTGAGGATCTTTGAAATGTAGTGAGTCATGGACTTCCCTGGTGGCGCAGTGGTTGAGAGTCCGCCCGCTGATGCAGGGGACATGGGTTCGTGCCCCGGTCCGGGAAGGTCCCACATGCCGCGGAGTGGCTGGGCCCGTGAGCCATGGCCGCTGAGCCTGAGCATCCGGAGCCTGTGCTCCGCAACGGGAGAGGCCACAACAGTGAGAGGCCCGCGTACCACAAAAAAAAAAAAAAAAAAGTGAGTCCTGGATCACACCTCAGACTTTCTGATTTGGGGTTGGAGTGTGACTTAGGCTTTGAAATTGTTTAAAGCTTTCCAGAGGCTTCTAATGTGCAGCAAAGTTTGGGAACCACTAAGCTAGATGCTTACTCTATGAATTGATTTGCTTGCACTATTTAAATAATTTTTCTCTCCCCCTTCTTTTTTTTTTTAAGCGTCTACAGTGGGAAACAATTCCATTGAATAGAACAAATTTGGGGATTCATCCTTAATTTTTGGTCATGTGCAAACTGATGTACAAGCAAAAGAAGCTGATCTGCAAAGAGAGGAGCATCAGATATTGTGAAAGTGAAATAAGGGGTGATAGAGAGAATGGCATTGGTTCCAAATGCCTGTTCTGTTTCCCATGAGGCCCAACTATACTTCTCTTAGCTTCCTTTGAAATCTCTCTATCTTTACTATAACGCTCTTTTTCTCTCCTTCACTTAACTAATCAGTTTTTTGGGAACAAAGTGCCCTGCTAGAAGTAGGGTGCTTCCATTTAGCTATTTGAATCACTCAATATTTTATATTAAAAAAAAAACAACTCATGTTTTCACTGCTTCATCTGTATAGCAATAACATATACCTGCCACCTGGTGGCAGCATACCTACCTGAATATGGGATATCTTTTTTGGAAAACAGTAACCCTTTTCAAAGGTTAAACATGTCAAATATACATTCTTTGACAGTTTTTGGCTACTTTTCGGATAAAATCCATACTGTCTCAACTAACACATATGGCTCCTCATTATCTGATCCCAGCCTATTTCCCCAATCTAGTTTTCCAGCATGAGAATAATGATGATGATGGCTAATACTTCTTGAAAAGTTTTTTAATCTGACAATCTTCTAAGAGCTTTATATGTATTAGCTGAATCCTCACAACAACCCCAAGGCAGGTACTATTATTTTTCTCATTTTCCAGATGGGAAACAGAAGTACTGAGAAGTTTAAGCAACTTGCCTAAAGTCACAAAGCTAATAAACTGCAGAGCCAGAATTTGATCCCAGACTGTCTCGTCTAGTCCAAGCTCATAACCACTACTATTATACTGCTTTTCACAAAAAAATCTTTGAAAAAGTAGGTAGCATTCACCACCCTTTCCTGATTCACATTCATTCTCCATCCCACAGTAATCTGAATTCTTTGCTTCCCTTTCTCACCAACTGTTGCTAAAGCTCAAGGTCACTTTTCAAGTCTCCATCATACTTGATTTCTCATTTTTGACAAGTGGCCACTCCTTACTTGAAACTCTTCCCTTAGTCTCACAGACATCATCATCTCCTACTTTGTAAATAGTTTTATCCAATATTCTTTGCAGATACTTCTCCACCTGTTTTTTAAACATGGGTGTTTCCACAGAATTCAACTCTCAGTATCCCATTTAGTCGTCATCTTGAGTGAACTCCCCACTCCCAGAGTGTCAGCCAGTATCTTTAAACCAAATATTTCTCTAGCATGGCCTTCTAAAGGAACAGACTCATATTCAGTTTTACACTGGGCCACTCTTCTAGGATATCCTCTGACTCAATGTATCCAAAACAAAAGTCATCTTCATCTTACTAAAATATTTGTTACCCTCCAAAAATGCCCACATTTCCTATCTCAGAGACCCATTTCACTCAAATCCTCTTTTCCCCCAAATTTGTCCATGTTCCCCTATCTCAGAGACCAGCACCTACATACCTTAAGTTGCTCAAGTCAGAAAACTAGAGTCTTCTCTTATCTTAGTCTGTTTGGGCTGCTATAACAAAATATCATAGACTGGGTGGCATATAAACATCAGAAATCTATTTCTCACAGTTCTGGAGGCTGTAAGTCCAAGATCAGGGAACCAGCAGATCTGGTGCCTGGTGAGAGCCCACTTTCTAGTTCACAGATGGCCATCATTTTGCTATAGCCTCACATGGTGAAGGGGGCAAGGAATCTCTCTTTTGTAAGAGCAGTAATCCCATTTATGAGGGCTCTGCTCTCATGACTTAGTCATTTCCCAAAGGTGCCACCTCCTAATACAATCACCTTGGGTGGTACGATCGCTACGTATGATTTCTAGGGGGAAATGAACATTCAGATCATAGCATCTCTCTTACCCTTTACAACAATTATCAAGGCCTCTCAATCTTACCTCCTAAACAGTGATCAAGGATCACTGTTTAGCCAGTGCAGGGCTGAAGTTAAGAACACAATCTCTTGGGTCAGAGTGGGTTTGAATCCTTGTTCTGCCACCATGACTTTGTGCAAATTACTTAACCTCTCTAGTTTTCCCACCTATGAAATAGGGATAGAAACAGTATCCACAGCTGTTAGAATAGTTATAAGGATTAAATAAGAAAATGAATGTAAAACGCTTAGCATAATGCCTAGCATTAGAAAGTGCTCAAAAATCGGTAGCTACTATCATCACAAATTCATACTCTTCTATCTTCCACTGTCAACCTTCCCACGGTCCAAGTGAAAGACAATGAGGTAGAAACAGAAGTGGGGATAAATCAAGAAATATTTAGAAGGTAAAATCAGCAGAATGTGGTGATTGGTTGGCTCTGAAAGGTAAAGGAGAGTAACTCCCGGAAACCAAATAGAAGGTGAGATAATGTGGGCCTATTGGGTTGTGGTGTTAGAATGGGAAGAAAAAGGCTAAGTAGAAGACAAATTTTGAATAAAAAACAATTAATGGGATTGGGTTATGAGTACACAGGATACAGGAAGATAATTGCAGAATAATTCAAAGGGTTTTAGTTTTCAACTGAGATGCTTTCTCAATAGGTATAAACTACTGAGCCTCAAAAATACGATGGCACATAAGACAGAAAACAAGAACATTAAAATTTTATTTATTTATTTATTTTTGGCTGCATTGGGTCTTCTTTGCTGCGCGTGGGCTTTCTTTAGTTGTGGTGAGCCGGAGCTACTCTTCCTTGCGGTGCCCGGGCTTCTCACTGCAGTGGCTTCTCTTGTTGCGGAGCATGGGCTCTAGGCGTGCAGGCTTCAGTACCTGCAGCACGCTGGCTCAGTAGGTGCAGCACGTGGGCCCTGGAGCATGCGAGTTTCAGTAGTTGTAGCATGTGGGCTCAGTAGTTGTGGTGCGTGGGCTCTAGGGCACACAGGCTTCAGTAGTTATGGCACACGGGCTCAGTAGTTGTGGCTCACGGGCTCTAGAGCACAGGCTCAGTAGTTGTGGTACACAGGCTTAGTTGCTCTGTGGCACGTGGGATCTTCCCGGACCAGGGATCGAACCCGTGTCCCCTGCATTGGCAGGCAGATTCTTAACCACTGCGCCACTGGGGAAGTCCCAAACATTAAAAATTTTAAATCCAAATCACAGAGGGAAAAAAAGACTATATAGACTCCTGTCATAAGACTAAAACACCAATGCCTATTAAAATTACTTATACTGCATTTCACCCTTTTAATTAAAAAATATATATATATTCTTCTCACCTAAAAAAAAAATCCCAAATTACTATCTTGTCTTTTTCTCAAACTTTACTAAAAATTGCTATTGGTTAAAATGGAAAAGTGAGAGTTCTCTTGTTAAAGGGAGTAGAAATGCTCAGACATATATTTTCATTAGAAGAGGAATTTATACAAATTAAAAATTAAATATCAGTTTGGCAAATGTAGATGGTTGTACATTAAAATAGTCCCAATATTTTAAGTTATCTTTGAAAAGTTTCTATAACTTTCAGCCAAAACCTATTATTTCATATATAAACTCCCAGCAAATATTTGCTAATGCAGGTTTTACACATTTTCTAATACTTTGCCCTTTACAGCATCTACTTATTTATTTGACTTTAGAAATCAACTTATACATACACAGTCAACAGACCATAAGTGGTGTAGTAATTAACTCAGATCACTGCCCCATGCCCATCGCAAATCCCTGCATCTCTTTCCCCTGCATCCTCTTACACACTTTCATACATTAAACTTGCTTTTTCATAAATCTGAAGAACATTTTTAGTTATAACTGGTCCCTGTTCCTATCTTCCCTGGGGAAACAATAAGGCAGTATCAACTTGAAAAAGTGAGACCCTTGAGGAATAAATACAGTCTAATCAGAGTCCACAATGAATGAGCCCTAGCAAACAAGGAATTTTGTTTACTAATTTTGTGTGTTCAGTATCAAGAAAAAGAAGGAAAGAGATTCTAGACTTTACACCCTGTTAGTTTTTCATAGCTCTGTAACCAGAGAACCTATTCAATTAATACAATTTATAAATTCAAATCTTTATAGATTAGGATTTTGAATAGTTTAGTATAGTTCTTACTAGTGAAAATTAATAATTTGGGGGGCTTTGAGAAATGACCTCTTACAAGAAAAGAAGTAAATTTGGGGGCTTTAAGAAATGATTTCTTAAAAGGAAAAAAAAGTTAGACTTACAGAGAAACTTTTAGACCACATAAGAATCTCAGTGAACAGCAAACCACAGTAAGAATCATAACCCTGATGGCAACTGAAAACAAACACCACACTGTTCATGAAACAAAGAGAATGAAGGAATTTTTCATGGTACAAAAGAATCTATAGATTTAAATAAATAACTTAGGCAAAACCACTTCTGGAACAATTCTGTTTTTAACAGCATTAAATCCACATGCAAATCGACCACAGCTTTATGCAGTGTACCTAGATGAGCATTAAGTATCCTAAGTTATATTTTGGTGACCATGACCACAAAAACTCTAGAAGTAAAAGGGGAGTCAACATGACAAGAAAAGTATGTTACACCAGTAAAATATCTGTACAGATCTATTGTGTTCACATATGAAAATGGCAGGTCTTTTTGTTACTAAAGAAGATTAGGGTTTTTTTCCCATAGTGAAAATGGATTGGTAATGGTCAAGCAAAAAACCCAATAGGTGCCTCTGGAATCAGCTGCATGCACTTGTAAAACAACTGGCTATGGAATGAAATGACTCACTGGCCCACACAGAATTCAAACTTTAGCATTATGCTCTAATCAAACTACCAGGAACTTATGCAAAGGAAGGAACAGTTTAAATTTTGGCATAGCCCAGAAGGCCTAAAAAAAAGATGGAAGATGATCCTATGGAGACGTGTATCTCTCTCTACCTCTCTCCATCACCTGTCTGACTGCATGTTTCTCCCTCTCTCTCCCTCTCAGTATATAAATATATATGTAAGATAAATATAATAAGTAATAATCAGTAATATTATGTAAAAGAAGTTGGTAACAACAGAATTAAAAAATGGGCAAAGGACTTGAATAGACATTTCTCCAAAGACAGACCAACGGCCAATAAGCACATGTAAAGATGTTCAACATCCTTAGTCATTAGGAAATTAAAGCGCAAAAGCAAAATGAGATACCACTTCCCACCCACTAGAATAGCTATAATTTTAAAAAAATAGAGGAGCTTCACTGCTGGCACAGTGGTTAAGAATCTGCCTGTCAATGCAGAGGACACGGGTTGGAGCCTGGGTCCGGGAAGATCCCACATGTCACGGAGCAACTAAGCCTGTGCGCCACCACTACTGAGCCTGCACTCTAGAGCTCGCGAGCCTCAACTACTGAGCCCACATGCCACAACTACTGAAGCCCACGCAACTAGAGCCTGTGCTCTGCAACAAGAAGCCACCGCAATGAGATGCCCATGCACCGCAATGAAGAGTAGCCCCCGCACCGCAATGAAGAGTAGCCCCCGCTTGCTCCAACTAGAGAAAGCCCGCGCGCAGCAACGAAGACACAACACGGCCAAAAATAAAACAAATATACTTAAAAAAATGGAAAACAATAAGTGTTGGTGAGGATATGAGAAATTAGAACCCTCATACACTGCTGGTGGGAATAGATACAGGCACTATGGAAAAAGTTTGGTGGTTCCGCAAAAAACATTGAATTACCATATGATCCAGAAATTCTACTCCTAGATATAGACCCAAGGGAAATGAAAACTGGTACTCAAATACTACATATGAATCTTCAAAGCAGCACTATTCACAAAAGCCATAAGGTAGAAACAACTCAAATGCCCATCAATGAATAAATAAACAAAATGTGGTATATACATACAACAAAATATTATTCAGCCATAAAAGGAAATGGAGAACTGATGCATACTATAACACTGATGAACCTTAAAAACATTATACTAAGTGAAAAAAAAAAACAGACATTAAGGGTCAAACAGTATATGATTACATTTATATGAAATATGTAGAATAGGTAAACCGATAGAAACAGAAAGCAGATTGGTGGTTGCTAGAGGCTGGGGGAAGTAGGGAATGAAGAGTATCTTCTTAATGGATACAGGGCTTTACTCTGGGATGATAAAAATGTTTCAGAACTAGATAGAAGTGGTTGTACAACGCTGAACTGTTATGCCTCTGAATTGTTTTAAGATGGTTCATTTTTATATGACTTCCACCTCAAGTAAAAATTAAAAAATCACAGATTCTTTATATCTAGCACCAGAAGAACTCAAAAAGCTCTCAACCATCACCGCATTTATTCTTCAAAACACCTGCTAAGAGTCATGGACTGTGACAGGATTATTCCCACAGACAATAAGGCACAGACTTCATGATAATTTAAATAAGTGCTTGCCAAGTAAAAGTCCATAGCTGCAGTTGTAGGCGTTCAAAACTGTTAGTTGAACAAATAAGCCAGTAAATGTCTCCAAAGACCTAGTGCCCGTTCTTGTACGACAAATAGCATATACACATAGAATAGATGCCATGCCCCAGATGTAAAACAACCTTTATAAGTTTATAAAGAAACTTTAAAAAATTCTGAAGCTTTCCAAATTAAACTTTTTAAAGAGATGCTAACTAAGGCAATAAGATGTCCAATTTCAATGGAAATGAATTGAGAAATGAATATAAATAATGTTCCTTACCATTTAATGTTTAACAATTTACCATGAGAACCTTTTTTAGCTTCCATATTAGAAGAAATTCACTTACATTTCAATAATCAGTAGCCTATAACAGATAAACATTTTACGGTCACAGTTTAGTTCTTACGACAAACTTTTTTATATATAAAAATAAGAGGTGTTTTGTTTGAAAATAATTTTTGCCCCAATCTTGTCATATTCCAGTCACTTGGATATGTCCTATCTTTTTCACTTCCTCTTTTCCATGTGCTCATTCGACTTTCAGTTTCACTGACAGGACACCACAGACCTCCTTGCCAAACCTCTCTTAATTGGATCTTATTTTTTTTTTTAACATCTTTATTGGAGTATAATTGCTTTACAATGGTGTGTTAGTTTCTGCTTTAGAACAAAGTGAATCAGTTATACATATACATATGTTCCCATATCTCTTCCCTCTTGCGTCTCCCTCCCTCCCACCCTCCCTAACCCACCCCTCTAGGTGGTCACAAAGCACCGAGCTGATCTCCCTGTGCTATGCAGCTGCTTCCCACTAGCTATCTTACATTTGGTAGTGTATTTATGTCCATGCCACTCTCTCGCTTTGTCACAGCTTACCCTCCCCCTCCCCATATCCTCAAGTCCATTCTCTAGTAGATCTGTGTCTTTATTCCTGTCTTACTCCTAGGTTCTTCATGACATTTATTTTTTCTTAACTTCCATATATATGTGTTAGCATATGGTATTTGTCCTTCTCTTTCCGACTTACTTCACTCTGTATGACAGACTCTAGGTCTATCCACCTCACTACAAATAACTCAATTTCGTTTCTTTTTATGGCTGAGTAATATTCCATTGTATATATGTGCCACATCTTCTTCATCCATTCATCCAATGATGGACACTTAGGTTGTTTCTGTCTCCGGGCTATTGTAAATAGAGCTGCAATGAACATTTTGGTACATGACTCTTTTTGAATTATGGTTTTCTCAGGGTATATGCCCAGTAGTGGGATTGCTGGGTCATATGGTACTTCTATTTGTAGTTTTTTAAGGAAACTCCATACTGTTCTCCATAGTGGCTGTACCAATTCACATTCCTACCAGCAGTGCAAGAGTGTTCCCTTTTCTCCACACCCTCTCCAGCATTTATTGTTTCTAGATTTTTTGATGATGGCCATTCTGACTGGTATGAGATGATATCTCATTGTAGTTTTGATTTGCATTTCTCTAATGATTAATGATGTTGAGCATTCTTTCATGTGTTTGTTGGCAGTCTGTATATCTTCTTTGGAGAAATGTCTATTTAGGTCTTCTGCCCATTTTTGGATTGGATTGTTTGTTTTTTTGTTATTGAGCTGCATGAGCTGCTTATAAATTTTGGAGATTAATCCTTTGTCAGTTGCTTCATTTGCACTGGATCTTAAGGATCTTTTTTACCCAACCACTTCTCTATCCCTGTTCCTGCCACTTCTTGGAATGGCCTTAAAAACCTTTCTTCAATATTTACTTCAAGAAACCTGTTCTGCCCATTCTTTCCTCCATATTCTCTCTTAAGGCTCATAATCTAAAAATCATGTTTTGCTTTGTTTTTTTCCCAACAAAGCCTAAAGTTCATTAATTAGTTTTTAAGTCACAGACAATGCACCACTGTTGCAATAAATGTTGAAGGTATCAAACTCCTGTATCCACTTTGAAAGCTAAGCAAGCTATGTCACATCTAAGAATTAAAATCTAGAAAGTTTAAAAGAAACAAGGAGGGAGAGCAACTTTCTTAGTGGTGGAGCACTGTGTCTGAAATATGCAAAGAACAATTGTACACCATAACTAACTTTGTCTATCTGAGTGGAAAAAGTAATTGAAAAGTCCTGTTATCAATAACCTAATATAAAGGTTGCACAGAGCACCGTCCTTTTTTGCATACAATTGGCACTACTTTCCAAACTGAAAATGCTCATTAAACAAATAAAAATCATATGATCAGTATTTACTGAATGCAATAGGCAAAAATTTTTAATAATTATTCAACAAATAATGCCAATTATATAAAATGCTGAATAGTTGATTAAAAACTTTGGTTTTACTGAATTCTACTACATTAGTAGAATGTTAAAAAGTATACCTAAGGTGAATTTGCAGAAGTAATTTTATACTAAATACATAACTGTCCTCTAATTTTGTTAGCTAATATTACAATACTTTCTTTACATAATACTGTAAATAATTTTACTTGGGAAAAAATGAAGTCATTTAAAGTGAAGTTAGAATAGTTTGGATCAACACAAGGACAGCCTATGTAGTACCGTCACTGTCAGCACCTTGCAGGGGTGTTAGCCCAGCTCTGAAATTTTTTTTTTTTTTTTGCCGTACGCGGGCCTCTCACTGTTGTGGCCTCTCCCGTTGCGGAGCACAGGCTCCGGACATGCAGGCTCAGCGGCCATGGCTCACGGGCCCAGCCGCTCCGCGGCATGTGGGATCTTCCCGGACCGGGGCACGAACCTGCATCGGCAGGCGGACTCTCAACCACTACGCCACCAGGGAAGCCCAGCTCTGAAAATATTTACTTAATGCAGTAATGTCTCACATCTCCACGGGTCAGGCTTCTTACTACATCAACACTGAGGAAGTAGCTGAGGACCCAACAGCAAACGAAAAAACCAACAGGTAGCAGAAGAACTAAACTGTCATAAAGCCCATTCACCAGGCTCCATCAATGCTTGGTTATTACAAACCACTGTATCAAGCTCAGTTCCTGGGTCCTCTAGTCACAGCAAATCTAAAACAGCAAGTTAGGGGAGGAGGCACAGGAGATGGAGCAAGGAAGGAAGTTTTCCAATGAACAGCTTACCAAAAACCAAGTAAAAAATTTACAAGTTGTGGTTTGTAAAACTAGACTATCAAATACAATATTTAAGTCCAATGAACAAACAAGACATTTAGAGAACCAAGTGTCTGAATAAGTTTTAGAAATGATGATTTTAAGAGATTTCTAATGCCAGCAATAAGATACTTCCAATTAAGAGAATTCTGGAATACTGTTATTAAATTACAACATGCTAGTAAAGTAGCACCCATTAACAATTCATAGTCATTCTGCTCATTAATTCACTAAGCAAATATTTACTGAGTACTCACTATCTGATAGATATTATGCTAGACTGCATTAACATCAAGAGCTTTCTTTGTAAAACAGTCTTAAAAACGAGGTAGCAACATTTAACACATTTTACCAAATGAAAAAATTCGCCCAATATCCTACTATACCATCTCTCTCATTCTACTTATTACCCAGTGTCTGTCCGTCCCACTAAACTTTGAGCAACATGAAAGCAGAGACTATCACCACCTCTGTTATCTCTGGCTCTTGGTATAAAACAGCAGTTCGATACAGGTTGCTGAACGACCTTACACTTACAATCCAAAGTTTTTAAGTCCTAATCTAAAAGCACACATTTATACAAATGAAGTAATGTCTACACTATTTTTGATGATGCTGTTTTCACCTATTTTCCATGTTCCTATCAGTCTTCATAACCTTAACAGCTGAATAATATTCCATCACACTAATATAGTTTAGAAAACGATTCTCCTAATATTGTCTTTGAAGTTTGTTCCTGCGTTTTTATATTGTGTCGCCAATGCTCCAGCAAATGTATCTTGCCTTACATGTCTCACAGATTTATTTCTGACTGGAAAAATTGGGATCTATTCTAGAAGATAATCTTCTACAATAAAAGTGAATGTTAAAAGGAGATTTTTATCCCATAGGCAGAATTTTGAAAGACAAAAAACACACATACACACAAAGAAACTAGAATTCTTTTTTGCCAAATCAAAGCAATTTAAATAAATCCTCTATTATGAAATGTGTTGTCCAAAGTAAACTATGTTTTTTGGACTGCTTCACATATACTTAGGAAAGATACTTCTGGAGACAGTAAAAATTCTCAGGTAACAAACAGACAAACAAAATGTCTAATTAGAACAGAACTTCGATGCTTTTGGAAGGGGGTACACACTTTACCTCCACTGTCTTGGATTCACAGATCACACTCAGACCCTCAGACTGCAGAAATGTAAGCAACTTTGGGCTTCTAAAGATGCCTCGATACCCTTTTCCTTCCATGTATAGATCCTAAAGTAATAATCTACCCGATAACATACAAGCACTTACACTTTGACCTTAGATAATATGAAGCTAGTTCATATGTTTATATTAATTTAAGAAACTTGTGCTAAGCATCTACCACTGTATCTCTGCAGTATGGCCCTTCAGTGATTACTGAAATCACAGACCCAGTCTCGTTTATTTATTTGGAGGAAGGAGAAGGTGAGGAAGAGAGAAGAAACAGTTAACTATATTCTAATTTAATTGAGGTGCAAGTATGGTTACTAACAGTGATCTCTAATAAGCCAAAATATAGTCTAAAAACGGTAATTTCATTATCAGGAGGAAGGGAGCCTTTGAGGCCAGACAAAAAATATGTTCAAACATGTAATTTTTTAAAGAAATATTCTATTTAATTTATATTTTGTCTGTTAAATTTTTCATGAAACCCAGTGAATAATACCTTTTGCATTGTTTGCTTTACAGGTTTTTTCATACACACATTGGGACTCAACAAGATATATAAAACAATTCAATTGTTTAAAGCAGGAATTCTATAGGTGTTGCTTAGAATATGGAACCTTGCGTTCCCAGGAGTTCCATTCACATACTGCATTAACATTCCACACAATACAAAGCGCATGCCATGACAAAGACCTCCAAACACAAACATACAAAGCCATGCTTCTAAAAACGTCCCTAAAGCGAAGTTCACAGCTGGCACTTGTGGCACTCTCAAGCCACGGCTGAGGCAGCTGTCACAGGCCAATCACACACCCAAGAGTGCCAGCGTGCCACCTAAGAAAGCCAAGCTGATGATGAGCGTACAAATCCCCTACCGAATAAAGAAAGGCCCCAAATCCCCACCCTGAAAAGCACAATGCCTGCACAACCCAGAAAACCCCCTAAAAAAGCGAAACGCTGTAGATTTAAAAGCAATAAATATCAGCTTATGGCAATACAGTAAAAGAGAGATTTTTAATATTTGGGCATTCACGAGAAAGGAGCCACAGCACCCAATCATCACGGAAGTATCCGTTAGGTAGTTTATCACCAGGTTTTTTCAGTTAGAAAAGGTAGAGAAGGCGAGGGGAAAACGCAGACCCTGCAGCACCTCCCTCCCCAGGCGACGCACCAGAGCTGCTAAGATCTCCGCTTCCCAGGCCCCCTCCCCAACCCTTCCCAGCCACCGCCTCCCAGCGCAGGCCGGGCGGCCTCCAGCTCTCTTACCTTGGCTTTGCCAGCCTCCAGCTTCTTCTGTCTCTCTTCGTCCTCCATAGCGTCTGCGGGGAAGGCTGGGGGAAGACAGGCAGGGGGTCGGGACAGAAAGGAAAGGTCGGTTCACACGGGGATGCGACCGCAAGCTCCGTGGCCCTAGGAGCAGGGCTGGGCCAGGCGCTCCCCCCCGCTCGAGTGGAACCAGTCTCGGCGCTCACTGGCTGACCGTCTTCGGCCGCACGGGTAGCGTCATCACCGCCGCCGCCATCTTCGTCTCCACGTAAACACACGGCGGGACGGGAGGGAGGGGGACGTTGTCCGCGCAGCCGCCGCGAGCCCGGCCGCTCAGGGCAGGTGCGCCAGCGGTCCCGCCCCACCCCGCCCCGCCCTCGCCAACCACGCGCGCCGCCGCGGGGGCTGCCCCAACCCGGCCTCAGACGTCTGCGCCCACAGGCGAGAATCCGGTGGGAGAGAGCCCCCTTCCCCGGGGACTAACGCCACTCCCCAGGTGGCGGCCTGGCTGAGGAGGTGGGAGCGAGGGGGTGCGCCAGGGGCGCCGGTCGGACCCCCACCACCGTACAAGGGACTCTGGTCGCTTTTAAAACATGGAGATGTTTAAAATTTCAAGGGAAAAAAGAAAACACAGGTCCCTAAAGGTGAAATTGGTGAACAATGAAAAACCCCAAAGGAAAAGATGGGGGGCGGGGAGGGGACCTATTGGACGACTGCTCAACCCGGAGGATTGGGAGAGCAGCCAGTAGCCCTCACTCCTTCCATAGCAGAAAGCTCCTCCCTTTTCCTCCCACGGGGCTGCCCAGTCTCCGGTTCATCTTCAAGGCCCACCTCACGCGCCGTCCGGGACAACTTTTCTGATCTCTTTGTTACCTCCAGCCTAACAATCCTCTCCCACCCCTCCTCAGAGCTTCCCCTTAACTATGGTGTTCTGAAAGGAGCCTAGGCTTTGGAACCTGGGTTGAAGACGAAGCCAAAATAGACAGTCTAGCTTAAATGATCTTGAACAAGTTACCTATCCTCCTGTAGCTTACCTGGAAGTTTTGGAAGGCTTGTTAATATATGTGAGTTAACATGTGACTGCCCCTGGCATATTAAAACATCCTTAATGTCTCTTTCTCCTTGTATTTCCCTTATGTACTCTGCATGATATTTTAATAATTTGTGGCCATTCTTAATTCACCTCATACTCCTGCCTCCTTAATGGCAAACACTGTCTCGCTCATCTTGGCATTACTAAAAAGACCAGCGTAATGCTTTGCACACAATAAACACTTGTTGGATTGAACTGAGGCATTTTAATAAATTTATCATGACTTTCTTTTCTTTATTTTCATCTGTTCCCTCATTACTTCCTTCTTCTTCCCCATCATCATACTCTCAAATTCATTCCTGGTATGAACTAACTACGCTTTTTGATTTCTCAGGTTGATCATGTTTCTCCTTTGTTTTGGGTTAAGTTAGACTGAAACACTAGCAGGTGTGAACTGAAATAAGCTATCAGTTAAATCACAGAAGTGGTGTTAAGTGAAAATTGGGCTTAAAAAAAGAAAAAGGAAAAAACCTAAAGATCTTAAGTCTACCACAAACTGAAGACTAGTTTTAAATAGTCCGGATTTAGAAATTCCTAGATTTAAAAGATTTTTTTGTTCTCAAACTTCGTAATGCATACATAATTGTGGCAGCTTGTAACACCCAAGTATATAGTCCTATTTTCCTAACCTGAATTGAGAAGTGGATGAGATTAAACATTTTATCATGGGAATAAAAGAATTGAGACAATAAAAGAAGCTTGTCATCTACCAAACTAAGAATAAAACTAGGACTGGGGGTTTCCCTGGTGGCGCAGTGGTTGAGAGTCCACCTGCCGATGCAGGGGACACGGGTTCGTGCCCCGGTCCGGGAGGATCCCACATGCCGCGGAGCGGCTGGGCCCGTGAGCCATGGCCGCTGAGCTTGCGCGTCCGTTACCTGTGCTCCGCAACGGGAGGGACCACAGCAGTGAGAGGCCCGCGTACCGCAAAAAAAAAAAAAAAAACAAAACTAGGACTGGAACCAAGTGTTCTAATACTGCAGTGATTTAAATACTGCCTGGACTGAGGGACTGTGTTTGTAGATTCTGATTGCCTAAGAGGAGGAAGCCCTACAATAATCTGACAAGATATTCCTGTTTGTTAATAGATGCTGCTTTCTCAGTGACTAAGGAATTCACCTGTTTGTTCCAGTGTGTGCTGAAAATGTTCAAGAAACATTTGTTCCAGTATGTGCTTAAAATGTTCGAGAACCTTCTAAAGCAATAAGATTATTTCAATGTTTTCCTTTACTAAGAGCAGCCAATCATACATGTCTGTTTTATATATAATGGGTACTCAATAAATGTAGAAAGTTAATTGTGCGTTAAGTACTGTTAGACGGGCAAGTATGTGGCACTAGTGCTCTGCCACCTCCTTATGACAGCTATTCATGTCATGTCATGTCATGATTCATTCAAGTCATTCCCTGAGAAGATATTTGAGCAGAGAATTGGAAGAGATGAGAGAGTGAGCCATGGGGATAAGTGAGGATATTGCAAGTCTAAAGGTCCTGAAGCTAGATCATGACTTGACGGTCATGTTAAAGGAAAAACAGGAGGCAAGGATGGCTAGAGTAGAGTGAGCAAGGAGGAGGATAGTAGGAGATGCGGTCAGAGAAGTAACAGGAGGCCAGATCCTGTAGAGTTCTGAAGGTCATAAGGACTGGCTTTTATACTGAGTGAGATCAGGAGCCACTGGAGAATTTTGAGCAGATGGGTAACATGATCTGGATTATGTTATTAAAGGACATCTGGCTGCTAGGAGGAGACTGGACTATGGGGCATCATTTGGGATGCTACTGCAATAATCTAGACAAGAGATACAGGGAGTTTGGACCATGGTAGTGGTAGTGAATTAGATTCTGGATATATCTTGAATATGGAACTAATAGTGCCACAGGAGTTGTGGATCGAACATGAAGTTTGAGGTAAAAAGAGGAGTCAAGGTTGACTCCAGTGTTTTTGGCCTGAGCAACTGAAATGATGGAGATGCCAGTAACTGAGATGGGGAAGAGTAAGTTTCGAGGAGAACATGATAAATTAGAGATACATATTAGGTATCCAAGGAGTGATGTCAAATATACTCCTGGATATCTGAGTCTGGAGTTCAGAAGAGAGGTCCAAATATAAATTTGAGAATAATCAGCATATAGATAGCATTTTAAGTTAAGGCCTTGGATGAGATCATCCAGGACCATGCTGTCCAATACAGCAGGCATTAGCCATAGGTGGCTATTGAGCATATGAAATATGGCTAGTCTGAACTAAAATATGCTGTAAGTATAACACATTGGATTTTGAAGACAGTATTTAAAACAAAATAATTTAAAATATCTCATTAATGTTAATGATGAGTGTCCACCATAGAGAATTACCTTACATGGTTACTACTGCATCTCCTTTAGACAAAGCCACTCTTTCTAAATTAAAACTGGTCCTGAAGAGCTTCCTTAGTCAAGGCCCAGTATTGAAATTGAAGGTTAAGACTGTTCTATCCATCATGGACAGAATGGTTGCCTATATTGGAGAGAAATATGGCTACAAATCCAAGATTCAAAAGCTGAGCAGATTTATACGGGAAATTTTCTAAAAGTGTTGATTTTCTGTCAGTGAAAATTCTTAAACTTGGAGCAACGATAAAATGCTTCCTGAAAGAAAAAGAAAAATAATTTAATAGCTCATTAATATATCAATTTTTTAAAGTAATATATTTATATTGATTATATTTTGAAATGCTAATATTTGGAGTGTATTGGGTTAAATAATATATATATGAATTTCATCAGTTTATTTTTGCTTTTTTTAATGTAGCTATTAGAAAATTTCAAATTACACATGCAGTTTGCATTCATGGCTCACATTATTTTTCTATTAGACTGTGCTGCTCTTGGGGGCAAGTTTAGATAGAGAAGTGATAGAATGACTGAGTCTTGGAGCACTCTAAGAGGAAGGGAAGGTGAAAGGAATCAGCAAGTGAGACTGAGAACAGTGGCTAGCTTGGTAAGAGGAACCAGCAGCCAAGTGAAGAAAGTGAAGGAGAGAGTGATGAACTGTGGCAACTGCTGCTAATAGGTTAAGTAAGTTGAGGACTGAGAAATGACCGCTGGGTTTAGCAAGGTAAAGGTCACTGGAGGCTTCCTGGGATGTCATTGTAAATCAATCATTAACTGTTTCCTACTGAGTGCAAGTACTGCCGCAGTACCGTTCTCAACAAAGAGCCCTTGGAAGTCACTTCCAATGGACCAGAATTGAAAAGGGAAATGATATCGATTTGTCATCACTGATTCAAGTTACATTCTAGTGATTCTGTTTATAACATCTGTAAAACTCATAATAGAGCTACACTTCTTTTAGTGTTGACTTGCCTTCTTAATAGTGAGAATACTACACTATACTTATTTCCCCAGAGGAATTAAAGATTTCTAAAAGTACTTTTTATATTTTCCGTTTAAATAGTGTTAGCCCCTTATTGGCAAGATAGCAAACAGGCCTGTGAAGAATACCTATCATGATCAGCAAACAAGAGATTGCTCTAACTGTAGCCAAATCATATTTTGAGAAGCTTTCTCCGTCCCTCCCCCCAGTATATTGTAATTTCCATTTCATGTTATTTGATCTTTCACAAATTGGTCAGATACAACCTGTCCGCCATTTCATTTAGTAGCCAATACGTATCAATAGACCTTGACTTCACAAAACCTGCAGCAGCAATTGAGGCAATTCCTTAGATTCTATATTAAAAAGAAAAAAATAAAGAAAAAGACGGTTCTTCTCTCTTATATTGTCTGGAACAAAATATACCTCCTAAATTCAGGGGGAGAGAAATTACAGTTTTTCACTAGCCTTTTCTCTTATGGATTAAATAATTTTTCTTTAGCCCTTTCTTATATGGTCTATCTAAAATACATTTGGTCATTTCAGTTGCCATTCTCTGGATCTTTGCCAAATTCTATATAATTCATTTAAGTTAACCAAGTGATTTTCATTAAATATTTGAACTATGTTTCTCACCATACCACAATTATCTTGGGTTTTCCTATGTGCTTAATTCCTATTTATGTGTCACACATATTTTAGTGACAATACCACATGATTGACATATTAACCTCATTTTCCTTTAAATGCAGACACATTTTCTCCTTACAATTCTGGTTTTATTTTGTCTTTAACATGTGGCTTTCTAGAGTTTTTACCTGAGTAAATTATCAATATACAATTCAATCATGTCCTCCTCCACAAATATTTAAAATGTACATAGGCTTTTGAATTTTAATCCTGTTCTAAAGAACAGGCACCTCACCCACTGATGAATTCTGTATTTTGTTATACAAACCATCTAAAAATGAGTCAGAGTCCCTCAAATGTCTCATCAGTAGTTCTTTACAAACAGGTATACATCTTTCTCATTTTTCAAAAGCAGTTATTGTGAAATAGAAATACCAAGGATTTTACTCATTGTTCCCTTCAATTTTTCCAAGCCTAGAACAAAACATTGAATATCCAGATACATGATCCTATGGTAATAAAAATGTTATCTCAAAATTATTCAGAGAAACTTTCATCTGTGACTTTTTTGGTAAATCAGATAATCATCCACTCAGTGTTTCACCACTTTGTCTGTCTTCATGACTTTGTTTCCCTAATTAGAAGACATTGCCACCTACCATTTCCACTGAGCATTCTCTACCATCACTTGACATGCAAACTGCCTAAAACTATGCTCAAATCTTCCATCCAGTAGCAACACTTGCAAAATTCTCTATTTCAGTTAATGACCTTCTTCCAGTCTCTTCAACTTGAAGTCTTGGAAACATCTTGAGTTCCTCTCTACCTCATCCATCATATCTATCAGGCACATGTCCTGTTGTGCTTTCTTTCCCAGGGTGTCTTGATTCCTTCCCGGTTTTTCTTTTTCCAGTGCCAACATGGTAGATTATACCCCCATTAACTTATATTTTGAAAATTTCAGAAGAACTCCAAGCTGGTATGTCAGTTTCATTCCTCTCCACTACCTTCTAGTCCTTATAAGTCTGTCACATTAGCTTTCTAAAACACAACTTTCACTGTCATTCCATTATAAAATGACTTCCTATGGCCCAATAAAATGAACTTCAAATTCCTAAATCTGTCATTCAAAGCCTTCCATAATCTGCCCTAGTTTTACTATGTAGTCCTAACTCCAACTCCCCCTGCTTCCCAACTCCCCACTCTAGTCAGGTGCTCACTGGGTTCCCCATGAAGCAATTGCTAAATCACATTTACACAATGCCAGAAATCCATATACAATGCCAGAGTCATCACAAGACAAATATTTATGGGACATATAATTGAGCTTATTTTTTATTTTTCAAATGCAACTAGTACTTTTTTTTTTAACTAGTACCTTTTGTAATTAGGGTTAAGATGAAGAAAAAGGAAACATTAAATCCTAAAACCAAAAATGATTATTTTTACTTATAGAGGTGAAAGTATATAAAAAGAAAATAGGAGGGAGCATATTGGTGTATCTTTTACATTTTATAGAATGAGAAACTGAAAGATTAAGAAATTAAATGACTTGCCCAACTTTCCATGGTTGGGTAGCAAAAGTCTTACCCAGAGCTAGTCCCAGACGCCTTAATTTAAGCCTTACTCCATTGTGTTAAGCTGCTTCTCCAAATGAAATCAGTACTTGAGTTTGAAAGGAAGAAATACATGCTTACAGAATGTATTAAATAGGACTTCCCTGGTGGCGCAGTGGTTAAGAATCTGCCTGCCAAAGCAGGAAACATGGGTTTGATCCCTGGTCCGGGAAGATCCCACATGCTGCAGAGCAACTAAGCCTGTGCACCACACCTAATGAGCCTGTGCTCTAGAGCCCGTGAGCCACAACTACCGAGCCCACATGCCACAGCTTATGAAGCCTGCGTGCCTAGAGCCCATGCTCAGCGACAAGAGAAACCACTGCAATGAGAAGCCCGCGCACTGCAACGAAGAGTAGCCCCACTCACCGCAACTAGAGAAAGCCTGTGTGCAGCTACGAAGAGACCCAACGCAGCCAAAAAAAAAAAAAAAAGAATGTATTAAATAAAACTTATGATTTTTTGGGTTAAATTTTAAGGTTTCAAAAGATTATTTATGACTTATGAAATTAGAACTTGTTTAAAGTGGCCTAATGAAACTAACAAAGTATTAGAGAAATCTGAGGTGTTACTTCTATCAAGATGGAATTATATGCCTGTAATCCAAGATATTGCCATTGATTACTGAAGAGAATATATGCTAACTTTAGATCTTCAAGGATTTTCATGCCACCAAGTAGTCATAGAATATAATCTAAATGAATTTCTAAAGGAGTTGTATCAAGGGTCCATGTAGTTTTTAGAGTTAAGGTACACTTAGTTTAAATATGAAAGGAAATTTCAAATAATCTTTCAGTGTCTCTCCTGTTTCAGCCAAGAGTCTGTGAAATGTTAAATACCCTCTACGCTTACAGTGCCCTTCCTAGGGAAATTGCCCTGATTTGCTATGGCTTGTGCTGGATTTGAGTGAAACCAGCTTTGTTTATCCTGGGCTATAAATGTTTTGACCTCTAAAAAGACTGCAGACAAAGGAGGCTGACCTCCTGTGAGTTAGTATGGCATAAAATTCTAACCAATTTCAGCACTCATTTTGAATGGTGATATATGGACCTAATCACACTGTCTCCCTCTTGGAAAGTCAGATGCCTTGTGAACTAAGAGAATTTAGGCATGATTCCAATTTTCCATGATACTTGATATACTTCTCAGTCTTGGAACTTCTGGAGTAACTCTATGACTCAGAAGATACCGTCCTGGGCTACCTACATCCCAGTATGTCCTTGCACAAAACCTCCATTGCCAAAGATAAACGGAGTATAACTTTTCTTTACATCTTATAAAGCCTAACAAATAGATCTTATGTAAACTGCATGCCACTTTAAAAAAAGGGCACAATAATATGAAATATTTGAATGCTTTCTATATACCCAGAATTAATATATAGATCTTCACATAAATTTCTATTCACCCAAGAAACCAGGACTAGAACTTACCATTGTGAAGGTATGTAAGGTAATTCTGAATATGTTTATATACCCGTATGTGTGTGTTTATGTGTGTATGTGTGTAGGTATGTGTGTGTGTGTAGCAGTCTATAAAACTTTACTAGAGAGTCTCTTGGAATAAGCTGTCAACCAGTAATCATCACAAACTTCTGTTTCTACTGGTGACTGGAATATCATTTGGAACTCTGCAGCAATGATTTAATAAAGGCTATCTAAAGGTTTGAAAGAGCTAATGTGTTAGAAGGATTCGAATGTGACATCTATATTGACAAATAAACTGAGATATGACATAGTACCACTTTTTGAAAGAAAATATCCTAAATTACTAATTTAAAATATAGAATCTCAAAGTCTACAGATATGATTTAGAGTTGTAAAGTTTGCTGATTTTCCTTTATAGGAGTGACTTACTTTTATCTTTAAACATTTCTATAGTAGCTTTAAAAAAACTTCATATTTTGTTAATGTCCAGATTACATTTGTTAATTTCTTGATTTCATACTGTCTCCAACAGTGGTTCTCAAACTTTAAAGTGCATATGAATTATATGGAGTGTTTATTAGAAATATAAATTTCCTAGGCCAGAAGGTCTGAGAAGAACTGAAAGGACCCAGGAATCTGTACATTTAATAAGCAGCCCATGTGACGGTAATGCAGGTGGTCTGAGGACGAGGCTAGTGCTATAAACTGAATGTTTGTGACCCCCAAAATTCACATGTGGAAATCTTTCTTTTTTAAAAATATTTATTTATTTTGGCTGTACCGGGTCCTAGTTGCAGCGTGCAGGATCTTCAGTTGTGGCACACATGTGGGATCTAGCTCCCCGACCAGGGATCAAACCCGGGCCCCCTGCATTGGGAGAGCTGAGTCTTACCCACAGGACCACCAGGGAAGTCCCCATATGTGGAAATCTTTTTTTGTTTTTTAGCATCTTTATTGGAGTATAATTGCTTTACAATGGTGTGTTAGTTTCTGCTTTATAACAAAGTGAATCAGCTATACATATACATATATCCCCATATCTCCTCCCTCTTGCATCTCCCTCCCACCCTCCCTATCCCACCCCTCTAGGTAGTCACAAAGCACTGAGCTGATCTCCCTGTGCCTATGTGGAAATCTGAACCTCTGTTGTGATGGTGTTAGAAGGTAGGGCCTTTTGTAGGTGATTACGTCTTGAGGGCAGAGCCCTCATGAAAGGGATTAGTGCCCTTATAAAAGAGATCCCAGAGAGCTCCTTCACTCTTTCTGGCATGTAAGGATACAATGAAAAGTTGGCAATCTGCAACCCAGAACTGATCTCAGACTTCAAGCCTCCAGTACTGTGAGAAATAAATTCCTGTTTATTAGAAACCACCCAGTTTATGGTATTCTGTTATAGCAGGCCAAACAGACTAAGACAGCTCCCGTTCTATAAGTAATGATTTGCCAAATACATACCAACACAGATATAAAATTATCACTTCTTTTATACCACTTAAATTATAGTTTTTGCTGTAAGATTTAAATTTGGGGAAATGTATATATGATAAAATTCTAATAGGGGAAGCTCATCTTTAAATAATCTAGGTTTGAAAAATCGACAAAAGATATTAACAGGTCACAGAAAAAGAACTGTTAATGCATTAACACTAAAAAAAGTACTTTAATGGATGAAAAAATCCTGGACCTAGCTCATGAGACAAATGCAAATTAAAACTATACTCAGACACCATTTCAAGCATACCAGGTTGGCAAAGCACATGTCCTTTTAAGTGAAAAACTAATAAAGGGGTTCATAGAATGCATTTTATAATTCAAAAGCTATTTGTATTGGCTGTTAGAGGAGATCACCATCAAACATTTTCATTACCCAGCCCTTATATACAAAAACAGCATTTTTGATGCATGCTATTCATTGGCTGTAAAGTCTTTGGTTGAGCATGTTGCCAATAAATATTTGATTTTCATTTTAATTATAAGGGTACCCATTACCTGAATAGCCCTAAAAAACTAGTAATGTAAGGTATACAATTCATTTGTATAAATGTAGCATGATATGCTCTATATATTGGTATAAGTAATGATTTCACAAAGTTTGTCCTTACTTTTGGTATGTACATATGATTAGCTTTGCATTCTTATACAATAGGAAATGTGGATTTACATGTCAATGAAATTCAATCCCGCATAGACTGACCAATCCATCTTTAAAAAAATGGATTACATGTGAAGATATATGGAAATGGATCACACACTCTTTTATCAGTATTGCTGTAATTTTCATGATTATTTTTCTTCCAATTACCTGTTTAATGAAAAACATGAGTTAGTTTTCAATAAATTTTCCTGTAACAATTTCTGTTCCATATATTTTAATCCAAATTATTATAGCAGGGACTTCCCTGGTGGCGCAGCGGTTAAGAATCCGCCTGCCAATGCAGGGGACATGGGTTCGAGCCCTGGTCTGGGAAGATCCCGCATGCCACGGAGCAACTAAGCCTCTGGCCACAACTACTGAGCCTGCACTCTAGAGCCCGTGAGCCACAACTACTGAGCCTGCGTGCCTAAACTACTGAAGCCTGCACGCCTAGAGCCTGTGCTCCGCAACACGAGAAGCCACTGCAGTGAGAAGCCCACACAGTGCAACAAAGTGTAGCCACCACCCCCTGCTCCCCGCCACTCACGGCAACTAGAGAAAGCCTGCACGCAGCAACGAAGACCCAATGCAGCCAAAAATAAATAAATAAAATAAATAAATTTATATTAAAAAAATTATTATAGCAGTCATGTAGCAGTCCCTAAGAACTAGAGAAAGTAAACAATCACTGTATACAGTTTTGATTTCTTCTCTTTAATCTCATATGTTTATCTTTGATAGTTTATGAAAGTTATATCTGCACAGTACAACCTAAACAGGAGAATTAATGCAATAATCTAGAAGACTTGAGCAGAACAAACAATTGAATTAATGAGTTCAATTCTCCACATTCTTTCTTACTTTTTTAAAAAGTTTTATTTATTTTTGGCTGCGTTGGGTCTTCGTTGCTGCACGCAGGCTTTCTCTAGTTGCAGTGAGTGGGAACTACTCTTCGTTGTGGTGCATGGGCTTCTCATTGCGGTGGCTTCTCTGGTTGTGGAGCACCAGCTCTAGGCGCGTGGGCTTCAGTAGTTGCAGCACATGGGCTCAGTAGTTGCGGCAGGCAGGCTCTAGGGCTCGTGGGCTTCAGTAGTTGTGGCATGTGGGCTCAGTAGTTGTGGCACACGGGCTTAGGTGCTCCATGGCATGTGGGATCTTCCCAGATCAGGAATCAAACCCGTGTCCCCTGCATTGGCAGGTGGATTCTTAAATCACTGCACCACCAAAGAAGTCCCCTTTCTTACTTTTTTTTAAAACTAAAACTCAAGAGAAACTTTCAGATGTTCTGTAATACACCCTTATCTTTTGCTTCCTTCCCCTATTTCTCTTTCATATCTAAAATCGAACCTTTCCAATGTGCCATTCAGAACTCACAAGTGTAGTCAGCAAAATCCCAAATATCTAAAACCTCTTCTCTGATCTTTTCCTTTACTTCTTGATCTGCTGAAACTTGTTCTCCCCTAACACACTGCTTTCCCTGTAGTCCTCTTATGTGGTAGCTGTTCCTCCCCATAACCCTTTGTGCTATGGGGGCTAGAGGTAGAGAACAGGCTTTCATCCATACAACTCTACCCAAACTGCTCTTGTCAGGGTCACGTAAGGCCAGCTTATTGCCAAATCCAATGCCCAGATCTGGTTCCTTCTTGCTTTCCTGACCTCTAAATGTTGCAGTGCTCAAAGTCAGTTCTCAGATCTTTTCTCTATCTCCACTCACTACTTTGGTCATCTCACCTAGTGCCATTGCTTAAAATACCACCTATCTGCTGCCTACTTATAATTCCAGCTTGGACTCTCCCTTGAACTCCAACTTCATATATCTAATTACTTATTTGACAACTCTACTTGAATGTACAATACCTAAATACATTCAAAGCCAAACTTTAAAAATACATCTAAAATCTGCTCTTTCAATAGTTTTCCCTATCCCAGTAAATGGTAATCCTAATTTAGGAGTTCCTCGGACCAATAATCTTGGAGTTATCCTGGTCTTTTCTCTTTCTCTCATAACTCATATTCAGTCTAATAGTAAATTGTGCTCACATATATCCATATCCTGCCACTTGTTCCCCTTCCACAAGTATCACCCTAGTCCAAGCGATCATCATCGCTTACCTTGATTTTTGCTAAGGTCATAGCTGGTCTCTCTGTTTTACCCTTGCCTCCTCTTGGTATATTCTACACACTGTAGCCAGACTGATCCTATAAAAGGTAAGTCACATCATTCCATTCCTCTGCTCGAAACCCTTTAAAGGCATTACATATCATTCAGAGTAAAACCCAAAATCTTCATGAGGCTACTAGATCAGGTCTTTGATCTCATCAACCCTCTCTGCCTTACTTACTCTGATCCCGCCACATTGGCCTCCTTGGTCTTTCTCCAAAAAGCCAAGCATGTACCTGACTCAGGGTCTTTGCACTTGCTATTCCCACTGCCTGGAATGTTCTTTCTCCAGACAGCCAGACAGCTCACTTTCCAATCCTCTCTCTCATCTCTGCACAATTATCATCTTATCAGAGAAGGTCTTTTCTGAACATCCCATAAAAATGTCCTGTCCTTGCCTGGCTTTATTTTTTTTCATGGTACTTGTCATTACCTAACATCATTTGTTTATTTTATGTCTCTCTCCCATCTCATGCCACAAGTGTCCCCAAAACAGTGACTTTGTTTATTTTGTTCACTATTATACCCCAAAAGTCTGGCACATGGCAGGTGCTCAATAAATATTTATTGAAAGAAAGAATGAATATTGTACACTCCTCTTTTTCTCTCTCCCCATCCTTCCCTCCCTCTCTCTCTCATTCCTTCCCTTCCTCCTCCCTTGCTTTAATATTCATTTAAATATTAACTAAATATTTCTGTAGTAGAACTACCCACTGCTCTTTGATAGTTCCCCAAATCAATTAAGTTTGCAAATTAAGTTTTGTTCTGATGATGGAAAAGGATTTTTATTTGTTCTTTTCCCCCCTTTCTTGAGCAGTGCTGTCCTATAGAACTTTCAACAATGACTGAAGAAATATTCTATATCTGTACGAGTGTGGTAGCCATTAGCCTCATGTGGTTATTGCACACTTCAAATGTGGCTAGTGTAACTGAGGGACTGAATTTTTAATTTTTTAACATTTTAACTTAAACAGCCACATGTAGCTAGTGGTTATTATTTTGGACAGTGCAGCTTTGGACAATATAAATTTTTAGTATTATATTAAACAATTCCAATTAAACATTTTACAATTTTACATGTCTATTTTTCATTCTTTAAAACATTATTGTAATTTAAGATTATTTTCTTAATTGTGAAGCAGGTATCTTCACAGTTCCCATTTAAAGATTTTCACTGGTTCCTTTCCAATGTAGATTTGTATTTACCTTGGAATGTGCATGTGTGCATTCAAATACTAATATGTAAATAAGATAATCAGCAACTTTTTTTTTTTTTGCGGTACGCAGGCCTCTCACTGTTGTGGCCTCTCCCGTTGCGGAGCACAGTCTCCAGACACGCAGGCTCAGCGGCCATGGCTCACGGGCCTAGCCGCTCCGTGGCATGTGGGATCCTCCCGGACCGGGGCACGAACCCGCGTCCCCTGCATCAGCAGGCGGACTCTCAACCACTGCGCCACCAGGGAAGCCCAATCAGCAACTTTTAATAAAAAGAATGAAACTTAAGTTTCATCATAAAATTTAAAACTGTGAAATTGATTTTAGCGTATGCTGCTGTTTAGCTACTCAAAAGCCATTTCTAACCTGATTCTCTTTTGTAACCTCCCATGATAGTCTCTAGAAAGACAAATAATTTCATTACCTCCCTTATAGCAAGGTGTGGCCATATGATTAGATATGACCCATGAGATGCAAGTAGACATTTATTAGGAAAGTTTCTGGGAAACCTTTCGGTATCCCAACAAAAAAGGAATAGACAATGGTATACTACTCAGCAATAAAAAGGTTCAATCCCTTGATATATATTATGGGAGAATCACAAAAACCTGTTGAGTGAAATATCCTGACAAGTGTACATATTGAGTGGTTTCATCTTTATGGAATTCAAGATGGCAAAACTAAGGTTTACTGATAGAAATCAGAACTACTGTTGCCTCTGGGGTGGGTGAGGTGACTGGCTGAAAAGGAACACAAGAGAATTTTCAGGGGTGATGGAAATATTATGTGTTGATTTATGTGCTGATCACATTTGTGTATACATTCGTCAACACTCACTGATTGGTATGTTTAAGGTATATTCATTTTCCTACATGTAAATTGTACAACTATAAAAGAAAGGAAGGAAGGAAGGAAGGAAGGGAAGAAGGAAGGAGGGAGGGAAGGAAGGAAGAAGAAAGAAAGAAGGAAGGAAGGAAGGAAGGGAGGAAGGAAGGAAGGAGGGAAGGAAGGAAGAAGAAAGAAAAGGAAGGAAGGAAGGAAGGAAGCAAGGGAGGAAGGAAGGAGGGAGGGAAGGAAGGAAGAAGAAAGAAAGAAAGAAGGAAGGAAGGAAGGGAGGAAGGAAGGAAGGAGGGAAGGAAGGAAGAAGAAAGAAGGAAGGAAGGAAGGAAGGAAGGAAAGGAAGGAAGGAAAGGAAGGAAGAAAGGAAGGAAGGGAAGAAAGGAAAGAAGGAAGAAAGAAAGAACCAGAGGTGACGCATATGCCCTTTAGCTATCACCCTTTCTTCCCGGACATGATTCCTACCACAGTCATTTTGTCTATGCACAAAGACCAAGAGAATTGCAGAGATACTTGCCCTAATGTTGCTAAGCCATTGAACCACTACAATAATTGCTCACTTCTTATGTCAGAAAAATAAACTCCTATTTGTTTCAGCTATCATAGTTGGGTTAATTGAGGAAATGAAAAAATATATATACATTTTAGGACTTCCCTGGTGGTGCAGTGGTTAAGAATCCGCCTGCCAATGCAGGGGACATGGGTTCAAGTCCTGGTCCGGAAAGATCCCACATGCCACAGAGCAACTAAGCCTGTGTGCCACAACTACTGAGCCTACGCTCTAGAGCCCGCAAGCCACAACTACTGAAGCCCGAGCACCTAGAGCCCATGCTCCACAACAAGAGAAGCCACTGCAATGAGAAGCTCACACACCGCAATGAAGAGTAGCCCCCGCTCGCTGCAACTAGAGAAAGCCTGCGTGCAGCAACGAAGACCCAACACAGCCAAAAATAAATTATAAATAAATAAATTTATTTAAAAAACTTTTTACTTGGACTTTTGAATGAGCCTAGTGATGTAACGATTTCATATTAAGTGATTTGTTTCCATTTCATATCTTACCCAGTGGGATCCTACAATGGCCCCAAATGGTTTATCATCATAGAAGAATTGACATGGGAAAATACGCATGTCAAAGAAATTTACCTCATTATTGATTAAATATTAGTAATGATAAACTAGAATGTACACTTATAAAACTAAAGAATTGTGGGGGTTTTTTTGTTTTGTTTTTTCAGTACGCGGGCCTCTCACTGTTGTGGCCTTTTCCGTTGCGGAGCACAGGCTCTGGACGTGCAGGCTCGGCGGCCATGGCTCACGGGCCCAGCCGCTCCGCGGCATGTGGGATCTTCCCGGACCAGGGCATGAACTCATGTCCCCTGCATCGGCAGGCGGACTCTCAACCACTGCGCCACCAGGGAAGCCCAAGAATTGTTTTTTAAAATAAACAAGAGGACAAATAAGAATAAAGAACAAGATGTTATATAACATTCTTTTGTTTTGGAATTTGGGTCCCTAAAAGGGAACAAAACTACAGTTGCTAAAATAAGAAGAAATTATACAGGCTGAAAAAGTTCAAATTACCCACCATAAAACTAATTGTGACAGCTAATATTTGTTGAGTGACTCCCAAGTATCTATTAGTTAAGTACTAAATGCTTTATGCACACTATCTCAACATAATTCTAACAACTCTATGAAGAATGTATTATCTCCATGTTGGTATGAGGAGACTGAGCTATAGAGAGGTTAAGCAACTTTCCCAAGGTCAAGGGGCTGATAAAAGGTAGAGGCGGACCTTGATCTTGGGTCTTTCAGATGTAAAGTTTAGTGCCCTTAACCATGGCTCTGTTTACTTTCTCCTTGCTATCACAGTACAATGCATCACAATTTTATTAGGTTTAAAGCAGGGTTGTTTGGGGGTTTTTTTTGCATAACAAATATATGAAAAGGACCTTTACAATTTCTGACCCTCATTAGGGTGTTTCTATAACTGTAAATTTAAAAAACTGTATTTCCTTATAAAAGTTAAAAAACGATCTTACTTCGCTTTTTTTTTTGTTTTTGGCCACGCCACGCAGCATCTGGGATCTTAGTTTCCAGACCAGGGATCAAACTCTCATCCCTTGCATTGGAAGCACAGAGTCTTAACCACTGGACCACCAGGGAAGTCCCTAAAAAATGATCTTACTTTGAATTAAAGAAAGATATTGTAGCTATTAATCATAGTTCTTGTAGACCACACTGCAATTCTGTAGCTTGACACATTCTATAATCTGTCCTCATTTTAATATTTAAATGATGGTAAAACTTTGCATAAGATATTAGAATAATGATCGGTTATAATCTGTTAAGAAAATATTCACAGTCTCAAAGAATTCAGAAGACAATGATATACAATATCTACACTGAAACTTTCTAAAGTAACTGGAATATTTTCAGTTTTGCAATTTCACCTTTGTAATCTTTAAAAGACAGTAGAAGCACAATTGCAAAAACATTAAATTAAAACTAGTCAGTGACAAAGTGGTTTCAAAAGAAAAGATTAAATAAACTTTTTTCCAAACAAGGAAAAAATCAAAGGCTTTTTGAGAAAACATTTAGTAAAATCATAGAAATAAAGACTAGCACCTTCCCCTCCCCAACTCAGTTGCCAAAAGTGTCTAGAAAATTCCCATAAAAATATTTTAACTCCATATAGTTCTTGGTCAAATTATGAAGCTTTGCTATTATGTGATGTTCCTTCTTTCTCAGAAAACAGAAACAGCATCTACAATTTGCTATTACTTTTCTGCAGGGTTAGGGAATGGGAAGAGACAGGAATAAAGAATTGCTGCTCTATTGAATTATTTTTAATTTCTTATATATCTTACATAGATATATATTTAGTGGTCAAGCCTCAATTGTCTAGCTCACATGACCATCCAAGATTTTAACTCTCATACTTGTCCATACTGAGTCTCCAGCAATTCATCAATTACAGTTCAGGTTTTTCTACCTCGGCACTGGTTTCCCCAGTTGTTTCCACCCAGGAATCTCTGCTCTGGTAAGCTGTGACTCCCTCTCCAATCTTGGGGGGCAGCTGTTGGCCCTGTGTCCTCCCCCTCTCTTATAGATCAAAGAAGCATGATTTTTCAGTCTGTTCAGTTTTTTCACTTGTTAGGATAGACTTCCAAGCTCCTTACATGCGGAACTGGAAACCAGAAGTCCTACCTAGAAATTGTGACACCAGGAACAGCTGGTGTCAAAATTGTTCCTTTAGACACCAACAACAGCTGAGGTCAAGGGTGAGATGCCAAACTGATGTAGGAGAACTTAATAAGCTTCTCTTCTCCCATTTCCCTTCTTGGCGTCCAGAACATGGGAGGCTAGACATATATTGCCAGACAGAATATTGCGAGAATCCTCTCTTAGGAAATGGATCAATACACTGTATGCTCTCTAACTCAACAGTCCTGCAAATCACCCTTAAAGGAGCTCATTCATCAGCATGCCTTGCCAGTATACACACATACAATCAGATAATCAAAAATTACAAGACACTTGAAGGAAACTGTTAACATTTAAAATGGAAGCCAAGGGAATTCCCTGGTGGTCCAGTGGTTAAAACTTGGTGCTTTCACTGCCCAGGGCCTGGGTTCGTGGGCCCTGGCTGGGGAACTAAGATCCCACAAGCCGTGGGGTGCGACCAAAAAATAAATAAATACATTAAAAAAAAAAAGCCAAAATAAACAAGGAACTTAGAGAAAACAGAGACAGTGTGGAGAGTGAAGGAAAAAAGAATTTTAAGCACATATAATATTTATTCCCAGAGATAAAGAGAGGGTGTTGATTGTGTACATGAGGCAAAAACAGGAGGCTATATAAAAAGCAATATTCAGTGACCAAGAACAAGCTCTTGGAAAATAAAAAGAATAGCGAAAATGAAAAATTCATTCAAAGAGTTGGAAGCTAACCTTCAGGAAGTTTCCAGCAAAGTAGAATAAAACAAGGCAGAGAAGGAAATGAATGAGAAAAGATAAGAAAATTAGAGGTCTAAAATCCTACTAGTAGGAGTTTCAGAAAGTGATAAAGAGAAAGTGGCAGGGATAAATATGAAAGAAATAACACAACAGAATTTCCTAGAACTAAAAAGCAGGACATTCCACTTTGAAAGCCCACAAATTGTCTACTATAGCGAATGAAAGTACTCCAGCAAGGCAATCACTGAAAAAATTATAGAACTCTGGGCATAAAGGTATCTTGTATCCTCATCTGTCTTGCCCCTCTTCCTTCTTTGTCCTTGCTTAAGAAAACCACAACTCTGGTTAAATCCAACACTAAACTCACTCTTTGTACCCAAGTCCCACCAAGACTGCAGGAAAACCATGCTGACTGGTTTCACTTTAAATTAATGACACTAACCCTAATTGGGCTCTTTTAGTTATTTATTTATTTTTGGCTGCACTGGATTTTCCCCGCTGTGTGAGGGCTTTCTCTAGTTGCGGCGAGCAGGGGCTACCCTTTCGTTGCAGTGTGTGGGCTTCTCATTGTGGTGGCTTCTCTTGTTGCGGAGCACGGACTCTAGGCTCGCAGCTTCTGTAGTTGTGGCACACAGGCTCAGTAGTGTGGCTCATGGGCTCTAGAGCGCAGGCTCAGTAATTGTGGCCCATGGGCTTAGTTGCTCTGCAGCATGTGGGATCTTCCTGGAACCAGGGCTTGAACCTGCGTCCCCTGCATTGGCAGGCAGATTCTTAACCACTGCGCCACCAGGGAAGCCCCCAAGTGGGCTCCTAATGCTACATTACTCATGTCATATTTCCATGATTCATTCTCTCTCATAGTGACTGCTTCATACTTTCTCCTCTCTCATTAAATTCCAACCCTCTGCAGGCATCCTAACTTTCAGCTAACAATTTTGCTTTATTTTGCTGGGAAGAGTTTGGAATTAAATAAAAGAGATCTTCCATAAACTCCTACCACCACGAGATCCTCATGATGAGGCCCCCGTTCTACATTCTCCCTTTACTTTTGATGTCTTCTCCGAGCGAAGGCAAATTTCTCCACCTGTGCATTAGATTTCATTCCCTTTTGCCTACTCAAGGAGATTGCTCCAGTAATTCTCCCCTTTTTCTCCCAAGTCACCAAATTTTCTGTCTCCAGGATAACTTTTCATTAGAATACAAATATCTTCTCTCTCTCCCTCTTGCGCTCTAGCTCTCTCACTCTGACTTGTGTGTGTGTGTGTGTTTTTGTGTGTGTAAAACCAACCTTCTCTTTCCTTTCCCAGCTACTGCTCTATTTTCTCCTTTCCTTGTCAGCAACACTCCATCTATCTCCCATTTCTCTCTGCTCATTCTCTCCTAAACCCACTCTAATAATTATTTTCATCTCCATCATGCTATCAAAATTGTTCCACACAAAGTCCCTGATGATCTCTATGATGCCAAATCCAATGGTCATCTCTCAAACCTCATCTTCCTTGACCTACCTATCAGTGGGATTTGATACAGATGATGACTCTCTCCTCCTTGAGACACTTCTTTACCTGACTTGCAGGGACACATGATATTTACCTAGTTTTGCTCTTCACCTTCTGGCTGCTACTTTTCTGTCTTTTCTACTGATTCCTTTTCATCTCTTCAACCTCTAACTGTTGAAGTGCCTCAGGGCTCAGTTCTTGGAGTTGTATATACCCACAAAGGGGAGATCTCATCCAGGCATTTGAATGGCATATGACCATCAGTATACTGATGACTCTTACATTTCTATCTTACCTTGGACTTCTCCCTAGTCTCTCTGTTTCATATCTCTACTTGGTATCTCAGATTTAACATGGACAAAACTGACCTATTGATATATACTCTCCAATTTGTTCCTCCCATAGGCTTCCCCACCTCACTTGAGGGCAACTCCTTTCTTCCATTTTTGCAGGTCAAAAACCTTGGAATCAAAAACCTTGGAGTCATGCTTGACTCCTTTCTTTCACACCCCACATCAAGTAAGTCAGCAAATGCTGTTAGCTTTACCTTTAAAATACGCCCAGAATTTGACCATTTCTCACATCACCACTAGCACCACTCTGGTCCAAACTACCATTACTTCTCACCTGGATTATCATAATAGCATTCTAAGTGCTTGCCCTACCTCCACCCTCTACCTCTTTACCCAGCTACCAAAAGTGAGAGCAGTCACATTTCTGCTTAAAACTTTCCAATAGCAACTCATCTCTTTTAGAATAAAGGGCCAAGTTCTTACAAGATCTGGCTCTATCTTACTTTTCAGAGCTCGTTGCCTTTTACCTTGTACCTCGTATATCTGCTCCAGCCACACTGGCTTCCTAATGTTCCATAAACAAGACAGACACTTGTCTCAGGGCCTGTGCACTTAGTGTTCTCTCCGCCCACAATGGTCATCCCTTGGATATCAGCATGGCTTGCTCCCTCACTTCCTTCAAGTCTTCACTCAAAGTTCCCTTCTAAGTAAGGCCCTTCTCATCCAAATTTCCACCCCTCACACTGCATATTCTCCTTCTCTGCTTGAGTACTTATCACTATCTAATATATTATATATTTTACATTTATTTTGCTTATTATTTGTTGCCCACCCACCACTAGAATATACGTTCCACAAAAGCAGGGATATATGTCCTTCTCTTTTCAATGCCATAATCCTTAGCCTCTAAAACAGAACCTAGCACAGTAATGGCTGCCCAACAAATATTTTTGAATGAGTGAACATATGTTTAAAAAAACCTCCCACAGAGGAAAAAAACAGATTCAGGAATCAGAGTGGCACTGTGCTTCTCAGCAGCAACATTGGAAACTGGAAGACAAGAGACCAATGCCATAAAAAATGTAGAAGAAAATGTTTTCCAGCCTCCCTGGATTTAAAGGCAAACTGTTAAGGAGGGTAAATTAAAGATGCTTTCAGACTTGCAAGATTTCAAAAATATTATTCTCATGAACTCTTTCTTAGGAAGCTATCAGATGACAGACTCCACTAAAATGAGGGGGAAAAAAAACATGAAATAGGAAGATATAGGTTCCAGGAACCAACTGATTCAACACAAGGGGAAAGGTGAAGGGAAAACCTAGGATAATAATTAGTAAAATTCTAGACTGTCATCATGCAGAAGGTCTTGAGAGTGATCGATCCATACAGAAACAGGAGGACCTGGCCTCCAGGAAGCATCCCTCTGAATTAAAAACCAGAACTAATAGCTCATGTGATATATTTACTCATAAGGAAAGGACTTCTACAGTCCTGTTAAAGAGTTCATGAAACAATTAGAAACAAGTAAATAGAAAACTAAACAACACTATGTGGCTTAGTTATGAACAATATTTGCATAGAAATAATAAAATAATGGTCAAATAATTTGACTAAAAATTGTAAGGCGGGTAGAAAAGAATGTGGGGACATTAAGTACAGAAGCCCGATCCAAATTTTTCAGAGTAAAAAGTTGATATATAAACACCTAAAATGGAATAAGAAAAACAGCAGTATAAGTATATTATTTAGAATTATGAATATAAGTAGTTAAGAAAGAGAAAAGAGCTGAAAGAAGCCAACTCTGGAGACTGGGCATGAGAGATTGAGAGAGAGAGGACTCTGAGAGTTTCCTATTCTTCACTATAAGGTTTGTAGTACTATTTGACTTTTTAGGCTATGTGAATTCAATTTTGATAAAAGTAAAAATTAAAATTTAATAAGTTCATGTAAAGTGAGGAAATATTATTGTAGAAATGTCCTTTAGAGTTTACAGAATAAAAGGAACTGAACACAAATGGTAAAAGACAATGGTTAGTACTGAAAAGTGGGGTTGTGGGCTGACTTTTTTATGACCACAGGCATGATTTTTTTAATTTTAATGATTGCTTTAAAACAAAAATAAATGAATAAGACCAGACCACAATAAAGGTTGGCCAATCAGATCTCTGTGAGAATGGGGTAGTCCTGAAAAATCGTGAATTAGCCAGCTTTCATTAAGGGCATTTTGTCAGAACACGTACACTTACAGAAAGAAACCATTTTTTTGAGGAATTGAACATGTTTGGGCTTCAACGCGATGATGTTACAATGATTTGCCATTTTAAAAATTCAATATCTTAATATCAAGGAAAGGTACCTGCTGATTTAATAGGAATACTGAAATCCAAATTCAAGACTGTCTGCTTGAATCGAAATGACCTTCCAGTAAGAAAATTAATCCTCTTGGGATTTTGTTCTAATCTTATTTTAGGAGTAGATTGTCCCTAATACCCAGTAGAGTCATTTGAGTTCTGACACAGAAATAGCAAAGTAACAGTTACAATAGGTAAATACTCGGTCAGGACTTTTGTGTGTGCCATGGTGGGTTGCATGGAAGCCACTCATTAATTGCAATACATTGAGGTTACCCAGGGGAAAATATCTGATTTTTTTTAAGATATTTCACAACATCTCTCAATAATTAATTTGTTTTAAAATTTATTTTAAAATAGTTTTATTATATAATATTTTAATACATACTGGAAAATGTAACACATGTGTAAGGATAAAGTATGGCAATATAATGAGCACCAGTCAACCCACCACTCAATTTAAGAATTGGAACATTACCAATACCATAGTAGCAAATCCCTGGGTGTTCCTTTCCACATTCCATCCTCACTGAAAAATAACATTCTCTATAGCAAACTTCACTACTTCCTGTTATGATTCAAATTAATCTCATCTGGTTCTATTCTCTGAAGAATAATACCTATGAAACATTTTTGCTTTCATTCATAAATGAGTGAGTATATATTTGGAATTGACATCTGGTTGCAAGTCCAGCTCTGCCACAACCTTGCTAACTGTGTAACTGTAGACAAGTTATTGAACTCTTCTGAATTGCAATTTCCTCATCTGTAAAGCAAAGATAATAATTTATCATTTCCAGGGTTATTATAAGACTTAACCAGCTAACACATATAAAGCACTCATTACCTATAGCTATTTTTATAGAAAGCAAATCATTGTGATCTTAGAATCTTTTTGCAAAGTATGAAGGAAAGACAATTAGATATCTGATTAATTCATTTGATAATGCTTGCTTCAAAAATACTTAAACATAATCTAAAAAGAAACATTTCACTTGTCTGTTTCTGGATATTTTAGTAACTGAATCCAATCAACTTCTGTGGGTGATTTTTTGGTTGATTGTACAGATATTAGTTGTCAGGGTGGCTAAATGTTCTTTTATTAATGAATTCATTAATTTAAAAATTAACAAAAGGATGAAGAAAACAATAGAAACTGCACATGAGAAATGTCATTAGGATATTGATCTAGTCTCTGATCTTGTGTTTAGCTGACACAGCATCATACATACATAGAAAGAGGGACAATGACTTCACGAACATTGAATTTTAGTCATTCATTTTTTTAAATCATTTTTCTGCTTTAAGAAATAATGGAACCAGCTGTTACAATATAGCAGCCCGGAATGTTACCAGTTAGTCTGTCACCATGGTAGCAGCATCTGGGGAACACGTTAAGATACACGATTCTAAAAAGCCAGAGGTTGAATTCTACCTTTGTATAAGGAGAGACTTGTTTATCTGAAGAGGTATCAGATCAATTCTTTTTATACTCCTGAATTATATGAAATGTTACCTTCCTGAGAGAGAAGATACTGCTGTGGAAAATTCCACAATATCTTAAAGATGGTCAACATAAATAATTACAGAAATGAAATGTGTTGAAATGACAGTAGGATGAAAAATTGGCCCTTTAGTTTTAAACCTACTTAATGTATTTGTATCATATATGATGCTGATGCTAGAAATGGTGATGATGATGATGAACACGCAAATGTGAGTGAATCAGGACAGAAAACTTAACATTAGTGTTAAGCACACTCAATCATTTTTGTACATTTCTTGCCCATTCTTCTTAAAGAGCAGAGCTACTTTATTTTCATGTGATGTGCATCCTATGTTGTAGTCCTGCTTTTTGACTCATGAATTGTGATGAAATATGTGACAGTTACACAATTAGGTTAATTTTAAAGGACTACTGTAAAGCAGTGTTTTGCCACCTTTTCCGCTGTCATCTGAGAACAGATCCAAGATTATAGCATGATAAATATTTGGGAGAAATCCAGTCAAGTGACAGTTTATCCCTTACATGATACTGAAAGACTGGTTTGACTGATTTTATGTTTCACCTATTTGACCAGTGGTTGTTCGATCAAATTGTTTTCTTTTGTATTTTGCAGACACAATTTAAATGTGATAACTAGCTGTGTGGGACTTTGTCTTTAAAACTACTCATTCAGGGACTTCCCTGGTGGCACAGTGGTTGAGAATTTGCCTGCCAATGCAGGGGACACGGGTTCAATCCCTGGTCCAGGAAGATCCCACATACCACGGAGCAACTAAGCCTGTGCACCACAACTACTGAGCCTGCGCTCTAGAGCCCGTGAGCCACAACTACTGAGCCCACATGCCACAAGTACTGAAGGTCGCGTGCCTAGAGCCCATGCTCTGCAACGAGAGAAGCCACCACAATGAGAAGCCCACACACCGCAACGAAGAATAGCCCCCACTTGCCACAACTAGAGAAAGCCTGTGCGCAGCAACGAAGACCCAACACAGCCAAAAATAAATAAATAAATTTATTAAAAAGCAAACAAACAAAAAACTACTTGTTCAGCCACTTCTAATCAGAGTTTCAGTAATAAGGTTTACCACTGAACTATTTAGCCCAATTCCCACAATATGATCAGAAAAATCCATACAGAAAAATCCATACTTGCAGTTGAGCATAAATTTTGAACAACAAAATGAATTTTGGATGACAAAAGGATGGTTGAGAATTCTTGAGAATTTGTTTCCTAATAAGGAGGATTTGATTACTATTTCTAACTTTTAAAATTATAACTCATATCACTGTTATGAAATTTTATAGAACAGATCACTCTGAGCTTAATTCATCAATTCTTCATAAAAATACATTTTTATCTATTTACATCACAAATATCTAGAAGTGACAATCCGAGCTGGTGCCAACGCATACCTTATTCTCCTTTTTATGGAATAGTCACCTGGTAGCCATAGAAACCTTACTGAGGGAAGAATTATTTGGTTTTACATTCATATTCCTTAAGGCTCTTACCTCCAAAATTATGTGCTTAGATTTTTCTGTACCATTTCTATTATTTTTATAAATTTTTAAAGTTTGTTTCATTTTACGAATAACATAGCACCTAGTCTTCCAGTCAAGAATTTTTTTAGCACTATTAAATATTTCTTCAAGGGCATTTTGCCCTAAAATAATTTTAAGGTATACTTCCAGAATAGTATTCATAAATTTGAGGGCTAATTAGGGTCTTGTAACATTATGATACCCATTATTGTAATAATAAATAATTATATAATAAATATTTTTTAAATGTCACAGTCCAATAATATATTTACTAGTTTTATGTATCATGAAAGTTTTAGAAATCTCATATAATATTTCCTCTATTGTTATTATTAGAAATAACTATTATTTTTAGTAATAGTATTATCAATAGAAAGATTTAACAGTTTTCATGGTTTTGAAAAATAGAATTCAAAATTCTCGTAACATGATGATAGTTTTCTTTCTTGTCAACAAACTATGAAATGGTTACTATATACTGTCAGCTTGCTATTTTACTTTATATTTTCTATCTTTCAAATGTTTGGGTTTCCTAACATTTATAACATGTAAAAAGAATATATTTGTCCTTTTATTTCTTTTGGAGTACAAATATGAAGTGGGTCCTAGTCAAAAACATTGTTTCCTTTTCATACATTACTGTTGGGAGTGAAAATTGGTATAATTTTCATGGAGGGTAATTTGGTTCTATTTGTCAAAGTTAAAAATGCTTATACTCTTTGACCCAATCATTTCAACTCCTAGGTTTTTATTCTATAGATAATCTTTCATACGTGCAACACGAAATATATACAAATGAAAGATTTATTGCAGCCTATTTGTAATAGTGAAATATGGGGAACATTAATAAATGCTCGTTATTAACAGACTGTTTAGATGAATTATGGTATACTTGTACTGTGGAATTCTATGCAGACAGTAGCTGGAATGATGACTTTTATATGACGGATTTGGAAAAATTTTCAAGAGTGAAAACTCAAGGAACAGAGCAGAGTATATGGTATACTACATTTTGTGTGCAAGGAGAGGAAGAGAAAGAGAGAGTGAGAGGGAATTTACACATGTGGGTTGGCAAATGCATGAATTATTGTTGTAAGAATTGCCATGAAACTGGGTTCAGTGTTTGCCTTCAGAGAGGGGAACTGGGTAACTGAATAAAAGGAGATAGACAGGTTTTTATTGTATATGCTTCTGTATCTTTGTATCATGTGTATGTAAAACTTTCTTTATATATACACATACATATATGTACACACATATACACAATTTTAAAAACTAAAAGGAATATAGCCTTATGTCCTAGAAGAAACACACTGCCTGATATTACTTTTATTTCTTCTTTCCTCTTCCAGCACTTGAAGAGGACTTACGTTCTTTTGCTAACAAAGAACAGACATTTCTATCTTTACAACTACCTGCACAATCATTGCTAAGTAATTAGAGAAGACGTGGACCTCTTAACCTTAACATTTTAAAAGTGTTTGGTTTTGTAAATATACCAATGTAGCTGGGCCTCTGGAATCTAAAGAGAAGTGGAGATTTGATAGTTATAAATGTAGAAAAGAATCCCCTTTGGAGGCTGGAATTGTTTGTGGTCTAAACTGAGTAACTGCCAAGTTGCTTCAGTGTACTATGTATACAGTATCAGAATGATATTCTAGCATAAGACTGAAATTAAGGCTCTGAAGATGGTTGAGTTGGTACCATATAAAATCTGTAAAATGTTACTGAGATAAAATGTGCACCATATATGTAAAATATACTTAGAAATTCATGGCAATAGGTTTGAAAACTTATTTCAAGTTTTAAAAGAAGTTTTAAACTTTAAAACAATTAAATAACATCTACCAGAAAAAAATGGTAAAATTTCAATTAGAAAAAGAATTACAAAGATCTTATAAAGTTTTATAAAATGCTATCTTGCTCAGAGATGAAGACGGCCTCATATCCTATATTTTGTGGTTATTTCATTGACTGTCAGTGAGAAACAAGAAAAGTAATTTCCTTAAAAGAAATCTCAGGGACTTCCCTGGTTGCGCAGTGGTTAAGAACCCACCTGCCAATGCAGGGGACACGGGTTTGAGCCCTGGTCTGGGAAGATTCCACATGCCGTGGAGCAACTAAGCCTGTGTGCCACCACTACTGAGCCTGCACTCTAGAGCCCACATGCCACAACTGCTGAAGCCCATGCACCTAGAGCCCGTGCTCTACAACAAGAGAAGCCACCACAATGAGAAGCCTGCACATCACAACAAAGAGTAGCCCCCACTCACTGCAACTAGAGAAAGCCCGCGTGCAGCAATGAAGATCCAACGCAGCCCAAAATAAATAAATAAATAAAATAAATTTAAAAAACTGCTTAAATGACTGTGCAGTCATACAACTGGACTGGCACTCGAGCCTCTAGAATGTAGTAATACATACCCCCTGGAGAAGGATGCCTTTGTTTCCTGGATCTTGGAGTCGTACAGCATATGGTCTGACAGATTCTAAGCTCCAAGTAAGTATTTTTAGACATGATGGTTCTTTACCATTATCTTTTAATAAAAGAGAAAGTATTTGTTGAGCTGAGACTTGCTTTCACAATAGTACTTTAGCTAGAAAGCAAGTGGCTTTGTCAGCTTATAAAGTTTGGTGAGATGAATAATTTAGTCTGTAGGAGTAATATGTCTAGAGAAGAAATTTAAGTAGGGGTTAGATAATGCAGGTAATTAATTAAGTGATCTTAAGATACCTGATTCACAATGACTAATTTGAATACGTACTAAAAATACATACAGATCATAAATCATGATTGTGATATTCCCAAGGGTAATACACAACATATAATTCACTACATAATAGAAAAAATTTAATTGCTTTATGTGCTTTAAAATATTTGAGAATTCTCTCTCTCTTTTTTTTTTGTCTTTTGCTAATGTTCAGAGAGAATCACAGTGTCTGATCAAAATAGAGAAGAGATTAAGGCTAAGGTTTATATTTAATGTCAGGAAAAATGAACCTATTTTAGAGCACTTATCTTTAACTAGATAAATATTTGAAGTTTAAAAGTATTTTTTCTGAGAATAGTTCTAGACATCACAATAGGGATTGCTTCTTCAGATTGTCATAGTAATTAACTGGGTATAAGGAGTGCTGTGTTATGATACTCTCCTTGGTACTGGGAAAATGATATATAGTAAATTCTCCTGTGCTGAAGAAGAGACTAACTTCCTCTATGTCACCGATGGCTGGGAAGTCATCAATCTTACCAACAGAAACAGATGTCATTAAAATCTGCCCTCATATTCATTCCTCTCCTTTGTCAAACCTTAAGGACTGTCTCCTGTGACAATGGAAAATCAGACTACTTAGTTAAGGGACTGTCCAGCATGGTGCTAGGTATATTCATGCAGTCCTCAATTTACAGATAGGTTGGGTTCCAAAACTTTGGTACCAGAGTAGAATTTTCAATTAAGACAATGTTACAGATGGTGTTAATGTTCTGAGAAGAATCTATAAAATGAAGTGCTATAAAAATAGTAAAACCCCAAACTGTTGTAAAACAAGTATTAAAGCAGAAAACAACAAACTGATTAAAGATAACTTATGTTGAATGCTGGTTTCTGAAGAAAAGATTTCTTTAGAGGCGAATAAAAAGAATATAGACTCTTGTGAGAACTGTGAAGAGTTTTTATTAGCTCTTTTATGAACTCTAGAGGTTATTCTTCCGTTACACCAAAATTCTACTTTAAATTATGTTGCTTCTCTTTTTTTCTGGTTTACATATACCACTGATACTAGTTTTATGCTTAGGCATGATTACACTCATGGTGGGGGAGGTAAAAATGGATCAAGGGAGAGGAGAAGATTCTAGAAATAACCAGTTTCAAGTTAAGGAAGGGGGAGAAGGAAGGAAAGGAGATTAAAGATGAGATGTCTCTGGGGAAGAGATTATTAAAAAGTATCACTAACAGAGGTGTATGTAGTGAAATAAAGAGAAAAATCTGGCAGCTTGACATAGGCATGGCTGAGTGATGTTAGGTCAGACAATTTCCTATCCATGCCTGTCACCAAGACACACTGTCTATTCAGGTCAACTTTGTTACAATGGTTTGAGCAGGGGATGGGGGACAGAATGCAGTGGGAAGGCATTAAACACCTACAGTTTTGCCTGCCCAGCAACTGTTTCCCCTTCTTTTACTCTCCATGTTTCTCTGGGGCACAGGCTTAATCACAAGGAACAAACAACAGCCTGTAATTACTGGAACTGGGAGTCCAGGCCACAGTGGGATTAAGCTCTGAGTTGCTGAGCTGCTAGCCTAAGGCTCTTTGAATTTTCCTTGGCTAGGAACAGAATTGGTCCCAGAATCCAGAGTGGGGCTTTATCAGTAGGTGAAAATTAAGCAACTCCAGTTTCAAAGATATAGCAGTTCTCAATTCTGGCTATACATTAGAATCACTGCTAAGGATTAAAAAAACCAAAACCAAAACTAAACCAAACAAAAAATGAGACCAATGTCTGGATGTCACGTCAAACCAATTAAATCAGAATCCCTGGGGGTGGAGAGCCGGGCTTCAGTATGTTTAAAAAGCTCCCTAAGTGATGCTAATGTGCAGCTAGGATTGAGAACAGCAGATTATTAGGGATACAGAGGTGAAAAAGTCAAGTGTCCAGCTCACGGGTAAGGGTGAAGAGAGAAGTTCTACAGGCAGCTTTGGTGTAGGGGACACTTTATGCACAGCTGGCTTGCCTAGTGTCAAAGTGAAATTTGAGGGACTCAGAGGGAAGTATGAGGGTGCTAACTATTTAGCAGATACAGGAATTAGGAATGCAGTGAGAAGGCTGGATGGCAGAAAGGTAAGGCTTCCCATTCTTTGTTATTTCGCTTAGAGGCAGCCCTAAATTATCTCCTCAGTGATTATTTGACAAGCAGCACCCATTTCCCCTTCCCAATGTCTAGCCAAGGTTAGCAGTCATTTAAAATTATCAGAATCTATTCTTTTTGCACTGATTTGAGTGCTTAAGATAGGAGGAAGAATGAGGCATCTTTGTGTGATCATAAATCTACCACCTCAGTACACGGAGTGCAAACCTCCCACTCAATAGAATCACAGAAGTTTAGGGGAGGAAGGGATCTTTAATATCATCTGGTTCAACATTTTTCTTTTGGACTGTGCATATCTCCATTAGACTTGTTAAAGGCAGGGAGTGCTTCTTAAGTTTCATTGTTTCTCTGGTGCCCACCGGGTGATGCATAAATATTAAATGACCAACTGAAAGAAATAAGGTTCAGATGAGGAAGCTGAGTTGCACAGTCAGTAAATTAGTTCAATCATTTATTCATTGATTTATTCACTTAATACCAGGCAGAAAGCTTTAGATATCTATGAGAATGAATGTACAGTGCAGAGACTATAGTTAATAATACTGTATTGTATACTTGAAATTTGCTAAGAAAGTAGAACTTGGGAGATGATTAGATTATAACGGTAAAGCCCTCACAAATGGGATTAGTGCCCTTATAAAAGAGACCCCAGAGAGCTCTCTTGTTCCTTTCCACCATGTAAAGACATAGGAAAAGACAGCCGTCTACCAGGAAGGGTCCTCACCAGATACTGAATCTGCTGGCACCTTGATCTTGGACCCCCAGCCTCCAGGACTGTGAGAAATGTTTGTTGTTTTAAACCACCCAGTCTATGGTATTTGCTATAGCAGCCTTACTGGACTAAAACAGTGACAAACAAGTGGAGATAGAGAGCAGAGGAGCAAGCAAAGGATCAGAGGCAAGGACGTGAAATGTCATGTTTGGGAAACTGAGACTAGGTGGTATTAGAAAACAATGCCAACAACAAGGTCCTATTATATAGCACAGGGAACTATATTCAATATCCTATAAGAAACTGTATGGAAAAGAAAAAAAAAGAAAACAGTGCCAACAACTAACTCCTGTCTCTGGACTTTTTGCTATGTAAGACACCATTGACTAGTGATTCTTTACTTGCAGCTAAATACAATTCTGATAGAGTACTCTACATATCTGTGTTAAATGAATGAATAGATGAATGAGAAGAGGATTGGAATGGAGGATCAAAGATCTCAATTCCAGTTCTGGCTTTACAACTATAGTAGTGGGCAGAGATGTTTTGTTTTGTTTACTTAAAAAGAGGTTATTATAGTAATAATAAGGGGAACAAGGGTTAGCAAGATGAACAAAAACAATAACAAAAAATCATCTAAAAATAACTCTGGTAGGCTGCTACTTGATATGGATGTCCTCATGGCCTCTCTTCCAGATACCATTGTGGGAGTCTCTTCTAGTTCTTGACTTCTGTCTCTGTTTCTCCAAACCCTTTTACCCAGCACACCAAAACACTTGACTTTAGCATGAAGTTACCTGACTGAGCATCACTTCCAGGTGTGGTGTGATTCTCAGTTGGACAGAGATGTTTTTGTCTGTCCAATTTCCCTTTCTTAATTCTAGCAATAGTAACCCTTCTTTTCCTTTGAGAAATTGCATCTCCCCTACTCCAAATGGTTCTGTTGGGACTGCCAATCACATTACATCCTGCCATGCTTACTCTTGCCCTGAAATGATTGGGTGGTCAAACGACTCAAAGAAAGCCAGTCAGAGTCCTTATTTTGGATTTTATGTTCAAGACTAAGAGGATTTCTCTCTTTTCCCTTGAGTTACCAGTTAAAAGGATGTAACCTCGGAGATACTTGCAGCCATGTATCTTGCCCCATAGAAGAGACTGAGAGAACCATACCTACATACAGAGAGAAGATAAGATAAGATGCAGAGAGAGAGCTGTGGACCTAATTTAATTTCTGGATATAGTCATGCCTGAGGAAATCTCTGCCCCTCTTATTCCCATGTTATAAGAGAATCCCCTCTTTTTTTGCTTGAATTAGTTTGAGTTGTATTTCTGTCACTTACAAGTGAAAGAATTCTGTGTAATACAGTCACTAACTAGCAACATTACTTGTTAGATAAGTCATTTTTACCATTTTAGGCCTCAGTTTCCTTATCTATAAGTAAGGGGGTTGGACAAGATAATCACTGATATTCCTTCAAGCTCAGCTTCCATTTTTCACACTTCTATAAAAACTGAAGAGTTTGAGCTAAAACATGCTCACCTGAATCCTTGGCCTTTATTTTTCAAGGGAAAAAAATCCATAAAGGAAAATTCCCATACCAGGCTGAAACCTACTTTCCTTTCTTCATATCAACCCTTAAGCTAGATCACAACAGAACCTTAAGAAATGTCTTCCCAAAATGGAATGCAGTCATTCAAAAATGGTAAGATTACTCTGTTGTTTAGTATATGATAATGGTGGCATTTCAAAGCAGTAGGCAAAGAAAGTATTATTCATTAAATGATGTTGGAATAATTGGCTAGCAATTTGAAAAAAAAACAACTGAATCTCTACCATGTTTTCTATTCCCAAATAAGATCCAGATAATTCAAGGATTTAAAGGAAAAACAAGAAAAACAGTAACTTTCTGAAAGAAAACATGGGTGGCTGTTCTTTATAAAAAAGAGATGGAAAAGGACATTTTAAGTGTGACAAGTTAAGTATAAACTTGAATATAGTAGGTCTGGAGTTAGGAGGACAGGTTCTGGACGCTACCACCCGGGTTGAAATCCTGGTTCCATACACATATTAGCTTTATGATCTTGAAAAAGTCACTTAATCTATCTAAGCCTCAACTTCCTCATCTGCAAAACTATAATACCTACCTCATAGAACTGAATAAGAAAAATAATTTTATCTATAAGAATATTCTGGAAGAATATAAACCAAAAGGACATAAATAAAATGTGAATAGTGATTATTTCTAAGTGATGGAATTATGGGTGAATTTTTGCCCCCCCTTTTAAATTTCTATAGAAAAATATTTCTATTTTTGTATTTTCTATGGTGAATTAAAATATTTCTCTCTGAGTGTCAGCATAGCAATTATGATCATAGACTCTGGTGCTGGACTACTTAGTTTCCAATCACTTACTAGCTGTGTGAGCTTGGGCAAGTTACTTAGCCTCTACCTCAGTTTCCTATTCTGTAAAATGGAGATAATATTATTTCTACCATAGAATTAAATCAATTAATATAGGTGAAGTGATTAGACTAGTACCTAGTACATACTGTTATATGAATGTTTTCAAATATTATTAATATTTTTCTCTTTTGAGTCCTTTCTCTCAAAATTCCTATTCTTTGGATGTCTTTAAGTCAACAAACTAGTTACAGATATATGTGAGTAGCTCTTTATAGTTTAATGCAGGTGTGGGCAGACTATGGCCAGTGGCCAGGCTGCCCTTGAGCTAAGAACAGTTTTTACATTTTTAAAGAGTTGTAAAAAAAGAAAGAGAAAAAAAAGACTGTGTAACAGAGATAGTATGTGGCCCACAAAGCCTAAAATATTTACCATCTGGCCCTTTATAGAAAAAGTTTGCTGACTGTTGGCTTAATTTGTTTTCCCTTTCAAATATGTTTCTGATTTAAAATCACCATGCTATAAATACCAAGGAATAAATCTCTAAAGGTGGAATTTCAAGATATACTGTAAACAGGAAGGGAGATAATTTTGGAAAAGGCAGATTGTATTCCATCTTGTAAATATTTGCTCCCCTGCTCTGCGGTAAGATAACATTTTCTACCAGTAATTAAGAACTGCTTCATAGTAACGGAAGGCAGGGTAACATAGGATCAAACAACCCAAAAGGTACTTAAACTCACCAGACTGAATGGAGTCTCAAGTACAATGGCGTTTCTCTTAGCCAACTCTATCCTGCTGATGGTGGCAGTCTAACTACCATGAGAATCCAGGATCATATCAGGTCTGGAATCAGCAAATTTGCCAGGCTAAGTATCTAGTTCCTTGCCACAGACCCTTGTGGTAATGAGCCTGGAAGTAGGAAAGCTGACTCAGGAAGTCTTTCTAGACCCTGGTTAGGCACATTTCAGAGAAAGAAAGTTGCCAGCAGGAAACTCTTCATAAATCTAAGGTTATTAAAAACAATTGTTCTCAAAAGGGGGGAAATTAAGCTAGCTCTTTTATTTGTTTGCAAACAGAAAGAATATTAACCACTTGTGACTATCTGAGTAACTTTACTGCTTTACTCAGCCTTAACCAATTCGTAGCTTTTCCATTTGTTTTCATGCAAACCAAACGGCCAGGCAAGAGAATGGAGGAAGAGAGTTCTGGGTAGAGACCTGATGCTCCTCTGAAGGCCCTAAAGTGAGACTTGTAGGAAGCTGGCACTCTGTCTAGGAAGTTGACGGGGTGTGGGTGATCCATTTGTCCACTGAGTCCAGGACTCTGTGGGTGTTGTTTTATTGAATTGGGGGTGGGGGAATGGAGGACCACTTCCTTTCTGACCTTAATTGGGTCTTCTGAGATTCAAACATGAGTGGTCAACCAAAGGCTTGTGGTTTGCTGGAAGTCTATTTACATGAAAAACTAAGGACATTTCCTGGGCAGAGCTGGTCAGGCAAGTACCTTTGGCACAGTAAAAAAACAAAAACAAGAACAAAGAAACAACCTTAGTTATAAAAAGGCAGAGGTGAATATAGCACAGATACTATATTTGTACTTGACTTTCAGCCCATCCCCTGAGTGTCTAAGTCCAATTTGAGGAAGGAGGGCTCCAGAGTCTATCCAGAGTCTATCCTTTCCCTGCAATAGACTTTCAAATAAAAAGGGGGTTGGGGAAGGAGAGATCCAATTCAATTTAGCAACTTTGTCTTTCCCCAAGTAAGGTCATTTAAAAATACATATACCATCCAATATCACCATGGTTTCAGAAAAGAAAGAGAATTGTAAAAGAGATATATGACAATATAAATTCGACTTAAAAACTGAGTTACTTTAGCCTTTATTAAAAATCCAGAAAGATGAAAACTTTAGAACAGCTTCTAGGAAAAATTCTCTACCATGTTGCTACTACTTCATCTCATTCCTTTTCCTCTTTGTTCCTTCATCATCGTTTACTCCCTGCCACTGATCTTCTCCCACACACAGCCCCCCAGTGTTTCTAACCACACTTTCTTTTTCTTAATTACATCATTTTAGTAGGGCCTTGGGTCAGCTATGGTCTTGGGAAAGCATGTAGATGAGCAGATACTCAGGCTGAGTGAGACCTATCCTGGAAAGAATATCCCAGGAGGCCAGGGCTTTGTCTTGTTTTCCACTATATCCCCCCCATCCTGAAAATAGTGGTGGCAGGCAGGATATAGCGAATAATGAATAAAATACAGGCAAGGTATATACACGTTCCAATCTAACACACCACCAACGACAACCAAGTAATAGTCCTTGGTCTTATTTAAGGTAATGACATTTCACAGATCATTAATGATTAAACCTCTTTGCAGAAATATAAGATGGAAAAATGAATCAATACTACACCATTCTAGGGCTTCCCTGGTGGCGCAGTGGTTGAGAGTCCGCCTGCCGATGCAGGGGACACGGGTTCGTGCCCTGGTCCGGGAAGATCCCACATGCCGCAGAGCGGCTGGGCCTGTAAGCCATGGCCGCTGAGCCTGCGCATCCAGAGCCTGTGCTCCGCAATGCGAGAGGCCACAGCAGTGAGAGGCCCGCATACCGCAAAAAAAAAAAAAAAAAAAATACACCGTTCTAATCCAACCATTATTATAGTTTTCTTATTCACTGTTTTATAATATGTATTTAAAATATATTTGTAATCAGAAAATTTGGGATAGGAAATATGGAACTTATTTTCAAAAGAACCAATCTCCTTTGCCTACATGACATCACAAATAACAAACAGTGAGGTTGCTTAAGTAAGTCTGAAAGAACCTTTGATAATCTATGTCAGTACAACAAAGCATGTGGTATAAATCACAGAAAACTTACTGGTCAAGGAGTCATAAGACGTGCATTCTCTTGCTGGCTTCAACTCTAAGGACTTCAATGTCTCATCTGTAAAAGGAGGACTGAGGCTCCATAATCCCAAACATATTCTTAAAGTCTGAAGTTTAATGATTCCTAAAAAAGATTTTATTGTTTTACATTCTGATTGTAAGGCAGTTTGTAGATATAATATTTATATGCTTATATACATAAATTTATATATTTATATATAATAGTAAATATTAACTGGGATATATGAGTTCCTTCCACGCAGAAATAGATTTTAGAAACTCACATAAAGAGACCATTTCTAATTTTTCCAGACAATTTTTTTTAACCTGGAGGAACTGGAGTAAATCGTTTCACTTAACGGATAGATTATTAGTAAAGTCTCAAAGGTAAATCTTTATCCTCATAAACCGACAAAATAGAACGTTAATTCAAAACAAAGTGACGACAACAAACCAGCTAGGAGTCATCTAAGGGACAGAGTGAGGATAAAACACTAATTGGTTCATTGGTGCAGAAATGGGATGAAGAAAATTCTACCACTATGCTCCTACATAGACGAGGGTAATGCAAGAAATTCTTCCTTGTACTAGAATTCAGGATCAACCCTCTCCCCATCTCTCTGTTTTTCCAAGGACTAAACTACCACTTCCTCCTGAAGATAAGTGGCAACCTGATGATTATTTCATTAATCTCTGTATAAGCCTTCTTTTGGGGACTGAGGGGACCACGAAGGTTTAAGGCGACACCCCCAGAGGTGACAAAAACGCACTGGCTGAGGAGATTGTTTGTACTGAAACTTTTATTTACTTATTATTATTTTTTAATTTTTTGGCCGCGCCCTGGGGCACGCCGGATCCTAGTTCCCCCACCAGGGATGGAAGCCATGTACCCTGCATTGGGAGCGCAAAGTCTTAACCACAGGACTGCCAGGGAAGTCCCAAAACTTTGATTTAAATAGCACAAATTCGTCACAATTTCAAAAGAACCAGAAGTAATTTGTATTGTAAGCACTTAAATCGAAGAACACTAGAATTGCTTCCCGTCCTGAAGGCTGACTGAATTCGGACTAGCAGCCACACTTCAGGATTTACCAGGTAGTTCAATAACGAAAACCTGGAGCTGTTCACACGCGTTTTCCTGCACCAAACGCGGAGGTGTTCATCCACGCCATGTTAATCACATTAATAAGCGTAATCATCCTATCAGGCTGCAAACTTCACGTATATAACAGAGACTTCTTGGGAAATATATATTTCTTGGGAAATCTCCAAGTCCCGCCCCGCCCTCCAAAATCAGACCTGAAGACCGGTTCCCCGCGCTCATCGCAGTCTCCTGCTGCCCTCTGCCGGGGCCCTAGCGTCAGGCTATGGAAGGCGGCCGCGTGGCCGCCGGGGGGGCGCCAGGAGGGTGACGTCACCTCTGTGCGCGGCCCCTCGCCGGAAGTTATTCCTGTCCACTTCCGTTCCTCTGTTATTCTCCAGACCCCAGAAGGGAAAGTAAAGGTATCTGTAGCGCCCAGTTATAGTCCAAGTTGAGGTCGGTGACTCGCTGCCGGCGTGCGTTTTCTTTTTAGAAGCGGGTCTGGGTGACTGTGATGTGTAACGGAGTCCCGTTCCCGCTTGTAGAGTTTCTTTGTGGGAGGAAGAGGGATGGAAGAACCCGTGGAAATACCCGTGGAATTTTTGAGTTAAAGACTCAACTGGGTTCGAACCTTGCTTCAGCGAGCTAAGTCAAGCTAGTAAGGGAGCTCGGCGCTTTTTCTGATTTTGTAATTTTAGGAATGATGCCGACCTTTTAAGTTGTGGATGTTAAGTAAGATAATGTGTGTGAAGCACTTAGTTCTGGTTTTACAAATTATACTCTGATTCTGCCGCCTTTACCTCTTATACTCGGGCTTGTACTTGCCATTTTCTTCTCAGTATCTCTGAGAGATGCCTAGTATATAAGAGGTTATGCATCTCACGAGAACATTATGCAGCGTTAGCTGAGATTGAGCTCCTTATTCTGTATTACAAGTCCTGACGTTATTTTATCCCCGCCCCTTTTATTTTTCCATTTCTAGGAAACAGCTATTTTTCAGCTTTTCTGGAGGAATGCAAAGTTCTCTTTCCTTAAGACAAATGAGGTGAGAAGTTCATTGCTGTAAATATCTCCAAACTTAGCTCGTTTTGTCAAAAGAAGACTAACCTGGAATGTAGAAGCCTGGAACCAGTGATTACCCATTTCCATTAAAAGCCCCTTTGTCCGGGGAATTGTGGAGCAGAGGGGCTCATAAATCTTCCTTTATTCCTTAGACCTCACAAGTTACAGGTACAGAGATTTTCAGTGTATTTGCTAATTTTGGCCTTTAGCTCTTGGAATAGTGGCTTTGGTAATTAAAAACGGCAATTTGAGAGACAGATGGAAATAAGTTATGGAATATGAATTAGTTTTGAAATTTGTAGATTGAGGCAGTTGGTACTTCTTGCATTAGGCTGCTTAAATATTTATTCACCACGCTAGATGTAATAGTATTTTGAATGGAGATTGGATGCTAAAGGAGTAAAATAAATTGATATTCATCAGGCTTAACTTTTTTGTGTTGAAAACTGAAAAATAACTTATTCTATTTTTTCCTCTCTCTGTATATATTAATGTCCCCTCCCCCCTTTTTATTTAAGTGGTATTATCCTAGCCACTGTACTGTTAAGCAGGTTGCCACTTAGAATGTCTTGGACATCTTTCTATTGTGTTAGATCTGCCTCATTTAAAAAAAAATTTTCTTTTAATTTATTTAGTTTTGGCTGTGTTGGGTCTTCGTTTCTGTGCGAGGGCTTTCTCTAGTTGCGGCGAGCGGGGGCCACTCTTCATCGCGGTGTGCCGGCCTCTCACTGTCACGGCCTCTCGTTGCGGAGCACAGGCTCCAGACGCGCAGGCTCAGTAGTTGTGGCTCACGGACCTAGTTGCTCCGCGGCATGTGGGATCTTCCCAGACCAGGGCTCGAACCCTTGTCCCCTGCATTGGCAGGAAGATTCTCACTGTACCATCAGGGAAGCCCCTGCCTCATTTTTAAAAGGAGGCTGTGTAGTATTATATTGTATACATGTACCACTATTTATTAATCATTCTACTATTGGTGGCCATTTGGGTTCCTTCTTTTTTGCTGTAGCAAGTAATATTATAATGGTCATCCTTTTTTTTTTTTTTTTAAATAAATGTGTATTCTTGTCCTGTATTTACTTTGGATAATCTCCAAGAAGTAGAAATGCTGGGTTGAAAGATGATGGATGGTACCAAATTCCTTAACAACAGTAATATTTGAGAATTCCCCCCATTTCTTCATATGTTTACCAGCTGTTGATACTAGTTACCATTGTTTTTAGGCTTAGCTAAGACTGTTCATACCATTTTGGGGGGGTCAATTTATTGCATTTATAGTATTGTAATCAAAACCAAATTTTTGTTGCTAGTTCTAAGTCCAGTTCAGCTCTTTTTTTCCCCTATGTAAATAGAACACTTAGTTTTGGACTCTTAGTAACAAATTACTATAAAACAAATGATTCACTTCAACTTCAAGTATTTCTTAAGTTAAAGATTTGTGGGAAGATACTATTTGAATGGGATCTTGTACTGTGGATAGACAGTAGGAGGATAGGCCTTTCTGAAAGACAGAACAGCTTAAAAAAAGGCTGGGAGACAAGAATGGTCAAGGATGTTTAGGACCTGAGATTTGAGAGCAATGGTGCTTTGTTGTGAGGTTGTAGAATAGAAGAGATAGCTAGAAAGGTCAATCTGAAGATTTTACCTTCTAGGGGACAGCTACAGAGGTCAGGGAATCAGGGAATGAGGGACATGATCACATCTTTGTTTTACAGGTGTACTG